>NW_024962260.1:8379600-8805205 GCF_019238085.1 Lagopus leucura | reverse complement strand
GCCTTACTCTTTTGATTATATTGCAATTATAACATCTTGGTTATACAGTCACCAAACTAAACCAAACAAACATATCAAGTAGGGTCTATTATAGACTAATATGGAAACAAATAATCTGCAAGTCTGGTTTTATTTATAAGCTTATTTGAGTTTTTACCCTAGGCTCATATTAATCGGGTTTGTGGTTTCCACATCTGTACTGCTGATGCCCAGTGCAGACTGCATGCCAAGTCAGACCTGGGCATCCTCCAAGCTCTAAATAGAAAACATATGCTTCAACTCCAGCCACCTCAAGACAAGCAGGGCAAGTAACCTACCAAATAACCACAGCGGGTGCAGCAGGCAGAGCAAAACTCTGGGGAACTTTCAGAGGTGCCTGTTTGAAAGCTTCTTGCTTCTGACTTGCTCCAGGGGCAGCCAGACTGCCGCCTGTATTATATTTGCTCTCTCTGATGATCGAGAGATAGCAATTCCCTTTGTAGCCTCCCCTTCCTCTAGCTGCAGCTAGAAATTCACAGACTGGACCAGTTAGTTCCCAGTGTCAGCTAGTAATACATATTCTAGAGGAAGATGGAAGAACTCTTGCAGATGATGGCAGTGCAGTATGAATTCTTTCCAGAACTCTTGATTGTTTTTAATATTTATAAAAAGCATTCTGAACATTCATGAGAGCCATAAATATATGGATAAAAAATGCCCAGTGCCCTTTGTCAAGCCAAAATAGATCCAGCTGTTCTGTGGTGCTGGTCTCTGACTGCAGAGAATCCCTGCATTAATGAAAGATGTATAAAGGGAATCCCAAACTAGAAATATGATCTCAGCTAAAGACTGCTTAAAGCAACTATTAGACAGTACTTCAGGGAAGGACATGAATACAAAGCTGATTCTCACTACAGCCAAGATCCAGTCACATGAACCCACCTCCATAAGGAAATCTGTACTGCCCGCAAACGGTTTTTAGGACAAGATGCTTCCAGACACACTTTGTTTTGTTCTGGTACAACATCTTCCAAGTTCTGTGCCAGTAAAATTGCGTCACTGCAGACTCAACCTAGAGTCGATCAGAAACACAGCACAGTATGAGCACCAGGCCTGCTCCCTTCTGGGGCAGATGAGGAAGGCCAGTACATGAGCTGTAGCAAATGACACGCGAGCATTAGGGGGGAAAAAGGAAGCAGTATTACTGGTGTAAATACTAGAAAATTGGCAAAGGCAGTCAGTTTCTGTCCCTATATAACTTATGATGATCATTCAGCAGCTTCTGCCACCTGTAGCAATCATTATTTTCCTGACAGTTTCAACAAAAGTGGCGTACAGCAGTGCCATACATTTTTTAAAGTTACATCTGTGCATGCTGTTCATGCAGAAATATTGTGATTCATGTTAAGAATGCAGAGAAGGGAAAGGGAGGAGGTGTAAGGAGTGAGAAAAAATTGACACAACCTCAGTGCCCCATTCATGTTGAAGGGAATCGCTCTGTCATCCATCATTCTCTTTCTCAGAGCATTGCTTTGCCCAACGTGGCTGATCCACTAGCGCTCAGGCAGAGGTAATTGTTATGAAATTGAGATAGCAAAAGAGCAGTGCCTGATAACAGAAGGGCAGATCTGTCATCAGCACAGAAGGCAGTCTTTCCTTGTGGCAGTAGCTAAAGGAAAGAAGATGCAATTAACAATTAGCTTTGGTAAGAGAAGACAAAACTTTTAAAACAGATTCTGCTGCAGGAAATCAAGCCACAGACTTAGGAATTAATGGTTCAAAGTCTTGATTCTTGCCTTGCTAGATATAATATAAGATGAAAGAGAGGGAATTCCTTTTGCCATTTATTCTGGCTAGCTAAGAACCAAGGTTTAGCTATGGAAAAAGGCCAATCTTACAACAGTTACAGGAAATGAGAATAGCTTTGCAGCATTTCCAAGCAAATCCAGCACACCTTCAGCTTATATTCTGGGTACAAAGTTCAGGCTTCTCACCTCAGAAAACAAAATGGAAGTGTTTGGAAGGGCCCTTCACAGCTCTCTAACTTCTCAAGTTAGAATCAAATTTACAAAGAGCTCTTGGTATATTAAGCAGGCTTTACTTTCATACATTTGACCTTTGAACTGCATACTCCTCCTCCCAAGCTTGGTTAATGGATCTGGAAAAACAGATAGAAATTAAGATTAGAAAGATCATGCCAGTAGCGCTGTTTATGAACATAACCTGAAGGTTTACCTGCACTGCTTGCTTCTAAATGACTTGCTTAAATACAGCTGTGTGTGCAGCCTTGGCAACAACCCAGCTAAGAAGCTGCGTCCCCACACAGTGAGTCCAAACTCTGCTCTTTGTTGTATCTGAGCAAACTAGGTGGAATCTCACTGGTCTCCAAAAGCTGAAGAGAACACACTGGAACTACTCTTAGCACAGCCTCTGCTCTGATGTGTGACACCTGGGTCAGACAACACCGTTGCCACCTAAGCCAGCTGCAGCGTGACTCCGCTTGTTAATGCAGAGCTCCTGTAGATGCTTTACACCTGGGCTGAAACCTTTGGGACTGATCCTGCACACAACTACATGGGGTCGAGATGCAAGAATTCAGTACAGACTCATCTGAAAAAATGCTCTTTGAAAAAGCTGTTGAACAGTGATAGTACTAGGGCAAAGATGAAGACAATCACTGCTCTGAATGCTATTTTCCCTACTGTATCAGGCTCTGTAGAGCTTGGTAGAATTCAAGATAGAAATGTAACACGCTTTCGCATAATGTTGCCAGTCAGTGCCACGATTTCTGCTCTACAGGGAGGGGCAATTGCTAAGGAAAAAACATAGTTCATGAGACAGTTCCTACGTGTAGGTTATATGCAAACCGTCAAGTGCTGCCTCACAAGGATGGACTGGATTCTCATGTCAGAAATTTCACCTAATAACTTAGATGTGTTGGACTTCATTTCCAACGAGAACGAGATCCATGTAATTCAGATTAGTGATTCAGATTCTGTCTTCATAAACCCAGTCCCTAAAAAAAAAAAAAAAAAAAAATAAAGCTCACTTTTAAAAATTAAATATTCAGAAAAATACCTGATTATTTTGGGGTAGTATTCATAAGCAAATGTATATCTAACTAAACTATGTGTGTTGCCCACTTGTCAGATGCAGGTTGGGCACAATTCAGTCTGCATCAGTAGCAATAGCTGCAGATCCTTCTGAAGTGAATAATTATTACAAGTCTCATGTGGGGCCACACTGGAGATGTGCAAGGAGTACCACCAACTAATCCACGCACCAGAAGTAGTGCTTTTATGCAAATAAAAGGCAGGTATATTCCTCTCCATTTGACACATTGCGTGTGGATTAATTGAGACTATCAAACGACATTAAAGAACTACCTTGTTCTGTGATTTCATGGTCCACAGGTGCAGGAGAACAAATCCAGCACAGCCTATAGACTTAGATAAACAACCTTGTGCAGCATTGCCAGCTGTTCTTTTCCTCCCCTTCCTGACTGCTTTGGTTCTTCATATTTTCCACATCTATTTTTTTGTCCTTTGTCCACAGCACACTATGTTGCTTGTGCTTGTAATGATTAATTTCACAGCTCACACCTAATTTGACCCTAATAACTTTGGCTGCAAAGAAGTAAAATGGACAACTGGTTGTTGCTCCAGACAACTTATCACCCCATGAACACAATAAAGGCAGAGCTGTTTATCAACAGGGAGATGCCCATTACTATTTTTACAGGCAGAATGCTGGAGCTCCCTTATCAAGCAGAGAGAGTAAGCATGTAGTCCAGGCACGCAGAGGGGAGGCAGACTGCTTTCAGCCTGCAAGGCCACACAATATGGGAAGTGGTCGCTTGAAAGAGGAGTGGGAAGAATGACAGATGTTTTGTGCCTGTGCGTTTTTTTAGAGGACACTGGGTCCCTGCCATGGGAACAGGGTGGACAGTAAAGGCAGTGGACTAGATGTGAAGAGTGACAAAGCAAGTCAGCCATGGACAGCCTGTGGGAGGCCAGAGGAAATGCACCATTAGTCAAAGTTGGAGGAAAAATAAAATGCGATGACAACTGGGCCATTCATGTACTTCCCCTTCAAGGACTGACCAGACCCTTCATGACTCAAAAGACTCAAGTATCAGCTTCTTTCTCTCTTCATCCAGGCTAATGTGCGCCAGCACAGTCTGAGAAACTCCCTTGTCGCTTTTATTAATTCTTATCTTGTTGTTCTTGGCTACACTTCACTGCAGTACAGTGAGGGAGAGTGCTTCAATCAGTAATGCAGATCCAAGTGAGCACCCTCTTCTGTTGTTCTTACATATCAACTCGATAGCTTAAAGCAAACGTGCATCCAACGTATGAACTTGAGAAATATTAGGACTTCCAAAACTAGAAAGCAAGGCAATGAGGTGGCCTCACAAGGATGTTCAAGCCCCAAACACAATCTTATGACGGTCCATTTGCCACTTTATGTAAGAAGAGCAAGACCTTAAAGTTCTGAGTAACCACAGTGACAGTGAAGACAGCCTTGCATTTCACAAGCAAATTTCATCTGATACACCATTCCATCACTGTCACAATAATCCTGAGGCACACTTGTTAGCACCCATGAATCTGATGTATTTGGTCATTAAGGAAAGGCAGTGCCCTTCAAAAAAACCCCACATAAACACTTACAAATAGCTGATCTCTTATTCTTCAGTAGAGATTGTGCCATAGCTGAGGAGAAACCTTATTTAGAACTGCCTTCTCTGATGCTGTGGCATTTCCAGATTTGGAAAGTAGAAGAGAGCTGAATGAAAAGGCACGCAGGAAATCCTGAAATGCTCCTTCAAGAATAATAAACACCCTGGACTCCTACCCCACCTAAAGGGAATTCGCTCATTAACACTTAAACAGAACGTAACAAAGTAAAACAGAATGAAGTGACTACAGAAAAGCAGACATGACAAAAATTGAGAGGAACACAATTAAAACTCTTAATTAAGGACAAGGTCAAAATCTCGACCAAAAACTTGATGGTATCCCAGACAGATGCAGAACGAACAAGACCAGGAATCAATGCAAGCAAACTGCCAAGAAAATTCTCCTTATTTTTCCTGCATTTGAAGTATTCCTATTGAAGAAATTCAGTGAGAACCAAGAGGCAAAAATCAAAACATCTCTCATGATTTAATTCGATCCCAGTCTGATGTAAATTAAATAAATCCTTTGATAACCTGAGAACCAATTCTTAAGACTCCAAACAGCCCGTGTTCTTTAAATTGCCTATGGTTAATCATCTCTGCTTTCTACATTACTGCAATCTGGAATCATTCACCTAAGCTAGCCAAACTTAACAGTGCTATCAGAGTATGAGGGCCCTGCTGCCCACACTGCTATGCTTACCAACATCTTCCCAATTGTTTAGCAGTCTTTTCAGGAGAACATTCATCGATTCCATTTCTCTAAGGAAAATGCCTGGGTTTTCTGATGTTTTCAGCTGTGTTTGTACAACTTGCCTTCATGTGAAAATTAATGCACTTCCTCTTCACCCTCTGAGACAAAGAAAGAAAGATTATCGGGATTTAATAAAAATGTCAAAGCTCAATCTTTGTCCCCATTTAACAAAAGCATTTAAATAAAGGCTTCTGTGCATCATTAATTGTGTTAGAAACTTCAAGGAATGCTGCAATTTAAAATAGCTCAAACCCCTGCATAAAGCTAAAAAGTGCTGGACAGCCTGCTGCTGTGACACTGTGCGAATAAAACCGTGTTTGGTTGCATTCAGTTCTGGTTCTGTTTCAATAGATGTACACAGCTTAATAATAAATTTGAGCCTCATCTCACAGGGACATTGCAAAGAAAAGCATTTATGTATTTTCCTGCTTCTTTTTCCCCCCTCCAAGTTTAAATCCTAAAAGCTGTATTTTTTTCTATTGTCTTCTTCCCCTTGTTATCTTAGAAAATGTTAGCTAGGTATTTTCTTACGTCTCTAGAGCTATGCAATATTTTAAGAGACATAGGTTGAGCAGGTATCCATTGTCCTTTTTAGATTTGTTACCATCTATCCAGCTCAAGCTCCTAACGCAGCCTTGGGAAAAAGAAGTCCCCTTGCGAAAGGTTTGAGAAGAATCTTGCTGTTCTTCTATTTTCTGCCAAAACAAGGAAGGACAAGCCCGATTCCCACCTTGCTGTATGATAAGGGTAAGAAGGATAGGAAAACATCCCACAACAGTCCCTGTTGTGAAAGAGAATGGGGGAAGAGGGACAAAAACAGTGAGGACGTTTATGGTTCATCTTTTGCAGAGCATTGAGGGTTTCCCTGACTTAATGCTTTAATACATCAGATAAACTCGATCTCAAAATGCTGAGATTTTAGCCTGGAAAAACATTCCCCCCACCCCCTCCTTGGAGATGCTGGTTCCGACAGGCTGCAGCTCCCAGTACCTCTATTCCTAGCTAACAATGCAAAGCACCTTGTTCAAACAAGACTGGTCTCCATTTCACACAATCGCCCCAGGGAATATTCGCTTTTCTCTTCATACTACACCAATCTGACTGATGCAATTGGATTCTGGAAATGTGCCTTACTAGTTTCTATTCCAGATTCTTAGGGATGATGCTAATTTTCCATTGTAGAACTGGAAAATTTTAGGTGTGCTAGATCTAGTCTGTAAGAAATGACAGCAAACAAAGCAGCACATACAATTAACTCACAAACCGTGTTTGGAAATGGACGTTACTTAACGGCGCCCCTTGCAAAGAAAATCTACAGGGAAAATAAGACAACCTTCCTCACTCCAGCAGTGCTTGAAAGGAGACATTTTACATCCACACGATGAATGTGGATGCATCGATTAATTTGTGCACCCAGTTCACCATCCTAACTGTTTTCTTTCCAGTGGTACAATGTTAAGCCTAAGAAAGCCTAGGAGTCCCATTTTATTCTTTAAAGATTTGATCGTTTTCTTTTGTTTCCCATAGCAAACAGAATCCTATTCACATCCCAAACAGAACGCCAGCAGTTGGCATGGTGTTTTTTTAAGGCACATACGAGATTAAAGACTGAAATCAGATGCAGCGTTGCCAAAGTCTTTGCAATATGCATATTTTCATGGCAAGATGATTGACAAGAATTGCAGTAAGGTGCTGAAGGGAATATTTCACCTGGCCCATCAAAATTCAATGTAAAGGATTAGAACTAAGAAGAGCTGACAGTATTGACTTTGAGTGCCACAACAGAAACATAATTAGCTTTTTGACATGCAGTGGACAGAATTTTCTATTTTATAGACAGAGTAATTAAACCAAATCTGTTTCATGCTGCCCCAGAAAACAAACACTCTACCGCACCCCGTCTCCCTAGCACAAAAAAGGTCTGCTCTTATGCTTCCTCCTTTCCTAGTAAAATTCAGGTTTGGCACTAGAATAAATGCATGCAACTCCAGCCTTTCTCCTGGAAGAACATCAGGAAAACTTTGTGCATAAAACTAAAAAACCTCTCTTAAAAGGGAGCATATAGATCTGAAAGAATGAAAAAGTCAATGAATTTTATATAAGGTTACTTATTGCAAAACAAACTGTCTGCACTATGCTTATTAAAGGCATATTTCATTGCCTAATCATATATGTCTATTGTATCTTTCATGTTTTGAACCGTAATAGCAGTCTGTTCCCCAACTGTAATAATGAAAGACATTTTGGCGTATGCTTATATTGATTCTACTTTAACAAAGCACTTGAGACACATGCATGCAACCCACTGAAATTAATGGCTCACACTGAGTACATGCATTTCGTTGGGATTCAGACAAGCAGCAATGTAGCTGGGCACAAAGTTGCCGACTTCACAGGATAAGCTTGAGCCTCTGAAGGAGTCTTCAAACTTTACAATGTTTAAATGTTTTGGTCAGAAATACACTCTTTTTGCTAGCATGGCTATTCTATGGAGTAACCATATTCTATTTCTATGGATAAAAACATGTCTGAAGGAATAATAACAACCGCAGAAACCTCTTCCAGGAGGTGTTCACAGAAAACAGTGCATGTTTACAGGAGAAAATGCAAAACTTAATTGTAGACAATAACTTACCGTTAAGAACAAGCTATCACTGGCTGTAAGTGACACAGCATATTCAATTCCCACTTCTATAAACTCACAAAGATTGTCTGTGCACTTGTCTGTTATTCTTGTTGGCAGTGCGATTAAAAGGTGTATGGAGATAAAGAGGGGAAAAAAATAAAGAGCAATGCTTACCTCATTCCCTTTTTAGCCAGTAATCCTACCTATCCTAATTAGAACCTGCAGTGAAAGAAATCCAGGAAACAGAGTAAAAATAACTTTAAATGCAATTAATTCAATACTTCTTCTTCAATATCAATCCCAGGAAAGATATGTAATGTTAGAACAGCCTGTTCCAGCAGCTCAGCATCACTCAATTTAATGGGAACTTCTCATCAAAAGAAATGAACATAAAGAAATAAAATTGGGATTAACTCAATCAATGTAGTTCCCTTCTTTCCTGATAGAAATTTCTCACAGTTTTTAAACACGTGTTGCTAGCATTTCTTAATTAATTTAAAATATTTTTTATCTATCAACCATGTACACAGCTACTAATTGGCTTTGCTGTAATGTATTTTTCCTCTGTATTTCCTAGTCTAAAACCCAAATGGCTAAAATACAGGTTACCCCTGCATAATACTCTGCACTGTATTTCAGTAAGTTTCCGAGTTACATCTGGCTGAGTCCTCAGCAGCACCTCAGCACACAGACTGCAAACATACCTGGTATCATTAGCAGCAATTAACAGCAGAGCATAATTGAAATCATACGTACTTCATCTAGAGTTGTTTTGAATTCAAATTTAAATAGTTTTGAAGGTCGCCCAGCCTGGAATAATGGCCATTCAGTTTATGCATCAGAGGGAGGCAGGGGCCAACATTTCCTTATTAATCGCTCTGAGTCCAGCTTCCTTCACATGTACTTCTAACATTAAGAGCAAACAATACCTAAATATAAAGCGTATATGTATGAAGCTACGTGCAATTAACAACAAAAAAACATTTACAAAAAAATACATTCTTTATTAATTTGTTAATTCACAACACAATAAATATCAGATAATACATGAGGGACCCAGCAAGGCTCAGACTTGTCTGCGCCATGGTGTGGTTTGACAAACAAGCCATCATCAGCTGGAATCCTGAAAAAAAACCCCAGAATTATTTTTGACTTTCACACACAATCAGTGGTTTGTGGCATAGATCAGCCCATCTCAACTGACATCAGTCAGGCTTTGAAAAACAGTGCTTAAGGACCATCCCAGAAAGTTACGTAAAGAATCTTTCAGGAAAAAAAGCACAAATCACATTACTTTCCTTATTCTATCTGACATTGGGTTTATGCAGGTGTGAATAAACATTTAGTTTTACTTCAGGTGGCAACGCTGTCCATTAAATGTGGAGTAGAAATAGGCAGCAGTCCATAATACAGGATCCATTTTCCACATAACAACTGTAAAACCAGAAGACTTCTATTATTTGAAGGATGCTTACAGGCCTCAGTTTCAAACACTGAATATATTCAGAACACGTTTCCTTAAGATCTCTTCACTGGCTGTCCCAAATAATTTTCAACCTTACAATGAATGAAATGAACTAAACTTTCCACTGATCACTCTGGAGAAACAGACAATTCAGTCTGCTGGATGCATTACTATGAAAGAGGAGAGAAGCCCTTTCATACGAGTGAACACTGACGTTTTCACTCACGGGAGCAAAATGAACTGTAATAAGTAATTACTGGAAAAGAGATGTCGCACATCACATTACAGTTCAGTCAGAGGCGGGATGTTTCTCAGCAAAATCTCTGCAGACAGAGATCTGCTCTGCATCGCAGTGTTTTGAAATATTAAGTAAAAATATCTTTAAAAGCTAATTTACTGCAAATACTGCAAATACTTTCACAACTGGGAAAAACGATTAGGTTTTTGGCTGTATCATTTCCACTGGGCCTCTATGAAAGGAAGTAGAAATTTCTGAAGGTGCAGGTATACATGCATTCACGTGCAGATACACAATTTTGATACCATCTCCTATAAAGGAGGTTGCAATATTCAGGCAGTTTTCTGACTGCGTTACCACTCAGTGTATTTCTATACAAGGTTATCATGGTTTTGCAGATGAATAATTACATCAGCAGATCTGAAAGGGAATAACGCCTTCAGTGAAACTGCATCACCTCTTATTTCATGGATCAGAAACATCAGTAAACTTTGAAGAGAAAGGATTTGGTATTTCTTTTGCTGTTTTTAAAGCCAGAACAAATTCTGAAAACCAGAGTATTCAAGTGTAAACAACAGTGTAATCAATACTGAATATTTTACCAAATCTGATCAATTTTTGCCTAATAGTTTCTCTGACAGGTACAATTCTCATGATAAGGAAACACTTCATATTTGAAATAAACCCATCTTTGTCCATGTTGCAGGCTGCAGTAGCAAAAGTCAGAAAAAAAACCCAATAACAAAAGATAGAGAGGATCATCAGACTACTCTTCTAAAACGTGTAACAAGAGAACACAGGACAGCTATGCAAATATCAAATTACACATGCAAAAACACTTACACAGATTAATTGCAAAAAGGATACATTTTGTTTTACCTGAAGTTGATCTCTCCCTTTTCTACAAATACAATTCTACTGTAAAGGCTGCAAGAAATTAAGTGACCATGCATATCAAAACGTTGGCAACTGCAACTTGGCTTGAAATTCTGTGTGCTTTGTATTGTGCCTTTGTCAGGCTACTTACACATACTTAACTTATTCTGCAAAAGAAGTTTAAACATCAGATTTCTAACGATTCTTCATTGCCACAAATTAGCCAGCATCTCCCCCTTGTGGACAGAAGGAAAACTAGTACAAACTTGCAATAGGTTAATTATTACTTTGGTCAATACTAAAACAAAACAAAACAAAACAAAAAATTGCAGATAATTACATATTATACTAAAAAAAAAAAGAAAAAAAAAAAAAGAAAAAAAAGGGGTGACTGTGTAGCTTTAGGGATCTTATGGGAACCCGCCTCTACAAGCACAAAGTCTGAATGTTCAGTATTAGGGTTGGGAATGAAACATCCAAGCACTTAACAGAAAGCACCACACCAAAATTGTAAGGAAAGCTCTGCCTGATGCCTGCTATCTGTATGAAAACAGTGCAAGGCACTTCTGATGACAGCCAACAATGCCAACACAGAAACTCAAATGGCAACTATTTAAGTTTAAGAGGGCCTACGATGTTGGTGACTTTTTATATATTTTTGTACATAAAGCTCCCAGGAAGAAAAAGAGCTGTTTGCACTTTCACAGAGAGGGATTTGTTACAGCGTGAATTGCAAAAGTACAGAGGGAACGAGAAAGGCTCCTGGAACTCAAACTATCAAAGCTATTTCAACTCCAATTGCCCCTTTCCTTTTCAGATATGCTTTGTGCTTTTTTTCCTCCTTTCCAGGGATGGTATTTAACCTCAGCAACCTGTTACTGTTGCATCCAGGCCGGAACGTTTTGTAATATGCAGCTTGGTAATTTCCTCAGCGCAGGTAGGGTGAATGCCAATCGTCTTCATCAGCTGAGGGTACGTAGCACCACATCTACCAAAAGAGAAAAAAGGAAAGACCCGGAAGTCAGACATTATTCACTCAAAGCAGATAGAATTTCCTAAAACATCCAACTAATCCTGCACTTATCCATTTTATCAGGTGGAGGAAGCTGCATTCATTCTTCAGTACTGTCTGTTATTTCTCAGGCACTTCCACAGTAAAATTCAAACCCAGCTTAGTTACACTGTTAGGCACAGAAGAATTGTCATAAGAGCTGAGACAGAGGGAATCAAGCAATTTACCCCAAGTCACAACTGAGCCTACAGGGAAAAAACAAAAAAAAGCAAAAAAAAAAAACAACAAAACAACAGGAAAAAACTGCAGCCTTCAACTTTTTCATGTGTTTGTGAAACACATGAAACATGTATTTCAGCAACTCCAGATGGAAACACATGCACACACACAGAGGAAGATAATCTTAATTAGGACTGCAGGCAAGAATCTGCTGAAGGAAGCAATACCAGCATATTCTTCCACAATCTTTAGAAAGTCTACTGCTTGCACTCAAATCACCAATGCTATAAACGGGAAAAAATTCCATCATTTGAGAGAAAGGAAAAAAAAAAAAAAGAAAGTTGAGCTAGAAATCCCACTAGCTTCATCTTTTGTCCAATAGCACTCCGAGATTTGACCGCTTTCCTTTGAGCTGCTATTTCTGGCAGGTTACACTGTAAAAAGAGCTGAAATAGGCCTAAACATAAGAATTGTTTCAAATTCTCTATGGAATAGCATTGTATCTCTGCTCAAAATACACAAAAAGAGCTACAGAAGGCTCCTGGTGTCCTGCCTACATGACCCAGGGAAGCACCCAAAGCAAAAACCACTGCTGAGTGTGGGTATTAATTGGTGCTCTAAGTGGAGACGGTTGGAGACAATGAAAAAGTCAGACTGTGGAGGGACTGAAGAAAGATCTAATATTGGACAATGGAGAACAGCAGGTTTTAGAGTGGGAACTGCACACTGAAAACCCTGGATTTACAAAATACAATAGAAAACAATGCAGGGATCTGACCTGCAGAAAACCTCTTACTGTGGCTGAAGTTTTAATTTTCCTCAGGCAAGGCAGCAAAGCGCTCCAGGTTCATATGCTGTTTTTTCACTGGTTATTTTGGATAAAACTTCAAAACAACAACGTCCTGAAAAATGTAGCTGTAGAATCTATACCACTGGCAATTAATGGACTACAAACACATGTTGGAAATGTGTACTGAGGGTATACTGCAATCACTGCTGATTTCCAAGATACTCCTCATGTGATATTGAGGCCCTGCCTTCTTAACCATTCTGCATTTAATTTATGCTAGTAAAGCTAAAACTGCAAAAGAACAGTGATGATATCTAGAGCAACAGGTTAATACCCTAATTGGGAGGACATTTCTTGAAATACAAATTACTTTTAAGTCTTTGAAGTACTGTAATTTAGTAATGGAACAATTTAGAAATCGATATTTCTGACAATGTGAGCAAACAGTAAAAAAAGCAGATGAAAAACAAGCAAGTCTATCACACAAGTGAGACAGCAGAAACACTCTATTTGATCTGAGAGGACCTAGAATCATTTCTTACACTTTTGAAGGGACAACAAAGAAAATACAAGTCAGGGAAAATGCATTACTATTCAAATCTGAATAAACACTGAAACAAAAGGTTTACCTACTGGAGTAAATTCATTATTGCAATAATCAGACAGCTGCTTCTCCCAACATCCCACAGATGCCGCTTCCTTACCTAATCACAGTGTTTAGTTTATACCTAGAAGCTTAAAATTCATGCAAGTCCTTGCTGAGCTTTTAAGGAGCAATGGCTGTGCCCATTTAAACACCAGATTAGAAAAGGAAATGATTAGCAGGTTTTCTGTGGAAAGCACAAAGCCCCTTCTAAAAGGACTTGCAGAACAATATAGTGATTTCCTATCCTGCACACAGAATGCAAAGGCAGCTTCACTCTGAGAAAACTAAGAGTGGTAACGAAATTATTTTTTTTGTTTTAATGATATCAAGGCAACAGTATATTTTCCTCTGTTGTTTCTTAACTATATCCAGTGTTACAATAACTAAATCCAGTATATCTTAATGAAAAACTGCAGTATTTTTAGTAAAAATATGTGCAATACTACATAAAAGTAACAAAAAGCAACAAAAAGCATGGATTCTTTATAGTGTTGCCAAAAATAGGCAGCTATCTTTTATAATCTTACAATAACTTTAAAAGCAGGCTTTAGAAGCTAGAGACATTCTTTTGTACTTACTTGATTCCAAGAGCAAATCCTTGAATAACTTCCCCAGCATTTGGTCCAATGAAATGAAGGCCGAGGATTCGTTGCTCTCTCTCTCGTAAGCACACCATCTGAAAACAATACATTACATAGCAATCTTTTCTGAGAACATCTAAAGATAAGGCATGAAGCTGAATTAAATGAAACTGCAGTGCCCCAAGATCCTACTTCAGCCGTCCAATCCCACTGTGCCAAGAACTTGCACACTTGCTGAAATCTGACTGACTTCAGTAGACCTCACGCTTCTCCTTGAGCACTTTCCTGAATCAAAGCTTTATTACTGTATTTCTTTCAGACATCAGGGAGCCACTGACCACAATTTGTTAAATACTGAACTGCTTGTTGTTTGCATAACATCTTAAAGCGACCTTCATTAGTCTGATTGCTAGACTAGACACATTTTGACACTGAAGTGACACCTTAGCGATTCTCCAAGGTTTTGCAGGTACTCTTGGCACCTAATCAGCAGTATTTCCAAAGACTACTGCCAATTATAGTATATTTTGTGACTCTGTAATTCCTTACACTTACAGAAGCCTGTTTGGTGAGATCCATTTACCAAATAAGCCCTATAACCTAAGTAGGAGTCTTGAAAGTAATCAACAATAAAAGGTAACTAAGTATATGAGAGGGCCTGAGTGAATGCACACTTCAGTTCTATTAGAGAACTTATAGAAAACTTCTGTTTTAGTCATGAAAACAAAGCAAAGAACAGTTTTGTAAGCCTTTCCTTTCTTTTTTTTTTTGGCAGCAGTGTACTTTCCCAAGAGAATACTCAAATATCAACTAATAATACATAGTGTAGTACAGAATAATAACTAGTTAAGAACTTTGCTGAGGGCAGCAGAGATGGACCTCTGTGGAATCTTGAATATCTCCTTGAACCTTCCCAGAAGTGTGTAGATGGCACCCATCAGTGGAATGCCACCTCTAAGAAAGCTATTATCTGCAAAACACTTCCAAGATGCAATGGGGTCTATAATGAATATTAAATGTTTTAAAGACACTCTAGAGAAACAGGCTGTCACCAAGAAAAGATCTCAACCATCTCAGGGTTTTCTTCTCCCCACTAAATACACCCTCTTAAAGTTGGTTGTATCATGAACCTTGTGTTAAGTTAAAAGCAAGTTAAAAGCTCACAACACTCACTTTCATATAACACTGAGCTGCATCTCTTTCAGCCACTGTGAACTCCAGAGGTTTATAATAAGCATGGAATACCTGGTGTGGAAAAAACAACATTTGTGTTAGAATGTGTTACTATGGTAAAAATGCTCTTGTCTGTAATAATCCTTAATATTACTACACATACGTAAAGATATGAAAAAAAACATTCACCATGTTCATTACTATGAAAAAAATAGGGAGAGCACAGTTTAACTCAAAACTTTCATCTAATGGCTCTTGAAGGAGAAAAAAATCCTGAAAAACCCCCACAGAACGTTACCCAAATTGATGCCACAAATTCAAAATGACATTTGTTTTGTTTCTTCACGTTTCTCCCAATAGTTTAAGTAGTAACTTGTTTGTTCTGAATAATGAAATCCAAGAAGCTTTCCATGTTCATTTCTATGTATACCAGAAGACAACTTAAACTAATTCTAGCAGTTTGAATAGAAAAATTTTATTTTCTTTCATGATTTTGCTGGGAATCCAAGCAAATCTATCAGCTGAACTTCCTCTCCAGTATGTATACAACATCAACATCCTATGCCTCACATGTCTGCTTAAGCAGGCAATTTTCTTTTACACTAATTTCTTTACTTCTAAAAGGCACCAATATCCAGAAATTCAGATAACAATTCTAGAACAGTTGTTGAAGTATAAGCTATATTTCAGAATCACAAAAACTCAGAACAGACAACTGAGTGAACAGAGTACACTTTTTATTTCCGCAGTTTGAGTCTTACACTGACAGCCTTTTTGATGAGTGAATAAAGGTAACTTTTTCAAGGGTGATTTGTTTGAATTTTCTCTGATTATACAGTGATTGTGAATTTCTTCATCATAAGTACCTTAATGTCATCCCTCCTATCAGAAGGATATCAATATATGCTATAACAGATTTCTTCTTCAACAAGCAGTGCCCAGGCACATCAGATCAAGTTATTTCAGCCACAAAGAAAACACTGAATAGCTTGTGTGAATATTTCCATGGACATCCCAAAAAATCTAGATTAAAGAACCTGACAGTAATTCTGACAATTAATGGGAATACAACTATATGTAATATATATTGTTGTGCAATATAATTTATTAAAATGGCAGCTAGTTTGAGCAGCTAGCTGTCAGACTATTAATAATGTTAAGCCCACGAGGTAATAGTTTCCATCGTGACATGCTGCAATAGTTTTGAAGTCTGAACTCTTTTGAAGAACTCTTTCCTAGCTGCAAATACAGTATTTTGGGGACCAAAAATGTCAGTCCAATACCACAGTCAAACTTTCACCTTTGCAAAGTGCAACTCTGATACCAACTGTAAGTAAAAACATTTTCATACCTCAATATTATCTGACCCATAACACTGCACAGCCTTTTCTTCAGACAGTCCAACACAACCATATTCCAAGGGAGTGAAAACTGTAGTAGGTACCTGCTTGTGAGGAAACAAAGTGTTACTGTGAACCACATGAAGCAGCTGCAGGGTAGATGTGACTTCAGGGGAGGATAGCTCTGCCACACAAAACTGCTTTGGATACTGGAAACTGGACTCCAAATGGAAAAACACCATTTATTTAAATATTCTTTTCTTCTTAATAGAGAAATATTTGGCTTTATTACTGAAAGAAGAAACGACAACTCACACTGTCATAGTCCATCAGTTCTGAAGAGTGGCCAAAAAGACGCCGGGCCAGCAGCTTCCCTGCAGCTATTGCTGTGGGTGTCAGTTCAGGACGGCCCTGAGGAAAAGAGCACAAAGCTTTGTTTTAACTAAGAGAGAAGTGGCATCCAAGGGCTTCTCCTGGGACAGTGGGCAAAGAAATGCCAAATCCTTGGAATTCCAGTCCAGCAGCTAGCGCTCCAAACGGACAAGGCAGTAATAATTGCTGCCCAAACACACTTTTAAGTCGCTGAGCTTAGTATCTGTGTTGACAGGGAACAAATGCAGTCAATGCACCCAAAAAAACATTCACATCTTACGTCATTCCCTGAAAAGCAGAGGATATTCACTCATGAACCATCCGTTACACCCTTTCTTTCCATAGTAAGTCATCAGTAAGTTTTCTGAACGGCATTTTTAGAGCAGAAAAAAAATAGTATAAAGAAATACTATTTTCAAATCCATCCAACTTTTTTGTCAGTTGTCTGACACATTTTTACAGAACACAGAAGCAGTAGGTGCAAACTTTGCTATTAATAATGTTAATAATGTCTAAAAAACTTCATACATCTAGTAAAAAAAAACCAGCTTACTTAAGAGCATCCAAAAGTGTATCAGCAGGATGCCTGTCTGAGATTAGGCAAGAAGTCAGAAATCTCGAGGGAAAGATGTGGAAACAAGAATGGCATAACTGATAAACTACAGTTTCGTGGGACAGTGCAGAATGCTTTACAGAAATGGAGATTTTGCTTCAGACAGGTTCTGTGTGGACCCAACTCTTGTTGTGTTCCTGCAAAGCCCCATTTGGGGTGGTAGTCATTCTGCAAGTTCTTGAAAACAGTCTTCAGCAGAAAATAAGGATTTCCCACCGCACACACTGGAGTTTTTCAAACGTCTCTTCATTATCCTAACATTTTTTGAACATTTACTGAAGTCCATCCTCTTCCATAGCTTCTTTTCTGCATGTTGCTACACAGGTTCTGCACATACCGTTAGCTCCATTTACCGTTACATGCACCACAGCAGTTATCTGCACATCACTATGAGTTTATGTTTTTCTCTATACTAATATCCTCTTCGTTAAACTTCCATTGCAAAAAATAAACTGAAGCAGCACTTTGTCTAACCTGTTAACAGATACCACTGTTTCATTTACAAAGACAAACCATTTTTCCCCATAGCCCACGACAAATCACAAAACTGAAAGTATATCCCTTTTCCCCCCTAAGATCCACTGTGTTTTTTCAACACCAGCATTTTGCCTTTCAAGGCTGTAAATGTCATTTACCAGATGAAATTTGCCATTTGTTTTTCCTTACACACATTTGCCTGAAACATGGCTGCCAATCATTTCTGTAGCAGGAAATACAGATGTTGTTTTGGCATTCCAGAAAAGAATAGAAGATTGGAACTAAAGATAAAATTGTGAAAGCGCTGCTATGCATTCCATAAAACCCAACTAATTACTAAAACATCCACGCAGATAAAGCCCTATTTCTCATAAACAATAGCTTAAAGACCTTCCCTGGTAAATATTTGAAACGAACATTCACTTTGCAGTCATGTGTACAACTACCCTGATGATTATTATGGATACAGATTGTTCATAAGAATCCTCCAGTGCATTAGACATTTAAACGAGATGGCTCCTAAGAGAGTTCAGTAAGCTTTGAAGTACTGTGCATTTGTTCTAACACGGCTCTTTCTTTCAGTCTAATTTCTATTCAAAGCAACATACTGCAGATCTTCTCTACACATCTTTGTTTTAACACCCTTTGAAATACACCAGATGTATACTGGAGTGTATATACAATAAATCTCCTACTAAGAGAATTTCTTTTACTGTGTGTCATGCTTTTCAACAAGAATACCACTGGAGGATGGATATTAACAGACAGGGCTTATATCAGCACTGAAAATTCAAGTTAAAATTCCAGCCTGGTAATCTTCATCCTGATTTTATTTTACTGACAATAAAAATACCTAAGTGCAGTTTTACTCATCAGTTGAAAACCTCATTTTGCTGGAGCCTGAAAAACTTTTTTTTTAATGGTAGACAAACTGACTGACCTCTGGAGTTCTCTTTTCCTCCCTTTTTCCAAATGAACAGTTTGCAGAACATTAGGATTCTGTTTTTCATGCCAGGGTGCCACAGGACACCCATGCACACTGAGTTTCCCATTTATGCCAGGTGGGTATGACTCCCAAATGGAAACACTCAGTCTGAACATATCAGGAAGCTCCCGTTTTCCATCTCACCCCCCCTTCCAATCAGTGAACTGAATTTAAAAAACAGATCTTACTATGTGGTAGCAAGTTAGTATCTATTCAGTGTGGCCTAGTAAAGGGTGACAGAGGAGGGGCCGAGAGCTACTCACAAAAGTATAAGCAATAACACGTCATGGTACAAAGACAATCTGACAGGTAGAGAGAAAAACAACACAAAAAATCCTGACCAGGGACACCAGAGACAAAATCCTATTTTTATAGACAATATTAGGGGTCATTGATATTCATTCACTTGGTAGAAGCTTCCCCTTCCTGCCCTTCGAAAGGTCTCACCCAGATAGTATCACACCCCAAGCTCTGCAGCTTTGTGTTGCTTAAAGAGAACCAAGTGTGTCCTGCCAAGCTGCGCACCAACGCCAAACCTGGGAACTTTGCTCCTCTGATGATTCCCATGCCAATTACATCTATGATCTAAATTCATTTTCCTTAAAAAAGAAAGGAAAAAGGGAAAAAAAACCAAAAAGAGTATTTGTGTATTGTGTAAACAAAAGAAGAGCATTGCTCATTGAGTGAAATTACACGGCTCACATCATAACGGCATCAGATAGGAACTCCTATCTCTAAACTCTACAAATGTATGATTTCTTTAATTTCCTATAATTTCTTTATTTTAATTTCTTTAATTTCCTATAGTTAGTCCATACTTAGATACAAGCTTAAGACACTACAGCAAACTGATTTAACTGCCCAGTGCTTCCCATCTGTACACTGTACAAAGTACAAAACTGCTGCTGTTCTTAATACATTCAGAAGTGCATTACACAACTCCCATTCAAAAATCTGCACTAATAAGGACAAAAACAGGAAAAGGAAATCCAAGTTTTAACAACAAAATTAAAAGGACAAATAAATGAAGACCTGGTTTTATAGATCCACAGTAGGGAAGACGAGAGCATCCTGCCTCCAACTTTCTATTTCTTGTTTAACTAAATCCTCATAGGGCAAAAGACAAAAAGCACCCAAAAGGAAATGACTTGCCTAAAATAACATGTCAGACTGGCTGCAAAAATGAGCAACAGAATCTAAGGCCTTGCCAGCACTGCTTCTAACAACTGCTTCTTGGACAAAATTAGAAAGAATAGTTTAGAAAGCAGGAGGCCTAATCAAGATACGTATCAAGGACACAAAGAGATTGGTGGGCACTGTGAGTAGAAACAGGACTTCAGAAAACATCCCAGAGCGTGAAGTAACCAGCACAGAGGGGAACCTCTGTTTGAAGAGGAAAAAAGAGCTGTCCATAATTCCAAGTCTCTGAGTGATTGAAGTTGTGGAGAGTAATGGGGGAAAAAAAAAGAGAGAAATAGTTGAGCAGGATAGAGTTTTCACACAATTTAAAAGGAAAAGGTGAGTCATTTGCATGAAGAAGGAGATGGACGGGAAGAAATACATGCCTGCATGCAGAAAAAGAGGTCAGGAATGACCAACAGATTTATTTCAGGGCCTCTGACTGTAGATGGTGTCCAGTCATGGATAAGCATGCTATTCCAAGACCTGCTTCATCCCTTCAAAAACTCAGAAGCACCTGCAGGGCTTACATATGGCAGAATGAGAAATGCTTAAGAGATATCTCAAATTATACTATATATGGTGTTTGCATATCACTATGGTATTTAGATTTCAGACGTTCATAAAGATGAAGAGTCTTCATCTATCAAAAACAACCTTGATAGAAAGGGATGTGCTAGATTCCATTAAGTTCAATGACAAGAAAGAAATTCTGTATCTTGCAATGCCCTCTTTTTATATTCTGCATTACTGCTTAAGTTCTTCAGGAATGGCAAGCACCCAATGAAAATATCCTTTTGTAACTGTACAGTTCAGAATGAACCCACATGTTATGTTTTATGAAGATAACATATTTGAAGATGCCCAGATTAGAGGAGATATTCTGGGTTCTTCTGTGAAATAAAAACAGAGGGATTAAAAGCATTTGAGTGCACTTTGATTAGGAAGGACATTCTCATCACAGTTAACTGTAGATTAACAACAGCAGTAGATTAAAGCCACAAAATTCTGGTTTTGTGCCTATAAAGGCAAGAAATTGTTTTGCTGAAGTCTCCTTTTTTTAAAAAAAAAAAAAAAAAGTAACAAAAATACTCATATTTACTTGGCCAAAACATTCACAAATCATGTGAATCATTTAACAGAAGTCAAATGCCTTCAGTGTTTGGAGAAATGCTGTTTATCTTTTCTTTCCTTGTTTCAGAGGTATATATTTTTGTTAGCAGCATTTTACGTCAGAATGCAGAAATGCTACCATAGGATGAACATCAACAGAACTGTTGTGGTCGTTCCCTGAAAGTGTATGCAGCTCCAGAAGGTAAGAAATACTTTCACTCAGCATTCACAGGGAGCATGAAGTCGTACATCTGAAGCGATGCAAACATTAGAAAGATAATTAAAGTGATAAAGACATTATTATTAGCCTCTGACCAGTGATACCTTCCCTGATAAACATCAGTAATAATCACTAATGCTGAGGCACTTCACAAGATCCATGTGAAGGAAATTACTCAACCAGGTGCCAAGCATGAACACTACAGCTGCACAAAATGAAAAAGAGCAAAACACAGAGATATATGCTAGAGCATGACGACATCTGGGGACGAGCTATTAGTCAGGAACAAAGCTGGCTTCCTGTTATTGTAACACAGTTTATGTAGACTCAGTACCTCTGTTATGTCTCCGATGGCATAAATGTGAGGAACAGAAGTAGCTTCACTGGCATCAACAATGATCTTTCCAGTTTCAGAATTAGTTTTCACTCCAACAGTCTCCAAATTGAGAGTTCCACTGTCAGGGACCCGGCCTAAAGAAAAAAATAAATATTTAAGTAAAAGCTGTTGGAAAACTTTAGTAGCGTTAATCTAAAATGTCAGCGTTCTTCACTCCAGAATGTCAAGATCTTCATTCAGTGTGATAGCCGAAGCAGAAAGAAGACAAAACACACCTAATTCTGAAAAGCCATAAAAATATGCAGGACATCATCCATTGCTAAAAAAGCTGAAGTCAAATGGTTTAAAATTTATTGTGCATCCTAAATGTATCTTACTAATGTAGAATGAACATATACACATAATGATGCAACTTCTACACTGACAATTTCCAACGAACAGTAACTGAACGGCTCTCAATGCTAACAAACAGCCTCGTGGATTCATTCCTACCAAACATTCCTCTTTTAAAAATACTTTAAAACTTTTTTAGTTCCCTCAGCCCGGATGATGAAGTTTATCAACTCTGCTCTCAACCTCCTTGTGTTGAGCCATTTAATATTTGGCTCAAACTCTGTAAAACTACCTTTTAGAATTTAAAACTATTGTTTTAATGGATTTAAAAGCAAATGAGGCTAATTATACCGAGCCTATATGCTATTAGTTTCCTCTTCCAAAGATTTTAAATTATATCTCTTCCATATGATTCTTCTCTATTTTTTTCTGTAGGCCATTCCAAGAGTAAAGCCTTCTGATTATTTCCATGTAAACTACAACAGATACAAAGAGCAAAATTCAATAGCAAAAAATTGCAGCTACCAAACACTATTTTTCAACACAATCACCACCATTAGCTGTGCATTTTCACTAGCCATGAACAAGAGCTGCATGCAGCACTTGTGAACATCTGCATCGGTGGAGGTGCAGGCGTTTGTTCTGCATGGAGCACTCAGTGACACACCTGTGCTCCATACACACTCCCATGTCAGATGCCATTCTGTCAGAGTGCCGCCCTGCTGCCACCTGTCACACAGCAACAAAACATAGCGGGATGTTGGTGGGAAGCTTCAACCTCTGCTGCCATGGCACCAGCAGCCGCCTCTGACGTCATGGCCAGCATAATGGAACAGGAGGCATTACTTTTGGAGCAGCCCTCATATTTTTCATCCAATACATCTTTAAAAACATTTTTCTAGTATTTTCTGCCTTAAGTTACTACCATTGCCTTAATGCAAGCTCTACTGAGTGGTGCACAGAGTATCAAGCAAAGCAATTCCTGATCCAGAAATGGAATCTTAAAACCTAACCGGTTTCTCAAACATATTTCAAGGTTAATAAGCATAGTGAAATTATCAGGTACTCAACTCAGAAGTTGTTAGGGACACACTATACTGTACAGAAGAGATTACTTGATTGCATCCAAATGAAGGAAGCTTTATAACATGGCATACATTTTTAGAGGCTGTAAATGGATGTGGACATATCGACATACATCTCTCTCCCTGTGAGTCACGATTTTGCGTTTGAAGTTAATATAGAGCTATAGCAAAGCAAAACAAAAAGGGAAATGTGTTTTCATTATAAAAACAAGCTCTTTGATGTTAATGTAGGAAATTATTAAACAAAAGGAAAACCTGGCTTGTCAATACAGACTTAATTATATGTAAACATATGATTCACTGCTTTATACATCTGTCACATAGCCAAGCCCCCCAAACAATGTCACATTTGAATGCCTCTGTAAAGACTTCTGTGTATTAATTTCATCTGGTGAAACCAACACTTCCTCTGGGAGTACTGACTGAAGCTGTCGGCACTTGGCTATCTGTCTGTCTTCCCTTCTGTTGTCCCCATGGGATGTTGATCTGCTGTTCCTTCTCTGCCCCCTGCTCCCCAGTCCTGATGTTATCAGGCAACAAAAATAATAAACCTGCAGGACCTTATCTTGGCTCGGATGTGAAACAACTTCCTACCGTTGTATTTCTCTGTGAATTGAGAGTAAAGCCTGGATATTCTGCAAATGGACAGCTAATGGGGTTTTCTAGTTTCCCCCTTTTCCTGCCAGGCAGAGCCAAGAGAACTCTTAGCACGCAATGGCAAGCACTGAAAGAGGGAAAAAAAGAGAAACTGTCAATAAAGTCATTTAAAGACTTGTGACAACAACAACAGCTGAGTTTATCAAATCTGCAGGATAACACTTAACCTTTCAATTCCAATCTATTTTAACACGTGTACAGTTTGATATTAATAGCTAAGAATTAAAGTGTGTTGCTACTCAGCAAAATTTCTCTCTGAACTTGACTGCCTAAATACTATTTCTGAAAGTAATAATAGAATATTAAAAACTAACCCATGCTGGATCACCTCCATAGGACAACATTACACATACTGATCTTGCTACACCTCAAATCTACTGTAGCTTCATGACTAACTGAAGTGGCTTGGTTAGTTTTAATGCCAAATTCAGGAAATTGAGAAATTTCCCAACATTCAGTTACGTGGTATTACAGAATCAGTTCTCAACACTCTTCAGTAATATTGGATGAAAAGAAGATCTGCTTCATACCCAAACTCCTACATTTATTTATATACTCATTGCTTCATGAAAGCATAAGTTTGTAGCTTATTCCTGAGATCCACAAGGCAACAGAGATGGCTGTTTTGTTTTTTAATCCAGCTTGCAGAGTTTTAGTTTGAAGATGCTCACTGTCCTGAAACTCCCGAATAAGAAGTGTAAGACTGTGCAAGACATACACAATATTTTTATTGCTTTATATTTTACTCAAAACTGCAAGTTTTATGACAGACAGGTGGCAGAAAGGAAGAATGATGTAAATTCAACTCCGACCCATGAAGAAGGTTACTCACCTCCTGCACTTTTAATATCACATCATAATCTCATCTTTAATAGAGCCATGCAACAACCACGCAGCTGTGAAAGTCACACACATCCCAGTGCTAAGGGTTTGTCCTCATTCACCAACAACCTGTTGATATGGTTTTGCAAAATACAGCAACATGGCTTCCAGGGGGCTTCGATCAGCTTAGCTACAGCCAGCAACAGGAGACTCATCAAGGCACATCTCAGGCAGACACCAGGCTGGCAATGTCTGATGTAGCATTTCTGTCCCATTATCTGTGGAGTGGCTCCGGCAATTGCAGTTGGACAGCAAATAAGCTGAAGGCAATGCCAGCCTGCTGTGACCTTTAGGTGCAGGATCTACAATGGTAGAGCTTGAATCAGCTAAACTGAGCAAAAGCCAAAGTATCAGCAATAATTGAGTGACAGCACACTCCTGCACACTAAGATTTCCCAGGGTGATAAAGGTGCAGCTGACAGCAACTCTAAAGTTTTATAATAGGTCTTCTGCAGTTTCTTAATCACAGAAATTGGAATGTCACTTTGCCCCCAGCATGTGAAAAATTCCAAGTAGAGCCAACCAATCATTTTCATGTCAGGCATGATACCGCAGTTGGCTGCTGTCAGGATATTGTGGTGAGGCAGGATGGATTTTCTGGCATAAAACCTAAGCCCAAGTCTTCTCCACTTCTTACCTACATATTTGTATTTTTACACATCATTTCATAACTGTACCAAATCCAGCCGTGGTTTAACCTCAATGAAAATCTCATCTGTGTTCCCAGTCTTGGTATTCACCGTCATCTTATTCTGGGTGCCTGACTCAGCCCCCAGAACACTGTCAAGACCTCTGCTCTCTCCTCCTTTGGAGCCCTTCCTGAAAACTGTAGGTATTACAAAGAAAATACAGACCATAGCCAGCTGATCATGACTAACACAGACCAACAAAGCATAAGCTATATTCAGATTACAACAAAATACCAGCTACAGGAATATTAATTAGGATTTTAAAAGTTCAGAAATGATATCACATTGACAGTAGAGTACACCAGCGTTAGAAGGACATTTTTGGACATTTCACCCATTAGTGACAGATTTTCAGCAAGCCTGATGCAATTTGGCAACAAAAACCCAAGCGCCTCTCAGTCAGTGCTGGGGCAGCTGGTTCTTTGCTACGTCCGTCTGGCTGAAGCACTTCTACTAGCACTGATTAGTGATACTGATGAGCCAGACGAGAAAGTCTCTGGCAGCCACAGTGCAACCAGTCACTGCCTGGCCATCGCCACCCAGCATACAGCTGAACTTACCTGCACCTGGCAACAAAAGGCCGCGGATGGCCACTGTGGTCCTACCTGAACTACAACAAAAAAAAAGCTGCTCCAAATGCTCTGTGACCAAGGGAAATCTTACAGCACCGGGCTGCCTTCTAACAGCTGTTATTTGCTTTGTTCTCAAGGTCTTTGCAAGGTAAAGAGTGCAGGAAACGCTTCCTTATATGAAAAGAACAGTTCACCTTCACATCAGTTCTCCCACACTGAGCTTGCAGTAACCAAAGGTTTTCCGCACCCTTTAAGGCTGCTGCTGCAGTCCCAAAAATCAGAACCCATCAACCACTGCCAAGTGAGGCCATCAGCTTCAGTCTCCCACACACTTACAGGCGAATAGAACCCATATTCTGCAGAAGTCACACTAATTATATTGGTTATACAAAATTACTTTGGAGTATTTTCTGCCATTTTTTCTTTCTTTAAGCCACCATTCAGACCTAGCCATCACTTCTTGAATCAAATGTCATCTTATAGTTCAGATTCCAAAATGTTTTCTAATGTGCAAGTTAGAGGCATACTCTAATATGTAATTTTTCCCCAAAAAGGAGCAGTTAGTTTTGCAGTTACGAGCTGATAAAGTAAGCACAATAAAATACAGTTACATCCAAAGTTATGGGCGAGTTAAATGTACATCTGCATCCCTTTTAATGCAAATATATTACCAGCACATTAAAAATAGCCTTGTAGAAACAAGCCTGACTGAATGTCACAAAAAAATATACACTGGGAAAAAAAGCACTGAGTGATGTAACGAGAGTGACTACTTTCATAAGGAATGAAGAAATCGTATCTTATTAAGACAGTCATGGATAAAAATTAATGAGAAAGAGACACATGGAGTTCAGAACAGAGACCCAGAGCCTCGACTAAGCACACCACATAGAAAAGATGATATTCTTTCAAAGGCATGGCGGCTTTCCTCTAACAAACCTATGAATGCAAAGGCACTTGAGAACGGTTGTTGCATTGCCCTCATCAATGAGCCATTTCTCTTTTGTAAAGCTAGACTTCAGAGCTGCTTCTGGTCACCACTCTTTCTAATAACAATTCACTAGTGCACTATCCCACTTTCTCTGTCGAACTAACTGCAGGATATTTTATAAACACCTGCTTAGTTTAATTATCAGTCCGGAGCTGCTCCTCCACAGAGTAAGATTCCCATCAGATACACAGTAATTCAATATCTTTTCCAAGGACCTTATGAATCATCTGGACAAATGCCAGTTGCAGCAGTAACGTTTTGCCATCAACGGCAAATTAAAATGGAAATACAACTTGTCCTTTCCTGTTACACATTAGCTGGTTGCAGCTGCAGAACTCAATACGAGTTTCATTCCTCCGACAGCTTGAACAAGTGCACTGCACAGAGCTTCATCTCCTGCTTTGCCCCACAGATCAGCGCTTGCATCTTGGATTAAATGTGTCAGTCTTTACCCCTTCCTTTGGACAAACACCCTGTGTTCCACCTGTGCAAGCACAAACTCAATGTTGTTTTGTAGCTCAGGTACATCAGGCACTTAGCATCAAAAGGTTTTCTGGTGTCCTTATGAGCAGATATAATGTTTTGTCATACTAAAAGTTATATGCATAATTTCAATACAGAAACAATATCTCAGGTGCTTATTTCAGGAGAATTCTCACAAGAGCAGCTGACAGAGCAGTAGTGAAAAACAGAAGGACACTACCTGACTGAACAGACAGAAATAGAGGCCAAGCAAGAGCTGTTTTCAGTGACCTGCTTCCCAGCTCAGCACAGTAACACAAAGCTTGTAGTAATAACCCCTAAAAGCTTTAGACTGAAATCTTTAAGTTACAGTAAAATCTATCAAAATATTATTTGCCTCAAACATTTGGACTGGTACAAAAATCTGCTATAAAAGTAAAGTCTGCTTTTAATAGCTTATTCATACTAGTAGGAAATTAAACATTCCAATAAAATAGAAACAAAATTCTTCATAGAGACAAACTAATTTTTCTGCTCCCCCACCAAGGTTACACCTTAAGACATCGGATCTGTAGCTTACCAACCTTGAATTATCCCACTGTCAGTAAGCATTTTTAACATCATCCATGGAATCCTATTAATTGTAATAATCCATTCACAGATACATTCACAAAAATCAAGGGAAGATCTACTATAATTCAGGCTGCAATTAGTTAACCACAGTGGCTGCTTTTGAACTAACTCTACAAGCTGACTTTCTTCAATCAGTACTGTAACTGGCACATCTGCAGACAGGAAATCCTCAACACCACCAAGTTTCCCAGTCTATTATCTGAGACACCTGGTGTGGGTGTGCTGATGCAGAGAAAAACAATGAATCATACTGACTGCACATCGATTAAACAGTTTTAACTGCTAATGTTCTTAATCCTTAAGTGTGGAGTGCCAACTGGAACACTTAAACAAACAACAACAAAAGAAAAAAAGGGAAAAAAAGCCCAAACTACAAAGGCACCAAAAGAACCACAAAAACCCCAACCTGTTCATTTTTCAGTTTCTATACATGGATCACAACTCAAATCTCTGACAGGAATTACAACGAATATGGCTCTTTTGTATTAAAAATAGCAAGTGCAGTCGTGTTACAACTAGAGTTGTAATAGCATAGGATGCAACTTTATTATAATTAGTATTAAACCAAGATGTTTATGGTGTTATTTCAACTTAACAGCTCATTTTTAATCTTTGACAAAAGAAAATAAATTGACTTGAAATATCACAGGTGTGACTCTGCATGAGAGCGTGGTTTTACCAGAAAGCTGAGAAAAAAAATCAGTGACCGCATTTAGATACAGGCTTTTGGGGGGGGGAAGAAAGAAAAACAAAGAAGTAGAAAGGAAAAGCAGGCTTCGTTTCACTTTAGAAATACCATTCCCCAGTTTTCTGGATTGCTGCTGTTCCAGACAGCATTTTTGCTCTCAGAAAGCAGGAGTGTCTTTGGTACTGGTGAGTATAACCCGCTATCAGATGTTCCTTCTGTAGTTTCCACAAGCACTTTACACTTCCAGGAAAAGGGTAATCAAAGTAATCCAAAGAAGATGAGACACAGCGTGCTCTCTCTTTAGAGCATTAGGAAGATACAAAGCAGACACAACCAGGGGGAAGGGACAACAGGACAGTAGGTTGAGTCCACTGGGCAGAACACAAAGCTATAAATTGATCTATTCTGTGACTTCACTAATTAAATTTAATCTGTTTAACAGGTGAACAAGTAATGCTTCTCATGCTTCTATAGAGCAGTCGTGTTAGAGAAGAATAACATAAAATTGTAATAGTTTAAAAGGAGTTCTTAAAGCTGATGTAAAACAGATCATTCTTCTGCATCAAAACAGATTTTTTGGGCAGCAAGTTTAAGCTTACTCATCACATCCACCAGATACCTGCTTTCTAAACACCACTGCTGCCTTCAGCTGTTCATTATGTATCTAGTATCTCAGATATTTAGAGGGCCATGTAAGACGAAACAAGAGGTATCCTATTCCAATGGGCTTGCAAGTCCATCAGAACTAGCACAGGAACTGAGAAGGATCATGTGAAGGATCTGAAACACTGCAAAAATCTCCCAAGAGCCAAGGCTCCCTGCAACGAGTTTGGATTTCATTTAAGAGAGAATTATTTCTACTTCCCTGGATGGAATGATGGCTGCAGTTACAAACTTAACAGGAACAGTTTAGAAATCCCTAGCAGAAACCTAACCTCGAAGGTAGGACCAATACAAACTTGCAGTGAGTATCTCCACAAATAAGACCAAGTGTGTACTTACAGAACATCAGTGACAGAGGTTGCTGGCATTCATGCTCTCACCTTCTGGGAAAGTTTCGACGACTAAACAGCATCACACTCATTGCCTCTCATACATAAGTAATTACTGTGCATTGCTTCATTCACTGTAACTTCCATGGGGCTTTAGGAAGTGAACAAGTCACACGTGGAAGAAATGAATTTGAAAATGATTGACCTTTAGGATACTAAATCTTAAAAATAGGTTTGGCCCCATAGAACATGAAGGAGTTTCCTTTTCAAAAAGGAAAGCATTACAAATAAACATAAAGATGATCAGGTTTACCTACTGCCCACATCACTGTGTCAAAGGAATCCGTTTCTTCTGTGCCCAAGTCAGTATTTTTCCAGGTGACTTGTAACTTGCTGCTTCCCAATTTTTCAACTTTAGTTGGGACACATTTCTTTAAAAATTTTGTGCCATAAGATTCCATGTGCTCAGTTACTAAAGATGCCATTTGCTGTCAAGCAAGGAGAAAAAGCATTTATTCTTAGACACGACCTTCAGCTGCCTTTATGAAATCCAATAAACACACCACATATTTCAAACATTCTTTGTCACTTAGCTACTGTGCACTGTTGACCCATGACAATTTGCTGAGCTACAATGACCTGCAACCTCTATTCCAAGAGGTACCTGCATCTGAGTATTCAGATTATTTTTAAAAAGTGAGTAAAAACTTGTGTATAATAATTTGATTTTTATACAAAAATAGCATCTAGTGCAAATTCATTACCACAATTGCTGTTTTCTGGCAGCTGAATTCAACACTTTAATAAAGCTAATTAAGAAAAATACTTCCCTTCGCCATGACACCTGTCATTTCTCTGCAATAATTATAAACCCCTAAAATTTTCTGAGAAGTTCTACTACAAAAAGGAAATAATGCATTTGTCCCAAGAGCTTGTTTGAAATAATGCCACACCACAAGCAGTGAGTAAAGCACAACACTGACAAGTTTATCCAAGATGTCACTGCTTTGACAGCAGTAATTCAGGTTGCACTTTGTCAAAGGATATCTTTACTACTCAAAGGACAGCATCACAAAACCGCTCACACAAGATCTACATGCAGGGTCTTGACTTACAGAACTTTATTTTTGATGTTAGTTAACCAACAGGAAAGCAACAACAGGGTTATTATATCACTTTAGAAACGTGACAGCTCACTAATCAGTTTCCATCAGACTCAGTGTGGCTACAGATTGAATGTAATTATTTTATATCTGTTCCAACTTACCTCTGAAGTTTCTATTGTGCCTTGCTGCCTGCAGAAGATCAAGTTCTCAGAGAAAGCCCTACTGTATTTTATAAAGTGCCACACACATAATTCTAATGCTATTCCCTGCTCACTCAGATCTGATGTCATTCCTCATGCAGATTTCTTCCATTATGAGTGCAGTTCCCCAGGCACATTCTTATACAGGGTTTTGCAAATTCTGCTACACATTCCACGAGTTTTAAGGAAAAGACTTTAAAGTACGGGTGGCTGGTGTGCCAGCAGAAGCTATCATTACCTGCAGTGGTACTTATCACTGCTTCTTCTAACAATATCCTTTCTCAAAACTGAGCTGTTACACATTTAAAACAATTAAAAAAAAAAAAATCAGTGCAGGTGTGAGTGAAAACCAGAATTCTCTTACTGTTTTAAGAACAGTACACAAACTTCAAAAATCAAGGTAATGCTAGCATCAAATCTTGCAGAGACAGAAGATCTACAATTACCTTTACAATATTCTCCCAGCAGGGGCTACAAAACCACACTCAATCAGTGCCTTTACTAAGTCCAATCATTGTCCTTAACCCGAAGCCACCATACTTCCCACTACTGCTTCTTTAAGCAAATAAATCTGTTTTTAACATAACTCCCTCCCCCCCCCCTTCTTTTTCCCCCTCCACTGTATTTCTATTCTTTTTAAGCAGGAAGGGAATTATGGCCAAAACTGTTTTCTGTTTGTCAGTGCAGCTGTGACCACTCATACTTTTCCCCCCAATCTTGAAACAGTTTTTTCTCTTTAAACTTCTCTTTTGCTTATACCTTTCTCCATCTTAGGGCTGATGGTTCCACTGAGATCACTCTCTCACTCCATATAATGCACACACTTTTTTTTTTTTACCTTGTTGCAGTTGTCACTGTTATGAAAGTCATGAAGTCGTGATTTCCAGTTCCTATTTCATTAAGAATTTTCAGCTTGGAGATTTACTTACATTCACCATAATGATCTCCACATTGAACTACTTCATGCTAAGTCCAGTAATTTACTTTAAAAATCATTATCTGCAACTCTTAGCAACTCTGGGTTGTTTTAAAGAAATCATCTAATACTTCTAGCAGTGGCACAGTACATATCCCTCCCTGCTTCCCAATCTATTCAATCCTGTTTTCAGTTAAGCAGGAAAAAAAAGATTAAATTTTCTGAATAAAAGATCAAGTGATACGATAGGAAAACATGAGCTGATATTCATTTAATTACTCTTCAGAAATTATGTACTGGGAATGTTTGGAAAAGCCAATGTCGTCCTTTCTTTAGGAGACAAAAATAATGAAGCATACCTTATGTTTGATAAGCAAGGAGATGCAAGATATTCTGCACTGACCTGATCAAACCCACGAAGTGGGATACTTCTCATCATGACTGCAGTGTCCAACCCAATACCAGTTAGAAAACCAGCACATTCAAGCGAAACATCTGGTGAAGTATCAGTTAAAGAAGCATAAACAATGGTTTCATATAAATGCAACAGAGCAAAAGGTAGCATACAAGTGGTGTTTCTACCTACAGATACCACGTTCTCCTCACACATCCTTAGCTTCCTTTTGTTGAACAGTATAAAAATCCAAAGCCTTAGAATATTACTTTCCTCAGAGACAAGACTGTTTTCCAGATCCTGAGAATTCATCTTCAGCTGACCCACGATGCTACTGCATGGAAAATTATTCCCATTATATTGGGCATGAGCACAGAAGTTTGGGAAATTAAGCTTTCATTGAAAGGCAGCTATGCTGCTTATAACCATAAGCTATCACAGATTTTCAAAGGATACAACTGGCTCCAACAACCAACCTGTTATATAAAAAAGAAAGAATGAAGCTGTGGAATTAACTTGTGCATATTTGCATAAACAACAATTATTTTGGAAGTGTGTGCGGTTACAAGATCACAGATCTGAGCAGTGGATCTGATATTGTTAAGTGGGAAGAAAGCCTGTCTACTCCAACTAAGACAATACTAAAACAAGTGAGGTTAATTTCTTAACAGAATTTTTAAAATAACAGGCATATAAGACACATGGAAGTGTTTTTATATTGTAAAGAGATACTTGAACATATATTCTGAAAGTCAAAGTGAAAAAAGCTATGGAAAAAAAAATCAGAACAGCCAGCAAGGTTAAGAGGTATCATGAATACTTCAGCTGTGCTCTGTGGTTCACCTCAGATGGAAGCATCTGGACTGCAAACTGACACTATTTTCCCCCAAACACACAGTGTCTGTTGCTACCGATGCCTCATTTTTCAGGGTCTCTTAGCACCATTGCTTCTGAGACAGTACACAACATATTAGTGCACAGACATGCACCTCATCAAATTGAAGCATATTTTGAAATCTCGAGGTATATCCTGATTACTAACCAATTTCTAAAACTTCTTGAAAACTTAAGTCAATCAGAAGTTAAGCACATACTGAATTTATCATCTTTTTATCAAGCAGGTTATGGTTCCCAAAAGGAGAATAGGAGATTTTACTAACTGCTAAATTTCTATTTGATTTGAAGGCATCCACTTCTTCATCATCTTATTTATCCAAATGACAAATATTTGTCTTTCCTGTCTTTAAAAGCTCATGTACATAGCTGTAGATAATTTAGTTCAAACTATAGATTTAATTGGACTACTATGAATCAAATATATCCTGTTTAGATCTTGAATAACACTGCAGATCCTATGGCTCCCTGTATTTCACACTCTTTCAATCACAAATATCACTGAAGTTGCTCATCAGCATTTTGAAGTTAGAACACCAGTTTCTATGCCTGTACTCAGACGCCTGCACGCTGTAACAGTCCTCTCTCTTCCATATCCTCAGTTCCCTCTGTCTGCTGTCTGCTGGGTATCCAACACACAAAGAGTTCAGTCGCTGTTCTGGTGGTAGAAGTGGGTCAAACTGGTCAGTCACTGACAGCCAGCTGCTGGGCAAGCTGTACTCACACGTCTTTGTTACTCACATGATATGCAGGTTTGTTAGCATCTCACTGCTTAGAGATGCATTCCAAATAATACTTATACTTACAACAAAGCTTCTTCTTGCATTTTTCAATAAGGAAAAAAGCATCATTAAGGATCAAAATACCTAATTACTGCTACAAGGACTACACAGAATGTTAAGACTCTTTCTGACTGGGATCTTCATCTACAGAAGCACATGCTTCATAAAGAACTTTCGACCACTTGGGGGAGAACAACACACCATGAACCAGAATCCACAGCAATGACTGGCACAGTTCTGCTGGACTTGTTTGTTTTTACAGAGCAGGTCTCTCCCTGCCATAACACAAAGTTTAAAAACAGCTGAGAGTTTTCGGGTATGAAAGAAGTAGGTTGGCAATTGCATTTTAAAAAGCTAGAGATGATAGAAATCTACTTAAATTCAGAAATGTACTTAATCTTGAACCACAAACTCATCACAGATTTTAAATACGTTATTTAATTTTAGGAGCAAAAGCAACAAAGTACAAGCATTTGAAACAAAACCTTATCATATTCTCTTACCAAAAGATCAAAATCTACCGGTTTAGGTTTTACATTTGGCAAATAATCTAACACACAGGCAGATATTTTTTTCCAGCATTATACTATCTGATTAATCTATGAATGGATGAACATCCCCTCTTTCAGCCTGCAGACTTCAGGGAACTGCTGCAAAAAGCCACACACTGCACATAAAGAAATATCTGAGGAGATGCACAGGGAATAGAGTCAGAATATCTGCAGCTTCTGCATGCGTTTGTTCTTTCTCATCAAATGAAAAACAGCTGCCAGCCAGCATCCACGCATTATTCACCATCTCTTCCACAAACTCGATGATTCCTGGGCACCTAACTGAAAAGTTTTAAAAGCAGAACCTAACCTCTGCCACACCTGCTCAATCTCTCACTCATGCTGAACATATTTCAAGGCACCTTTTCTAACTCACTCTGCCAAGGCCTTCATCTCAGTAGCAAGAATTCCTTGTTTGTGTATCTAAGGGACTTTTAATTTGGCCAACAGTTTGTGTTCAGAAAAAAAATAAAAAAGAAAGAATAACTGCAGGACTGACAGTTCTACAACTTCCAGCCATATTCATTCACAGCTTGGCTATGTACATTTGGAAGAGGAAAAAAGAAAGAATAAGTAAAACACAGCTCAGACTGAAAAACAAAAAGTGTTAAACTGAACCTTGGGAGTATTTATAAAAGAAACAAATCCGTCAGAAACAAACCTTTAACAACTCCCTCCTTCATTTGCTAGGACAGAGCCTGATAAAGTACAGAAATGCTACTGTAGTCCCCGAGGGCTTATTTTGACTAAATCTTAGGAATGCAACATATAAACACTAGGCTCCCATATTACACTGTTACAACACGTATTTGAAGCAACTGGACAAAAGCCACATTTTCACAGAAACATCTTGCAAGGATAAGCCTTATGTTTAAGTGTTCTTTTTTTCCCCTTTCTTCACTTTTTGTAATTTCCTCATATAAATCATGCTCTCAAAATTCAAGAAATGACTGATATAATGCAAAGAGCTGCAAATTTAATTGTTTTTAAACTGTACCAATGAGCCCTTATCTGTTTGATGCTCACCTTAGCATACACTGTATCTTTGCATTAGAAAGTCATGATCATGAACGCCAACTCTCTGTCTTTTGAAAGCACTAGCATTGTATTTGTTACAAGCCTCTTTCTGATATATAATTTCCCTGTTCAGAACCACGTGAAGACGTTGAACCGGGGACACAGGCACAACCAAAAGACAAACAGAAATAGTGCCAGCTGACTTACATGCTAGCAAGTGTATATTTCTTACCACAGCTATTTGAATCAAGAAAATGCTTTGGAGTGTTGTGTGGATTCAGAAACTTACTGTGTTACGTGCTGTAAAACATGCTGTGACAATTTACATAGAAAAGAACAGGTTTTATTATTTCAATTTATCGACAGCTTTCAAGCCATAAAAAGGGGCAAAAGTAACAAAAGAAAATGCAGCTAGATGATAGGATTATCAGACATGCCATCGCTTAAAAGAACGTAACATTATCTTGGGGTTTCCAATTGAGAAGCAGCTTCTCGTAAACCCGTAGCAAAGAATCTGGACGGTGCAGCCTTTGCTTAAGTTCATGCTGCCCTCTTGTGGCTTCCAAGAGGAAGTTTGCCACAGCAAATAAGACGCCTTCACCAACGATGAAAATTCAATCTTAATTTCATTTTAAACGGGAATAGCATGGAAAAAAAAAATCTGTGCTAGTTACTTATGAGAGCTGATAGTGAGATGTTGCTGCGTAGTAAAACAAATTCTCAGAAGGAAAACATGACATAAAAGGCAATTTTGGACATTTTTCACCTTGCTGTAAAATGTATAAATGCTGCAACATATTAAAGACATTTTAAAGTATCTCACGTTTTTCCAGGAGACTCTTTTAACCAGAATAGATCATCACTTGTGATTCCATACTCCAGTGCGCCCGTAATCTACAAACACACAGGGAAGATCTTGAATTTGCAAGACTGGCAAGATCACATGATCTTGAAGATCTTATCCAGCCTAGATGACTCCATGATGCTAAGAACATTAACATAGTAAATCAATGAAAATTGTTTTCTATAAAAGTGCTTCTCTGAAAATCCTGTAGCTCATGCAAAAAATAGTGTTTCACACTCAGATAAGAAATGTCTCATGTGTTACAATGTTTACGTTATCCTCTGAACATCTGTTATTATCTGAGACCACAACAGTAAAGTCATTGAAGTTGTGAAATGGCAAGTGTAACTTACGTGAGTGGGATATTTGGGTCTTCCTCCAGTAGCAATGACAATGTTTTCAGCAGTAAGAGTAGTCTACAAGCAAAAACACAACAATCAAGCACCTGAAATGAGCAATATGAGAGCAAGCTGGCACTACCGCCTACTATTTATCTGACATAATAATCAGCAAAATGTTAAAAAAGGCCAGGGGTAAAGCAAAATAATACAGGCAGAAGGCTTCTCCTATACATACTCTGCTACTAATGTCCACCATGCAATTGTTATTATGCTGGATAAGATTCTGATGACTACTTGGAAAGAACAGTTGTGTACAAATGGCAGCTTACGACAAAACATGGAGAGATCACACCAAGTGACTCATCTCTAAGGTCTACTGTTAAGATATCTCAACGGGGGCATAGTTTTAGACAACACCCCTGAAAGACATTTACCCCCTGAAAACATCTGCTCTCTCAGGCTGACATTAACCAGCAACACTGTACAAAAACAAAGCAAAACAAAAAGCATTAAAAAAGCACATTCAGTCTTTTGTCAAATAAGCAGAGATAGCCACTATTTTGTTACCTAACCCATCTGTTTGAAGCCAAATTCAGTGCATTCAGTATAATTGCTTCCTACACACAGTTCTCTATTAGAAAGCTCAGTGTCTCTGCAGTTCTCCTGACACATCTCAGACTGGTTTAATACTCAGAGCAGAAAGTAGATTTTGGACACACCAAAACCTTGTAGTGAACTATACTGCAGAAACCAGTAGAGCAGCTCACCTTTTTACCTCCTTTTGCTAAACCACAGACTGTATGGGAATCCAAAAAACTTCCTTTCACGTTGAAATATTTCACCTTTCTGTTCGGGAGAAAACAACAACATAAACGCACATTCAGTGAAGGAGAACTCAGATGAAAACTCCTATTTTTTCCCTACTTGAAGTCCTAAAAAAAGCCATCAGGAATAGAAAAGAAAGGAAGCATCTCATATCACCAAATTGTTTGCAGCTCTGCCACACAATTGCCACTTAATTCTTCTATCACTTCACTCCTCTATTCAGCACCTAATGCTCTGGCAGGCTTTGGTATCAGCTTAGTGATCTCTTCCAATAATACACATTCCACTGTCCATAACGTTACTATTTAGAACATTACTAATAGAATGCTCTTCTGAGAGCACACAGAAGTCACTCAGCAGGAGTCACAGACTGGTCCCTGCTACATTAGTATCACTCTACAAAAGGAACCACATGCTGAAGAACTTGGGTATGTCAGATAAATTATTTCTGCACTAAAAGCAAAAAATTCAGCTGCTTTAGTATAGTGTTACCTGCAGGCCTGTACGTATGGCACAGAAGTCTTGGGGCACAAGTCAAATTATTTTGCTAAAACCTGACTGCTTAATATTAATGCAAAACCTCTCCAGATCACCAAGAATACTGCTATGCTGTTAGAAAGCCTTCAGCCATGGTCACTTTCAACCACTACAGAAAAGAAAAAGAAGGGAAAAGAATATCTCACCTACACTGGCAAGGACATCTATAGTCCAGAGCAGAAGGGACATAAAGTCACAGTGCTAGCTCTAATGAGAAATTCCAAAGGCAAGTAATTGATTCTACAAGAAGAGCTCCCTGATTGTGGGAGGAAATATGAACTTCAAAGTCATATTTACTTGTCTTGTAGCTGCACTCTGTGTCCCCAGTTCAGGGATTTCACATAATTCTGAACAGCTTGAGCCATCACAGACCTATCACAAGGCAAGAAATGGAACATGAAAACATTGTATTACAAATTCAGACAATACAGCTCAAACATCCAGGTGACTGCTAGAAATTATTAAAGTTCTACAATACTTTCTGTTATGAAAGCAAATTAAAGTGCAGACCAACACAAGAGCTGCCCCCATAAGCCAGTAATTACAGTTCTGTTTTAAACAAGGGGTAGTCTAACAAGCTTCAGTGACAATCATTTTGCACACCAACAGTATGCTTCCTTACACATTCACAGGACAAAGGAGTGCAAAGGAGGGCAATATTCTTTACCAGCTGTGATGAACTGGGTGGGCCACACTCCAGCCATAGTGCTGGGCATCTTTAAGAGCTCCCCCTAAAAGGGCTGCCTGATGCATAAGCTTTTTAGGAATGCAGCCAACGTTTACACAAGTTCCACCAAGTCCCCACTTGGTTCCTGAAAGCAAACAAACAAACAAAAAAACCCACATCAGTTGAGTTTAACAACAACTGGGTTATTTGGAGAATTATTTATTCATGCAATTACTTCTACAGTTCTGAAACAACACAGAGCTTCTATCTTTTGCCACAAGCAAAGCATGCAGCTTGGCTTTGGCCACTTTGCTGCCTGGATCAACCTGCTGACCCAGGCCATAGCTTCACTCACATATCCAGATATCATTCTAGTATTCCTCTTTCATACCTCGTGGAGAAGGTTCGACGTAATCCAAAACAGCCACATTCTTGCCAAACTGAGCAGCTTTAAACAAAAAGCAGGAAAACACATTTAGATGAAGGAGAAGCACTGAAACCTAAATATATTTAGTAGCAGAAGCACAGATTAAGAGTACAGGAGATGACAATTGGTGGTTTTTAATAATTTTAGACATCACACCAAGAGCCCAGGCTGCTGATGTTGTCAGTATATTCTCCAGAAGGCATTTAATAACCCAGACTAGGGCCCATAAACACAATAATTTGATGCTAAATTAGATGTTTAAGAATCTTGTGGGTTACTGAACACATGGGGTAATGCACTACAAAAGGCAGAAGACTCTCCACAGAAGTTAGACAGGTCCTGGAAACAGCATGAATGAAATGTTTTAGCTGATACATAAGGAAAGTATAATAAAGAAAAACATGCCATCTTCAAAAATATGCCATCTGCAGAAGCACTCAGAAACAGTGAAATAAAGATTAGACTTTCTGGAGACAACAGAAGAAATATTTTTTAAAAAGAATAACAGGAAAGCCAAACAAGATCATCACACCTGAGGGCATGAATTAATTTTCAGATCAGTTTGACAGAGGTAAGTTGACGATTAATCATGCACAGTATACTATGTATCTTAGAAATGTTCAATATTTTCTGTATCACTTCTAGATTCCACATACAACACCTAAGCTAACATAAAGCTTTCATTATCTGGTTATACCAACCTTCTTTTGCACAAGCAAGGCCTCCAGACCCACCACCAATGACCAGCAGGTCATACTCCTTCTTTCCTGTGAAGAGGTTGGGGGGACAATAGGGGGAGAAGAAAGAAAAAGAAACAGGCAAGAAAGACAGGAGAGGTGTGTTAAAGGCAAATTTAAAAAGGTACACTATTGTTTACAACTGATCATTGCTGATTCTGGTTTAAGAATTGTGTTTCTTCAGTGTTCCAAAGCATTCTCCAAAAAAATCACTAAAGGACCCAGACTGGTTTTGTGCATGAAATGCGGGAAATAAAGCAATCCCAAACAGGCGGAAAATGACCACATTTTGTGCAGCGTCCCCAAAAGCTCTTTCTGCACACTCAGCTGCGGGTAGGATCCGGTACGGCCTTTCCGTCCCTGTGTTACAACAGCAATTCCTGCACACATATTTCAGTGCCCGCTTTATCAGGCCTGCTGAGCCCAGCTGCCACAGGGGCCCCAAAGGCACGACACGGAGCAGGGGGAAGCAGGCCTCTCCCACAGGTCAGCACGTTCTTACAAAGCAGCCCTGAGCAGCGGGGGAGATCTGAGATTCAACCAGAGGTGAGGAACGACTTTTTGTTTATTAACAGCGAGCACAGGAGGGCTTCAGCAGAGCAGCCAGCAGCCCAGGCAAGGCAGCCAAGGCTCCAGCAGCCCTCACCACCCAATTCCCGCGCTGCCCAAACCGAGGGACTCTTCTCAGCGGCTCAGCGCAGAGGCGGGCAGCTCTCGTCACGCCGGGGCTAAGCCGAGGTCCCGCCGTTCTCGTGCGGCCCTTCCCCTCAGGAAAGCAGGGGCCACGGCTGCGAGAGCCGCTGCGGGGAGAGGCGGCGCGCACCGCCCGCGCAGGGCGCCGACGGCCGGCGGCGCCTCGCGGCACGGCGTTGGCTCTGGTAAGGCCCCGCAGGCCTCGCCCCGCCAGCGGCTCGCGGCAGCGCTTCGGGAGACGCTGCGGCTGCAGGGCGAGAGCGAGGCCGGCTAACCGCCGGGCACTGCAGAGGCGTACCTGAGAGAGCTCGCGCCGTACGGCGCGGCCCCGGCAGCCCCAGGAAGCGCTCCCAGCGCCGCCACAGCGCCGCCATGCCGTACGGCAAAGGGCTTCCGCGCCCGGCCAGGACCCCTGCGAGGCGGCCGAGCGGCGCCTGAGCGGAGCGCGGCGGCGGCGCGTGGCGGGTGAGCGCTGCCGAGCGCCGGGGGAGCGGGGGCGCGCGGCGCCGAGGAGCGGCGGCCGCTGCGGAGCGGAGGTTGTGGCGGGCGCGCGCAGCCTGGCGGCGGGGAAGTCGGGCGGTGTTACAAATCCAACTTTCGGGAAGGGACAGAAACGGCACCGCTTCTGTCGATTCAGTTCTCGCCAGCTCGAACGCAGCGGACCGGTTTCAGGGATGGCCCTCGGGAGGAGGGCAACGCGCTGCCGATGCCGCGAATCCTTTTGTTCGGTTTTCCGAGGGCGCGCGTCCCTGCCCAGCATCCGCGCTGAGGGCCGAGCACAGCCGCACAGGTGCGATGCGGACCGAAGCCCCGCGGGGCGGCTCCGATTCCTCCCACGGGGCGGCGCTCCCGACGCCGCGGCGGCATCGATCAAAGCCGTGCCCGGGGAGGAAGGCCCGGCTCTCGGCTCGTGCTGCTGATAGCGATAAATGACCCCGCGGCCGCATCGTTTTGACAGGAAAAGCGTCCCCGTCCTCTCAGGGAATGGCAGCCGCGGGGCAGAGCCGAGGGAAGCGGGTACAGCACAGGTGCAGCAGCCAGTTCCTCCAGTAGGCTCCAGCTGCACGAGAGATACCCCAACCCAACGGCGGTAGGAAGAGCCGACAAGTGCGGCTGCCAGAGCTGTAAAAAGCGCGCTCAGACAGTGATCGCTTTGCTCTTCAGGTCGGTGCGTGTGAAGTTGTTCCTGCTGTTCGGTTCAGCCGCTGCCCCGAAGCCAACTGGGCAGAGTTGAGCACGTGCACATTACCCAGCATGGGGTTCAGATCAAGGGTGGAACTGAATCACCCCAAACACAAAACGAGTTTTTATGAAGAAATGTTCCTGCAGCTTTATCTTATCTTCCTAATAAAAGAAGGCCTTAGATGCAGCAGAGCTGTTTATTTAAAAATTGCTACCTCTAAACAGCAACATCAGAGGAAATTTAGGACAGAAATGCTGATCAATTCTGAGTACTGCTTCTAAAGCGTTGAAGGAAAGGATCTTGGCCAAATGCTCTGTGTAACAGCCACATCATATACTAGCATTGCTGGTTGCTTTCATCGTTTTAGAGCTCAGAATCCCCAAGAACCACAGCCTACACAGCGGTGGTGAGATTCTAGCTTCTTTCAGATGTTTATCTCTTCCCAAGCACATCCTCTCATTTCTAACTTGAATGTGAGTCAGCTGCTGCCACTTGGCATCTGTAAGTCATCTAAGAAACAGAACTATCCATAGCTGCTGCTTACTGCTGACAGAATGCAGCACCAGCCCTCTGGCTGTATCTCACAGATCACGATAAAGCGTTGTGGATTTCCACAGGCAAAGACTTCCCCACCAGGAAAGTACAAAGTTTGCATATTGTTGCTCTGTTCTTGCATGTTCTCACAAGTTTGATCATTAAAGGATTTAAAAGGTTTTTTTAAAAAGCCTTCTTAAAAGATTGCTATCATTGTTATACTGACTTTTATCATTGTGGGTAGCAATGTTTAACATCATAAATTAATCTCGTACATTAGAATCATACAGTCATGGAATATCCAGAGTTGGGTGAGCTTTCCAATGAGATGTTTATTCAGTGTAATATTAACAGGTCAAAGGAAACTATACTATCATGTGTGTCATAAATGTATGTAAGTCCATGCAACAGTAATATAAGTTTTTTTATGCATGAGTTCATTCTGTTAATGGGCAGACTTCCAGCTTTTGAATTTATTGTAAGGAACGCTTGGGCTTCTCTACTTCTCTATTTTTCTTCATAAGTAATTTTTTTTACACTTACCCATGGTTTATTTCAATTCTTCCTCATGAAGAGGAAGTCATGACATGGAGACAACCAGGACAGAACACCTAACTGACACTGTAGAAACGTGGACTTCTCAATTGCACCATTTTATCTTTCATCTTTCTCTGGGATGGTTTGCTTTATGCTTAATGTTCCCGCATTAGGGGTGGGGAAAGAAGGTGGGAGGCTGCAGATGCCATCTTTGAAAGTCACCGCATTGTTTCATTTCTAGTGGGTGGGGTAGAAAATGGTTTATATCTGAAGCTGCATTTTGTAGCATGAACTAATTAATCGTGTAGAGTAGTGTCAGTGAACAGGACTGGATCACTGTTTGAACTAAGGCCTCCACAGCAAGGTGGGACTTTCTGGTTTCTTTCCATCTCTTATGATTGCCTTTACCCTGTTTTTTTTCTTGTTATCCTCCGCTGGTTTGCGATGCGGTGTCCTTATTGTTAGTGAGGAAGAAGGAGGGAAAGGAAAGCACGTGGAAGCACGTGGAAGAAAGGCGTGCACATGGTTAAAGACAAGTACAAATGGTCCCTGGCAATTGAGAGAACCACATGGCAGAGCAACAGGGGAGGGAGCGGGGCAGGGGCAGTTAGCTGTCCCTAGACTTTGTCCAAAGCGAGGTGGAAACTTCACAAACCAAACTGCTAAGTAAATGGAAAATATACCTACGTGGGATTTGTGCTGACAAGTGAGGACACGTGTTTGAAAACACGGAGCTTGGGTGAACAACAGAAGTATGTTTACTGCATTTATGACATTTCTTACCTGAGCTGCGTGGCAAGAATTTTCCAATGTTACTTTTAGCTGGATTTTAGTTTGCCTAGTTCCTGACATGAGGAATCTGTGGTTGTTTCCTTAAAATCATTGATACATACTAAGTATCTCCCAAAGACATCTTGTCACAAATAACACATCTGACAGCTTACAACGTTTCCTCTGCTGGAAACATTTGTGCATAAACCAACAAAACAGGTTTAACATTTCAGCTTTGTTGCTGTTTTACCTCTTTGTTTTCTTTTTATTTTATTTTCAGATTATTTAGAGTAGGACTCATTGTCCAGAGGTTCATCTATGCCATTTTCTTCCTTAGCCCCATAGAAACTTACGTGCATGGTTTCTCCTATATAACTAATCCATTGCAAGTGACAAAAATGAAACAAAACAAAACAAAAAACAAAACAAAACAACAAAAAACCAGCAGGATGAGATGTAGTTTTAAGTTCTTGACTTTGCTCAAAGAGTTTCAAAGTGTTGTACTAAAAAAGTATAGAGAGAAAATACAGAATTATGGTAGACTAACAGAGCTCTGCAATTTTCATGAGAAGTTCTAAAGCTGGTGAAAGCAAGAAGTTTTTCAGTCTGTGGTAACTCCTTAGGATGCAGAGTAGCCTAACTGCTTGTATTATGTGTTACATTCTAAACTATAACTTTTCTGGCCATCTGTTTTCTCTGTTAGTTGTTTCTTATTTTACATTTCTCCAGGCAGTTTCCTGATTCATAAATGAACAGTGCTTCCTTTTTCAAAATTCCTCTTTTGCATGTTTCTCAGCAAGATAAATTAATTTGACTGTGGAAAACAGCAAATGCACATAAAAGCAAATCCCTCCTGCTATTCCGAAAATGCAAGCTCAAAAGAATTTTCCTCCACTCAGTGTTTCACATGATCTTTGGGGCTTGTGATGTGCTAACTCTCCTGTCTTCTTTTGTCGCAGCTTTCAAAAAAATCTTTGAGCAGGGTTATTAGAAGAAGGGAATGCCATTTGTTGCTGTGCCAGGCATGGATTTGCTGGGAAAGCTTTAGCCCAGAGCTCTGCACGGTGGGGATAACACTGCCACAATGCATCATGTGATTGCAACCATATGGCCTCCCTCAGAGGCGGTGAGGTGTGTTGCAAGTCCAGTCAAGTTTGTGGAGACAGGTCTGAGCTCATCTCTGCCAGCCCTCTGAGCACTGTGCTGCTGCACGTTTGCTCCACCCATGCTCCTTGCCTGAAGAATATTATTCAGCTCAAAGCTGAAAGTTCTTTAGAAGTGTTGCCATGGGACACTACTCGATCTGGTGAGTTTTGGCACTAACTTATGCCGTGAAGCAGAGTATGGGCTGGTGCCACACACCAGTTCACAACTAGCTAGAGTTACTTTAAAGACATCTCCAAAAAAAGGCTGTATGGTTACTTGGCCAGGTCAGCACACAGAATAAATTTCACTGTTTTAAGTTTTTTTCACCACAGCCCAACAGTAAAAGAAATTCTCAGTGATAATGAACTGTGGGTGGCATCATGGATTTTGCAGACAACCTGTCGTGTTTTTCGTGCTAGCTTTGGCCATACAGGAAACTGTTGGTGGAGCTGAAGAGCACTATTTTTTCATTCTTTGTTCTGCTTGATGTCTGGATTATAAGAAAATATCTCTTGAGCTAAGGCTCTGTTATACGTGGAAGGGATGCTTCAAAGTTATTCTGCATTGATACCAGGTGCTGTGCTATTTTGCAGGGTCTTAACTATGTTCTGTTAAGGGTTACTGAAAACACCGTGATCCTCGGTTATTTCTTAGCTGTGTAAATGTTTATTCCCTTCATCCACTTCCCATTATTCTCTGTTGTCATGCTCTGGACTATAATACATTGATTACCCTGCTTCCGTGACAGCTGTTAGGCAATTTGCAGTGTGTATCTCCCCTCCCCTTCAGCAGCACTCTATATTTAACCCACGTGCTTGGGTCTTGTTTCCACAACTTCTGCTCTGGCCATACATGCCACGTCCCAGCTGAAAAAAGAATTGTGTCCCTTGGGCCAAATTCATTCCTGGAGTTGCTCGATTGAACGCAGCGCATTTATACAGGGTGCAGATTTGGCTCATACCTGACTCTGTCAGCATTGGCTGTGCTGTAACTAGGTAACAAGAGCACTGTCATCGAGAACAGACGGATAGCTTTCTCGGAGATTATGAGAGCACTGAGCACCTTTAAGGAGTGCAGAAATCTGTGAAAGGAGGAGTTGGGAAAAAGGACACCGCTCCTTTTAGAGTCTGTGTAACAGAGCCGATAAGCTATTCCTCTGATGTGATTGAACGTGACTGAATACTGCGGGCTCCTGGACTCTTATTCTATAAAGCACCCACCAGAACAGCACAGGAAAAGATTGGAGGGAACAGCTTCTGCTGTACTGAGAAAGGTACATATTTATATTTTTCTGTTTCTCAGACTTGGCATGATTTGTTTTGTTAGATGATACCACAGTTTTAAACTGTGCTGAATATGAAAGAAGCAGCATTTTCCACGTTTTGACTGGTATTCATGGCAGGCAGCTAGCTTTCTCAGGGAAAGAATAGGACATATTTGTGTGTAGTGCATTTCTACTGCATTTCTACTGCATTGCAAACCTCAACAGCTGAAAGCAAGGAGATGAGATAAACCCACCTAAACTGGAAAAGTAATTTACGGATGTAAGTTTGCTAGAATTTGCAACTTATCTGTACTCGAGAAAAAGCTGAATGCAAGTCTGGCTTTAGGTTGTTAATAATTGACCATGAATAGCTGCTTTTATAAACGTGGCGCTCAGCTGTATTTTATGCAGTTTTCATTTTCAGTCAGGAATTCTGTTTCAGCAAAATGTCTATGAAGAAGTGTAACAACAAAAGCTAGGACTTCTGCTTGCTAGCCCTGTTGCTGCTTGTAGAGTTTCTCTCTGCTGCCCTTTAAGGGCACTCACCCCTTACCTCCTGTTCTTTAAAACACAAACTCGTGCTTACACTACTAGCTGCATGTCAGACTGGTGATCTTTATAAACAGCTGTGACAATTTCTGCACATAAGCTTACTGCTTACTGGGCCATGGACTCCTCTAACAAAGCCCTGAGCTCAGATTCAAAGTCTCTTGCATTTGCACAGCATTGCAGTATTTAAGTGCCGAGGAAAAATTAACTGATGTTCAGCTTTAGTTTGATAAAGAGCTTAACCACACTAACACTGCAAACAACTTACTTGTCACTCAAGTTGAACAATACTTCTTAGCAGCCTGGAGTTGGTATCGTGTTTATCTCTGCCAGTCCCACACTTTCTGCATTCCTTCGGGATCGCTGGAATTAGAACTGATGAGGAATTTTCTGAAAAAACATAATTTTGGCAGGGGTCATTGAAACCAAAACTTACTGTGTGAGGCCATCCATACCAGTTTTGCTAAGACTTTCAGGAGGGATTTCTCAAAACGCAATTTCTAGCTAAAACATGAGAAACTCTGCCTCCACTCCAGCTATTTTTCTGGGGAAGGCATTCCGCCAGGATTTGAAGCAGGCTGCTTCTTTTCACACAGCGCTTTGGTTACCCGCTGTGCTGTGGCAGATCCCACCTTGCCTGTCCTGCTGGAGCAGTTTATGTTCATAGAGATAAACCTTCAGTTCAGCAGCAATTTCCTTCATGTTCTTTCAGACTCCTCAGTGAACATCTTCGCTACCACGTTTCCATCGTTCACTCTCTCTGGCCCAAAGAGCAGCTTGTGCAGAGCAGAAAGCTGTGCTGGGACAGACAGATTTGCAGTAGATCAGCAGGTAGCCTTGGAAGCAGGTCAGGACCACACAGTGGAGATTTGGGATAGTAGGAGTTCAGTCCTTGGTCCTTGTGACACAAAGAGCACAATATTGGTCTGTTACAATAATTAATCTTGGGGTAAAGTTTGGTCGTTTCTCTTTCAGCCTTTTCTCTCTTCTGCCATTTTTAGGGCAGAATCATTCAAAAGAAGCTTGTTCATCCCCTGGGGAACATAAAAACCTCAGCTGGAAAACTTTTTCCAGGCCAGATCGTGGTGTGCTGACAGGCAGAACACTCTGAACTTTCTAGGAGTTCTCTGCCTCCCAGGTGGGATTTGTGCTGTTAAGCTGAGCCGTCCTAACCAGCTGACTTCAAGCACTGGTGCAAGTAGTACAAACACATCTAGACTTCTGGAGTGAGGGAGTACAAAAAAAGTGCTTCCTAGGAATACCTGGAAGGGTCTGAATCCTGACAAGTGCTGTTCTTATCCTTAAAGAATTCTTTCTCCAGGCTTTGGTTTTCATCATGCACAGTGTTTATCAGGCCAGTCTGAATCACAGCTCAGCAGATCCACATGGGCCTGCCTGCTGCATGGAGATGTCAGCCTGTGAGGCCAGCTTATTGTAAACCCTGTGGGGCCACATAACCTGATGTAAACCTTTCCTTTGGGTGCCAGTACTGATGCCATTCAGTCCATAGTTATTGCAGAGGAACTTAAGTGCATAGCAGTTATCCTAATTGAAATCTATGGAGAATGGAGTTAAACACTCTTACGAAGCTTAGTTGTTGGGGCTCCTTGGTAGGCAATAAGTACTTTTCTGTTCTTTTCCTTTTGTCCAGTGAAAAGACACTTGTATTTGCTTTCTTGCAATCTAAGAAGGAGGAAAAGGAAGATGAAAGGACTGGGGAAAAGAAAGTCAGGACTTTTATTTATGGAAGTCTGATAGAAGTCTGTTTTTTTTTTTTATTATTATTTTTTTGTAGTCGTGGTAGCTAAAATGCAGTTTGAAAAAGCCTAAGAAGAGGAAATTTGGGTTTCATGCAAGTGAAAATTACATAAAATTTGTTCAGCTTGCTTTTATGATGTCAGTGGAAAATGTGAATGTCTGATGCCCAGACTGAGTTTCCATTGAGGCAAAGCTATTTGCATTTGGCAATACTGTGATTATTCTTCACAGTGTTGCACTCAATTGAGAACAAGTGAACAATAATGAATAAGAGGTAAAAAGATTATTATTTTTTTATTTTTAGAAGGTCTAAAATATGAAGCTGTTCAATCATTTTCCCTACAGCAACAGAACACAATATGTCTGGCAGAAGTTAGTTTAAACTTTCTGATCAAAATACTCTGCCCTTCATGCTCTGGAAAAAGATCAAGAAAAGCAAAATGCCACAAAACAGAGATTGCCTCAGTCAAGAGAGCTTGGACGAAGAGTCAGGAATGCTGTCTGGGTTGTGGCACAGCACACATCTCCGCCTACTGCAGGGAAGCAGACGTTCTTCCAAATGTGCATAGAAACATGCCAACTCTTCTGCATTGTTTTCTCAAGTGCTCCTTAAACAGCTAATACAGCCTTCTAACAGGCACATCCTCCACTTACTTTAATGCATGCACCTAAAGGCATAATTTCAGCACAAGCTTTTAAAAGGCTTGAATTTAAACATCCTGAAAAACGTTGTCAACCTTTTTCTAAAGGTAGGGGGTACAGTACCTGCTTCACACAGGTGTGTGTAGGAGGGCTTAATCGTAAGTTATATGGCCTTTATAGAACACCTCTAGAGAATCGTTGGTTATTGCACACGTAGCAGCAGCATTTCTGCAAGTAGTTCAGGCCTCGCTGTCCCCAGGCACTCCACTATTGTAATCCATTTCTATTACCATCAACACTGATGGAGATCAGACTGATGGAGAGATTCTTCTGTGGAAAAAAGTGAAAGGGTATAAATCTATCAAGCACTCCCCGTTCACCAGGTTGTGTGAGCTAATCAAGTCTAAATTAGATTCTGAACCCTTTAGCATCAGAATGTTGAAGGACTGTCTGGATTCTTGGTAATAAACCCTTGAACAACCAACTGCTATTTGGCAGTTAGATCATATGCATGAAAAATTAAGGCAGAGTTGAATGTAACATCGTTCCTCAGAGGCCTAATGAGTAAGCAGGCTGAAATCACTTAGGCAAAGTATATGAAGCAGTCTTTGTTTCTGCATTTCCCCTGTTTTTTATAAACTTGAGACTAGTAATTTCATAGAGGTGTTGGCTATCTCAGTGTCCCGGGATGGAGCCATCTGGCTAACACAGATAAGATCACTGTGTTCTTCCATAGCAAGGACTTTTCTGCTAAAAATTAATTCAGCTTCACAATACTCCCAGTAATGTTAACTTTCTTATGGCAGCAGAGGTAAGACAACTCACACGAGGTCAGATTAGATAACTATTGCCAAAAATAGACTCAAACCTAAATCCACTGACTCAGGGTCACAAAGTTTACCCTCATTACACTGATGAAGAATGGTAGTCTGATGTCTTTGTAGAAAAGATTTTTATGATTCCTGAAAAACCTTTACTGTAATCTGTGGTGATACATCTGGAATCACCTGTGCAAGAATGTTCAGGTAGAGAACAGGATGCATTGCTTTGTGCTCCAGCCCATGACACTTTTATACTTGCAGAGAAATTGGAGATCCTATAGAGGTAAGAGGGGCAGGAATCCTCTAACTTAACAACTATTGCCATTGTAATAGATCCCTAAGTTTGAGCCAGGATTGTTTTATAGCCACTGGAACAACTTTGCTACGTTATTATATGCAGCTAATTTGGAATAACAAATTCTCATGTTTTCTGTAGGCTTCTTTATTTCAAAATGTGTTTTTTAATCTCTGTAATATAAAACAGGTATTCCCATTTAAATGATAATAGTTTGATTACAGTTGGCAGGGAAAACTACTGAACTACTGATTGAGTTGTGATTTGGTCTCATAAAGCCAACGGAATGAGTAAGAGTAGATGCGCAAGAAAATAATCCACTGCCTTGAAAGGCTTGCCAGTAGTTGGACAGGTTTGGGCATGAAATTTTAATATTCTTTATTTTAAACTCTGTCTTTTAAACTCTATGAAAATAGATTTGGCTATAAGTGTTACTCATCTCTTTCCGTGATGTTATCCATCCAGTTTTCTGTTTATTTACACATATTACCTACTATTTTCCACTTCAGATGTTAGTTTGTAAAGAACTGGGTCACGTTATCGGGGTGTTTCTAACGCACAGAAGAGACTGCAGTGCTAACTTGTGCATTTGGAACCTCATTAAATCATAATATGGAAGTGAAGGTTTTTACCTTCATGCATGTCCATTCAGTGAAGTTATTAAACCATGTGACCTCAGTTGCTCCTAATTAATACCTCTTGGCCTCTAGACCCTTCCCTATCTTCGTAGCCCTATCCTTCCTGAGCAGCAGTTCTATCTGGAAGGGACTGCTCACCAGAACTACTAGTGCATAGAAGGGAAAAAGAAAGTTCGACATCCAGACCTTTGTGATCCTGTTAAGACAAAGAACCAGGTTCATGTCAGCTACGAAGCAGAACTCCAAGCCTGAGAAGGAGGATGTTTGTGTGCTAACGGTGCTGGTGAGCCCTGAAAGGAAGCATCTCAAGTCAGTCTTTGCAAGGAAAGCATTGTGTAGGAAAGCTTTAGTATTGGTGACTGTTTGAAATAAATACTTTCAGCTGCTCCAAATTATGCTCACAGTGCAACTAAGATAAGTAAATGGGTGAACAAACATCAGCTGTATGTTGAGCGTGTCTCCGTAGCAACTCAGTCAGCTTCTGAACTCAACATGTGTTCTGCACAATGACTCAAATTTAATGCAGTGGTATGGGTTTTCCCATGTGTGATGTGTGCCTGTACAGAACAGAGGGCTGACCGCCCTAACATTTAGGACTTTTGTGAGACAATCCTAGGGGAAGTGAGAACAAGTACACTGCAGACCTTAGTTTGGCACCCTTTGAAAGGCTAAATCAATACTCGAAGATTGCTTACTTATCAGATCCTTTGTTCTGTGGCTCCTGCATGGAAATAAACATTACTTTCTTTATGCTGGCTTGTCTGAAACCCATCAGTAAACGGCTTTGAGGGGATTTGCTGCTTGAGCTGTACAGAGTGACATCTGCTGAGCTTTATGTTCACGTGTCCTGAACTCACAAACAAACACACACACCACCCATGCTGCGCACACGCAGGCACTTGCAGCTGGCAGTGAATTTGAGGGGAAGAACAGGCACAGTCCCATCAGTAATTGCAGCTGGTCCATCAGAGTAATAGAATATGCCCTTTAGTTACATCTCTTGAATTTCATGAACCTAGACTCTTCTCTGGTTCATGGATTTAGCTTTACATTTTTATAACCAGTGAGAAAGCATCTCTGCTATTAAAAAAAAACATACGTAGGTATTTTTTTTTCCCCTCAGAAGTGTCAGATTGATGGTTCGTGTCAAAAGCTTCCTGAGTAAGAAAGGCTACCATCTTCTGTGAACCACCCCTCCCGGCTCCCTCTGCTGCAGGCACTAAAAGGAGCGAAGCAGATGAATTCCTTCCAGCTCAGCTTCTCTGCAGAGCATGCAAGAAGGGCAGGTGCTAGCAAGGAGATCTGAATGCCCATTAAAAACTTGTCCTGGGAACTGATTTCATACAGAGTAGTACCTGTGCCCAGCGTCTGCTGATCCTTGGCTCAAAACTGGAGTGAAAAGTTTCATATTTTCTTACTAAAACTTACAAGTTTCCCAGTGTTCAGAAATCAGTAAAATGAGATCGCATGCAGAATCTAATTAAGATTTGGAATCCTTTGAAAACTAGTTAGAACAGATTCGGTCAGAGCGCTTCTCATGCAGCGGCACGCTGGGAGCCAGGGCTGCGCAGCTGCGTGGGGGAAGGGAGCAGAGCATTAAATAAAGCTACTTGTTGACTGCATGTAAAGCAGGCTCGTAAAGGGAGCGCCGCGGAGCACCGTCCATTACCAAGCGGCAGGGAGGGATTTCCAGCAACTCGGTACAATATCGTACAATATCATAATTATGCGGTGTGCGCTGCTGTTTAACATGGTAGGTTATGCGTGATTTGGGTGAACATTTACAAGAAATTATAGCTCTCTCGTGGACCACCTTAACTCTGGTTGTTTTTTTTCTTCCTCTTTCTTTCCAGATGCTGGAGAGCTCTTCAGTCCTTTTGTTCATTGTCTTCGTTCTGCTTTTCATTTCCTTGCTCTGCGTGGTACTCATCAGGAAAAATGGCACTGCTGCCCTGATCTGGCATGAAATAATCAAGGAGAAAATAACCAATTTCATCATGAATCAGAGCAAAGAACAGAGGATTTTAAATTTTGTGTTGCAGAATGCAGTCCGAGGAGACCCCTGTAGTGTGATGGAAACTATAGATAAATACTGCTCTGAGAAAGAGTGGGCCATGAATGTGGGTAATGTAAAAGGTAATTGGAGCAGGGGTCAGCACTTGAAGGATCCTTCGAGACTAACAGAACACAGGACACCTTTCTGTGTGCTCATGGTCAGTCCTCTCTGCTGCAAAAAAAATCCCACCACAGCTTTGTGGTCAGCGGAGTGGTTCTGTAAACATTAATGCATGTTTGTGCCAACATCTTAGAGGAGGAGGATCTAGTTAGTAATCCAGCAAGTCACAGCATCAAAATGTAGTGTGGCGTGCAAGTGTGTAAGAAGAGGGGGATGAGATGGAAGAAATCTAGAGTTATGCTGTGTCTTAGGTACCACAAAGGGTGTCCCTGAAGCATAATTACTTCCAGCACTTTCAGATCCTTAGCTGAAAGTTACTGAGTCTGAAAGAAAAAAGAAAGAAAGAAAAAAAAAAAAAAAAAGTGGCAAGTATTTTAAACTTTTAAAAGAGTTTTGTAGCTGCAAGCATAAATGTAAGTTAATGTTGAAGGGAGAGGTCCTAGCCACGTAATACACAAAAGCAGTTATCAGATGTTATGGCTATTGAGCAAGTAAGTCATCTCATTCTTGTCTCCCAAGGGAAACTATGTGGACAAAAGTTTTCTTTTTCTTAGCCGCAGGAAAATTACAGTCTATTAAAGAAGACTGTGATGGCAAAACGTTAACATGTTCACCATGAATTAGACACAAAAGTACCTCTTACTAGGAAACTGCAGTGAAAATTTGCTCAATCTGGGATTAACATAACTAACGGAGCACAACTGTCAGCACTGTAATAAAAAAGCTTCTCTGCAAGGGGTACATTTAGTGAAACTAGCTCCTCTGTGTGCCAGGTGGTGAGGTTATGGCAGTAGGAATTCTCAGAAATATGAACTTGGACTATTTGGGATTATATTCTTCAACATTTCACTCTAGTTTTCCTCTGAGAAAATGGCTTCTCTATCAGAGCCATCAAAGTTAGTGTATCCTCAGTTCAGAGTGACCACATGATTTCAGAATGCAAATATTAACACCACTCTATTCATAAACAAATCAGGTAATTAAATATATGCACCCATTCAGGCAGTCTGTGGCTCAGATTAAAATCCCTTCAGATACTTCTTATGATTAGCTATCTAGTTTCTAGCCATATAACTAAGAGGTGAGTTTTTAAAGATACATTCAGTTTTTCAGAAGCACTGCACATGCAGTAGCACTACACTGTCACTTCTTTTTGAGAACTGTTTTTTAGTTAACAATTGACTTTTCCATCCCACAAATTCATCTAGTGAATTCAAATATCTTGCAACTTAGACTTTTAGACTTTTTCCCTTTAAAGACTATTATTTAGACTGAGATGTTTTGTATCAGGCTACTACTTGTAACATTTGCAACAAATGCAAGCACTCAGAAGTCAGGTCTGGAAAAACACACCACATTTTTCCCTTGTAACACTAAAAATACTTAAATCAGGTAATTCCTCACTCAAAAACACACAAAACTAAGATTTTTTTAGTTGAAAGTTTGCATTTTGAATCTTCAGATGTTCATTCTGTTAGAAGTTCACCTGTTTCCATTTTTTTCAGGTGTAATTCTGGACAAGACAGTGGAAGAGATCAATCCTAAAGTTGCACTGGAGCTGGGAACATACTGTGGCTACTCAGCTGTTAGGATTGCTCGGCTGCTGAAAGCAGGTGCTCGTCTTCTCACTGTGGAGTTCAACCCAGAATTTGCTGCTATAGCTAAACAGATGATTGAGTTTGCTGGAGTACAAGATAAGGTACGTGCCATTTGTCCATAGCAAGCACTGCATGGAGAGTGGGACTTTATCCACAAAAAGAACATTAATGGGTTTAAATTTGTTACTCCATTTGAGAAGAAAGTACAACTCCATAAGCAAAGCTCATAGCGACTATAAGAACACGGGCCTGGAAAGAGGCTCCTGGGTCCATTATTTCATTGATTACAGTCACGAGGCGTCAGCACCACACACGGTCCTTATCATAAAATTATCAACCACTGTTGCAAAACTGGAAAGATTTACTGTCATTACTGAAAATTGAACTGCCCACAGACTCCTCCTCTTGGTAATCAGGAACTTTTCTACGATTTCTATTCCACATTTATTCATAGACATTTTGTTTTCCTTTACTGTTATATCAACAGCTCCTAAATTTAGCTCCTAAATTCAGTCCTGTGCCTGATCTCTCACAGAAGTACAACTGAGGACTTCAGAGTATTACCTCTCAAAAGCTGGACTACTGGTTTTCTGTATAAAAATAGGAGGTTCAGCATCAAGAGAACTGAACCATAGCCAATTCTTTTACAAAAGTTCACAGAAGAGATTTCATTATGTGAACATACTTCACATAAGATACATTTACTCAAATATAATTGGTCACAGTACATACACATATGCACCTAAAGTTTGCCTAGTGTGAGATGTCTCAACACCTTCTATGGTTGGCTGAGAGGCAGGTACTTCCAGTCTGTCATCCACCTCAGCCCCAGGCAGTTACCTACAGCCTCACAGCAGATCACAGGATTCACACCCAAGAAGTGTCATTCTATCGAACAGCCAACCAATTTCAACAGAGATGATAAAACTATTGGAAATAAATCCCACCTTGAAGATGAGATCCTCAGAGATGTTTCTTAACTTCTTGATGAGAACCTGAAATAATAGTGACATCTAAAATTGCACTTCCCTCCATCTGATTTAATCATCTGATGAACTGTGAGTCATAAACCAGACAGATTTCCTTACTATTTTTTCCTTCCACCTACAGAATATGACACTTGTTTAACAGATCAGTGTGCAGCAATTTCTTTCAGCTTACCAGTATTTATGCCAGAAAACCTGTAAGGGAGGTACAATAGGCTCTGTCCTTCCTCCTTTCCTGGCCATATCAATTTTCCATATGGTAGCTTCTGGATGTATTCTAAAGAATTGTATGCTTTTCATTTTCTGCTCCACTTTGAACTTCATAATTTAACTGAGATGCAACTAAAAAAAATTCATGAGTATTGTTTTCAACAGAAGATTCCCATCTTTCCACTGAAGAATCATGTTATCTAACAAAAACAACAGGTCACTTTTTTTTCTCACCTCTCCCTCTTTTTATAATAATAGAGAAAAAAAATATTTTGGAACATGAGTGAATTTAATTGCTTAAAAAAAAAACAAAAACAAACAACAAAAAAGAAATCCACATGACCCAACTCTACCAAATAATGGTAGAAGCTACATTCTGAGCCTCAATCTGAGGTTATACTGAACTACAAGCAGGATTGATGTCTGGCCACAATTTAAAATGAGATAGAGGCATGTTCTTAATGGTTTGCAATTCATCAGATGGATTTGCATTTCAGGTAAAACTCCTAGAAGGCCCCTCAGAGGTAATTATCCCCCAGCTGAAAAAAAAATATGAAGTGGATACTCTGGATTTTGTCTTCGTGGACCACTGGAAAGACAGATATGCACCAGACACCATCCTGCTTCAGGTCAGTTTGCACAATTCCAGTCTTAAAAGTACCAAATGCCTAAATGTCTGTGAGGCCTATATTCCAAATGAAGAACCCTCTCCTCTGTAAAACGAAGAAAGACAGTCAAAATAGCAAATATATGAAAAAAGAGGTTTGGGGGACAGGATCCTAAACTTTTATCTGGCACCTGCATATCGCTGCTCCACTTTTACTTCTCCAATTTCCTCAGTACACCCTTTTCTGCTTGGAATTGTGGTGCCAGCAGGACTTTCCGATGAAATACTATTTTGTTAGCACAGCTGCGTTATCATCTTTCTGGGAGCCTTTTTTACACCTTATTATTTGATTTTACACCAACCTTAAGAAAAACAGTAGACTGCTCCAGAAAAGCAACTGTTAGGGAAGTTCTGCCAAACTTTATCTGCAGCCCTAAATGAGGAAAAATTTTGTTCATTTCGTTCCAACATCCCATAGCCATTAGTGTTACAAAACAAGTTGTAACAGCAGTAGGCATTGAGAGGTAACACTGGAAGTGAGGTAACTAAATACTGGAGTACTTATGGATGGAAAGATGTTTTCAAGTGTTAAACTAAGATTCACGTTTGGATTTATCAACACAGCATACACAGACTCTCCTGGCTTTGGCACTGCAGACTGATAAAACTTTCTAGAACTGCTTCTTTGGATGGAAGTGCCATTTTTCAGTTATTTTCCTCACAAATGCACCTTTCTTTTTTTTTTTCTTTTTTTCTCCAAAGCTGCCTCCTACATGCAGAACCCACCATCTTCCTTTCTGATCCCTGCTTAAGACTTACAGAAATATTTTCTCATCCAGGCTCTCCTGTTTATAAATTTCATTCCTGTTTTCCTGATAGCTGTTCAAAAAGGAAAGTTGGTGTTACAAACAGCCAGTATTGAATTTACCAGGAGCTGAAGAAAATGCTTCTCTCTTCAGTTATTTTGAATCCAGAGAATGCTTTCTTTTAAACAGGCTGTGTAATGATAACTGAGGTCTTTCCACCAGGCAGAGATAGCTGCACACTTATCAGAGCTTAACCCCCATAACATGACCAAAACAAACAGGCAGTTCACCTCCAAATTTGTGATTTGTCTGGTGCATCTGTGAGACAAAATTGCTTTGCTTAAAAACTAAGAAAATTCAGAGCAGAAAGAGGTAGAAAAACTCCCCACTTTTTCTCAGATGTTTAAAACTTTTTAACTCAGTTTTAGCATCTATTTCAAATGGCCCAGGCAGCACTCCTCTTCATGCACAGCTAGAAAAGCCTGACAAACAATCTGAAATCCTGGTGATCAGTGGGAAATACGTGTCACTTGCAGGCTTACATGAGTTGCAGGCCAGAGGATGTTTGCCTGAATATTGCAAGATAATCACGTCTTGTGGAAATTTGTCAAAGTGATCTTCCTTGTGCACTAATCCTGCTTCACACCCTGCTCCTGAACAGAGCAGCAGAAAGCTGTACAAGGTGAGAGGAAAGCAAGCTCGGAACATCTCACTTATTCTGTTAGCACAGTTTTACTAGGACAAGCCAATGCAGACTGGTACATTCCAATCTCTCAGATGACCTTGATAGCCACTACAACGTTTTAATGCCATGTTAAAAAAGGTGTCAAACTTTAGGCAGGACAGCCAAAACAAAACCCACTTATTAATCACGTACCTGTGTTTGGAAACGATACAAGCAGCAAACTGCACTCCTCCACTGCACTTGATTTGTTATCTCTGAACCCAAATGACCCAACTTTATCAGCATCTCTGTAATGTTCCGCCAATTGTGTTAGCAGAAGTAAATCAGAATGCTAAATGTGACAACAAAGGACTGAGCTCTCTGGATAGAGAGTTGTTCAGCTTCTCCTATGTCTTTTCTTCCTCCCTCCCAAATCAATGGATTTTTTATGCATGCACTTTAACATGACACGGTTAATACAATAGCAAATTGCATACAAGACAACATCAGCTTAACAGCCACCATGAAGCAATTTCTCTTCTTTTTAGGAATGCAGCTTGCTGAGGAAGGGCTCAGTTCTTCTGGCTGACAATATCATCTTCCCAGGAGCTCCTGAATTTGTTAAGTATATCCGCAACAACCCCCGTTTCCAATGCAGTACCTACCCATCTCAGCTGGAATATATGGAAGTGCAGGATGCTATGGAAAAGGCTGTGTTTTTGGGATAAAGACAGCTGCTAATACTCAGTCTTTGTTTCTAATGACATAAATGTAACTACACAGGTTAACTTGACTGTGCTTTACATTTTGCTGTTTGTATTTTGAAGCTTATCACCTAGTGGGAACCATTTTTTATCAGGTGGAAACCAAGATCTGGAGTAAGTAGGGCATCCACTTAAAGGCCCATTCATTGCTTCACATTATACAGCAAACCCAAGGTGATCAACATATTGTCAAACAACACAGTCTGTTATTTTGAGCTCAAACATGAACAACCACAGTTGGTAAGGTTACAGTAACATGGAAAAAGCCACTCAATTTCTAAGAACTTATGTTCTAAAGCTGAACTGCCTTACCATTCTCGAGTGTGACAAAAGCATGCATGTTGCAAGAGAAGAACTCAGAAACCCTGGTTATGCTAAACTTATTTTCTTGCCACTTCCACCAGTGAAGGTTCCTATAATAATGTAAGATGCATTTTTGCATGGCTGAAAATGTTAATTATCTCCATGCTGAAGAAAAGGGCACATACTGAAAGAAGACAAAGCTACACAGTGATGGGAAAGTGTAACAGAATTGTGCATAAGACAAAGAAAAAAATTATTATATCTGCACATGCAGGGAGAATTGGAGAAGCAAGCAGATTAAAATGAACACAACATAACAAAAACCAGGTTGTTTCTAACAGAATATCAAAATGACAACATCACTAGATCTTGAGAAAATACTACTCATCCCGTCGTTACATTTACTCACTCCTTTATTATACTGTATATATATTGTGTGTGCATTTGAGAGGCAAGGCAAGCTGCTTGCTCTAAAGCATTATGTATGTTTAGTGAGAATGGGTTTTACCAGGTGGGTTCTGCACACCTTGTTTAACCTATGAGTTGTAGGTAGCATTGAATGGCAAGGTTTATTAGTGAGAAGATTTATAAAACCAAATCTGAAGTCTCTTGACTCACCTGAACAATACAGAAATCTACTCTTCTTTCCTTCTATGCCCTGCTGTGATTATATAATGAGCCAATGGCTGCTTTTATGAATAAAAACTAAAAAATAATAGAGAAGAAAAGCGACTTCCTCTGTTTTCCATGGATTCTGCACTGCACTTGAGATTTCCAGCCTCGGAACAACCACAGAAGCACTGAACCGTTCAAAACCAGAGGTAACCTCTTTCTTGTAATTTTCATCAGTGATTCTTTCAGACTTGTTAGCAGTTTCTTCCTTTTGCAGCTCACCTTTCTAAAGAGGTATCTGTCCTGGCCCAGGTGCTACAGAAAATCCATCCTGAGGACACCAGTAATGAACATTGTAGAAAATTACCCCACAGTATACAAGAAAAAAGTGTTACAGGCGAGGGTGACACAGTTCAAAAGTAGACCAAGAAAGACATGGCGAACTCCCTTAGAAGCAGGTCCTCTCGTTACTGACAATTCTCAATTCAATATCAATGGGTCAAAATCTTTCAGGTGATTCAAGCAACTTTTCTAGAACTTTCAAAGAAGAAAATAATCCTTAAGCCTGTTTACTGGCATATATGAGTTTTCAGAGTGCAATGGAAACCCTGCGTGATTGCAGATGACCAGATTTCTTTTCGTGTGCAGCTACAGTCATGTCTTCTAAGATTCTTCTTTCATTTCTAGCTTTAAACACTTCTGCATCTAAGCAGACACTCCTGCCAAAGCAGGGCACTGAGCACAGACTGGCAAACAAACCGAAGTCTCAGAGATGGGTGCTGAGGGGTACCTTGGCAGGGACAGACGGTTTCTGCACTTTTACAACAGAGAATCAGAAAAATAAATTCCTACTGCTACGTAGGCCCAAATTGCTGTCTAAGAGACCATCAAAAAATTAGGAAAGGAGGGAACTTGTAGAGTTAGCTTGGGTATTTCAATAGATGCATTAATAGATAAGGAACGTGCAGTATGTGTGCTTATGTAACTGCCACCTTGTAGTACAAAGAAGATAGCACCCACATGACAAGCTGTGAAAAAAACAACAAAAAACAGTGCATCATCAGATTGTTTACAAAATTTTACACGCAGGATCATTTTTTTCTGCTTGACAACACTTTTGAAATGCTTGTAATTATTGGTGACAAAGGATGAAAAGGAAAATGCCTGATTAGATGACTGGCAATTAGGAAATAGGCTTTTGGTCAGTTAGCAAATGTGATCTTGAGCCACCAGTATAAACATGTGAGCTATCCAAGGGAGAAGGGTTACTTTTTAAAATAAAGTCATGCTTTGAATTCTGTAAGAAGCAAAAGGCAGACAATCGTTCTTCTAATTCAAATATATTCTAAAAACATAACGAGTGCTACTGCAGTATCAACCTATTGTAATTAGAAGACACAAGCTATTCTTAGATGAGCCAGTTATGGAATGGGGCACCTGGAAATGTGTTTAAAGGCTGCTGTGAGCACATCAGTGATAGAAAACTTCAAATTGACAGAACTCTTCTGAAACACAACCATCAGCCAATTCTCACGTCACAAATGATTGATCCCACCAAGTACTGTTAAATTTTATTCTGGAAATGACAGCTGCTCTCTTTGCAGTCTTAGTGATTGAGGCAAGACATTAAATTGAGGCCTGGTTTCTGCTCAACCTCTCTGTTACCTCAAAGGGACAGGACATCTTTCAAAATATTGAACTGGTTCTTTAAATCAGTATACAAGGGGAGAATTCATGAGGAAGTCAAAGCCAGCTGAAGTTCCTTTTGGTTTCTACTTTAATACCGAATTAAGCATAATAGCACCGGGGTAGCAATCGTTACAGAGGAAATTACCCAGCAGAGCAAACAGCACCTTGTGTTTGTACAGGAGCTGCCTCCTCCTGATACAAGGAAGTGGAAGCACCCTATGAAAAATTTTGAGCTGTGGGTCAGAAACATCAGATGCATACGTGAGCATCCAGAAACCCCTAGGAGAGCAGGAGAGACGACTGAGATCCGAACCGTCCCCAAAAAAGACAACACCCCCAGGGCTGCGATGCACGCTTCTTTAGTTGATTTGAGCCATCAATCAATTAAGAATCAGTTATTAAGTATCACATGAATAGCATGTTTGAGCACTTAAAAATCGTAGAATAATTTTAGTGTCTGCCTGTAGAGCTGAGCTGATGGGCCCACTGCTAACCAACAGCTTCCCACTGCAGCACAGCACCCACCGCCAGCACCACGCTGAGGTTACACCACTGCTCTTTAGTTACACGGAGATCTTCACAGTGAGACACTGAGGCAGAGAGCAGTAAGGGCAGAATGTTCTCCTGAGACACTGTTGAAACCTGAGCAGGTGAGGGCTGTGATATTTCCTGCCCGTTGTTACCAGGTTACCTTTCACCTGCAGGACTTGCTGCCTCCATTTGCCCAACCTGCGATAAGCAGAAAATGAAATCACATTGACAGCTATAAAGGTCAGTTGTAGAAATAGCATATTTGTGTTAGCTCAGTATCTTACCTACAGCATCTGCTATTCATTGTCATACTACTGCATTCTGAGGGAAAAAAAAATCAGATTCCTCATTTCAGCACAATACAGATGCTACTTTGGAACAAGATGCCAAGCTCAGGAGCTCACATCTTACCCACCACATTTGAAAATAGATCCTCCTACCACCAGAACAGAATCTGGAAGTGACTTGACAAGATTCCTAGGGATGCATGACGCACTGCACCTGAAATACAGAGGGAAAGTGAGCTGAAGACAACCTTCCCAGCGCTGTCAGCAAGCATCCACAAGTAAAAGGAACCTTACAGTCCTCTGAATGGTACAATCAGGCATTAATATGCAGCAAACTCTTGTGGTCAGCAATGGTTCATCAACCTTTAACTCACAGAAAATCCAACCTGAACTCTGCAAGTCCCTGCACAACACTCATGTCAAGATTCACAGGGTTTTGTCACATTTCATGAATGTCAATAACCATAACATGTTTAGGTGAAGCCCTACTGACTCTCTCAACACAGATGAATGTGCCAGGGAGAGGTAGTACTCGGAGAGTTACCCCAAAAAGATGTGCCAGTCACTGCTTGTTACTTGGAACACTGGCTTGTCAGTATAGGGTTTTTTCCCCCAGCATGGTAACAAATGTAAATTGTTTAGGACATCTCCAAAATAACATTTTTTCATCGAAACCAAATCTCATGCATACCTATGATGAACTTAAAAGATTTTCTGTTATTATTTTACACTTACATTTTTGAGAATATTTGCAGACATTTCAGAGATGTGAAATCTCTGTAAAATTACACAAATTTTACAACCAAATTGGGAGAGGTTAAATAGCTCCTCAAATGGAAAAGACATCATCAAGTTAGGTTTGTGGTCCCAAATGTGCAGTTCTCTGAGCAGTGACTGAGGTGTCTTCCTCAAAGAAGCAGGCCTGTACATTAAAAAGGGGGGAAAAAACAGCCTAGATTCCAAAGGCCCTTAGAGGACTTTGTGCTGCAACTACAGCATATGGCAATAAATCAAACATTTCCAGGTGTACCAGTTTAAAGGATATTCAATTGCCCTCATTACCACTGACCTTTTACTAACACAGAGTGCTGACCTCAGCTAGTGTTGAATAATTCCCTGCCACAGAAAACTGCTGTTGCAAAGCCAAAAGAATATTTGAGATACCTGATATAACAAAAAGATAACCAATGGCACATATATTCTTTCCAGGCATGGTTTATTGAAAACACACCAAATTGTTATCCTACATACCTGGTTTTCTAACAAGCATTCTACTTGTCTGCATTATGGAAAGATCCTATAATAATAATACATTCTGTCACGGTAACATTTGTTCCATGAAAAGCATAATCCACCTTTTTTCCTCTCCATAGTGGCAAAATCAAACCATTCTAAGTGTTTCAATTTATAGTACAGTGTAAATACAATGCAAAACCCCACCAGTCTAAACTACAGAGAGAATGTTGAGCAGTATTACAGAAAACACATTGTTGATTTATTTTTCTTTTTTATTCTCCTACCATGAAAATTTTAAGGCACATGATAGTTACAAACACATTAGCTACTAATTACCAGTAAGCTTCTTAGTCTATAGTTACTTTGTTTTTCTGAAAAGTAAGAACCAGATTGGCAGGCCTTGTAGTATCTGCACTATCTTCCTCCTCATTGCAGATGGACTTCCTAACATCCTATCCCGCTGTAAAACTTAAGATAGAATAAAAGAGATTCATAACAACTTCCCTTTAAATGCACTAGATTAGTTACTGTACCAATAAATCAGAGGATTTCTCTGACAAAGATAAGGAAACACCAGATTTTATGGGCATTAAAATGAAAACACTGCGAGAAACTATGCCTATATAAACACCTTCAGAAACTGAGAGTGTAATCCAACCCCAACAGGACAAAACTTCTGGCTGAACTTACTGGCACACTACAATTTACAGCAAGTGGGCAGCTAGACAGAAGGGACTGTAACCATATATAATGCATTCATGTGGCTTCTGAAGCTTCACTTACTCCAAGTGCTTAAAATGTGCCTCTCTCTCACGAGCAGCAGAGCCCATAAGCTCAACTTTAAGGCAAGTAACAGAAAGTAACTCACCACCTTCAAGCTAACAAAACTGCTGTAGGAGTGAAAACTGCTTTGCCCAGCATAAACTGCATGCTAGAAGTCATCACTGAAAACTATTGCTCTCAGTTGGCAGGAACTTACTAATTGGCTTTAACAAACATGCCACCCCCACCTCCTTAATGCATCACTTAACAAGTCAGTTCCTAGTCCCCAAGTCAGTCCCTTTTTGAAGTCTTGGCAAAGGAGATGAGATTTCCTTTCCTAATATGTACACTTAGAATCTGTGGGTCTGAACGCACAAGTGTAGAACCAGGACACTCAGGTGTTCTGCCCGTAAGATTTCTGGCTGCCCAAGCTGCTCCCTGGGGAACATTTCAAGCTGGCAACCATCTTTGATTTGTCAAGTTACACTTACAGCTAAATTACTTTTTAGCTCCAACACAGAATGCAAACAAAATGTCCTTACATCTTGCCTTTCTGCTGGATGCTGCACAAACAGAATCACAGAATCCCTAGAGTTGGAAGGATTGATCACTCATCCACTCAACAGCCCAATTTGATGCTTATCTGACAGTCTTGACACATAATGTTAAGTGGCCCCATCAGTGTTGTTACTTGGTTTTCCATTCTGTTTAACCTCCACAGCCTACTGAATATGCCTGGGCGGTGAGCAAACCATCTCCTGGGATGAAAGTTCAGCAGTTATTTGCCATCAGAAATCTCTTCCATCCCGTTAGCCCTTACTGGGCCATCAAATTTCTTCCTCCTCTTTATTAGGAGTCTTGCAACACCTATCTTCTCCTTCCACAACCACCCCTCCCACTTAAATTTCTGCAGGTATAAATCTCTTCTATACATCTCTGCTCTTTGCAGACAGACTGCCTCCAGTTTTCACAGTGGAACCAACAGGAAAAGAGGAGGTCACATACCTGAGCCCTAAAAAGCACTGCCTGCCTTTGAGCAGGAGCCTCTAGACCACACTGCAGCATTAGTTACACACACTGCCACTTTCCCTTCTTAACATACTGTCCCTGCTGCCAGAACAAACTCAACAATTACTGGCTTATTTACCCACATTCCAGAATTGCTCAACCAGCCCAGTCACACTTGCAGTAACGAGGAGAGATGGAGGGAAAGGTGTGGACACACATCTCACCAACGCATTCCAGACGTTAGTGTGTGGCCACAGACGAAAAGGACATAAATCACCAAACTGAGTTCAAAGTATCTTGCTAGAGATTTTGGCCTGTGAGCTGATAGTACAAGGCAACAGTCTCATATGCAAGTCATTCCCAATCCATTTTCTTTCCTAATCATCTGAACAACAGCTTGGTGAGAAGAAAAAACAATAAACATGGTAACATAAATGATGCATTATTGGTTATTGCTACATACCTAGGAATTCATTACTGTAAGGCATGGGAAGGGCAGAAGTAAGGTGTCATTTCCTAGGAGGATGTCTTGGCACGTGGACTTGGTGTTTCACCTATTATGTACTATCCTTTGCTTTTTTGTTGCAATAAACCATGTTCTCAACTGGAAGCCAAGAACACTTTATTCCAGGGAAAAGGAAGAAGAACAGTTTGCTACAACAAGCCTGGGCAGCCAATTCCATCTAACCTGACAGGGAGGTTTGCTTGACAGAGGATGCAGTATAAATATGAAAAGGTCTTCGGGGGGGGGGGAAGTTGGATAGGGGCTAAATTTGCTTCTCAAGTTTTCCTTAGTGTTTTTAGTTTGATTCACCAATGACAGAGACAAAAATAGATAGCCACACAGATGTTGAGTGTCCTTGTAGTGCCCCACTGAGAGCCATATGACACCCGGCACAGGCGGCATGGACATAACTGGCCCCAGTCACATCACTTCCCCCTTTCCTGCACTTTTCTCTTCTAACCTCTTGCTGGCTTTGAAATATTTGTACAACAACTAAATCACAAAGTCTTAGCAGAGACTCAACAGTCAGGTCTTTATTTTAAATGAACTTTTGCTCAGACTCCTTTGGTAAATATATGGTTTGAAGTAGATCAGGGACAGACTGACAGCACGGCCCTTTTCTTCAACTGTTCTAATTAGCTACAAAGCAGGTTCCATTGCTAATTACTGAACGTTTTTAAAAAAATCCTTTCATATACAAAAAGAATACACCAAGTACATAACCAAAAGTGATATAAAACGTTTCTGTGTAGCTTGGTTAAAAGGGTCTCCGCGTATTGGCAGAACAAGTATGAAAAGAGCACCATTGATATAATATACAGTCAGACTATGTATCTGGTTTCATTGCCACACTTTATGTCTACACATAGAGAGACACTGCCTCTGAAACAGATGTTGATAATCACAGATGCATCTCTGCTTCCCTTGATCTGCTGAGCATTTTTGGTCCAACAGGACTCTCATGCAGGTGAAAACCCCACAAATATTTGCTATCTTAATTTGCTCTGAGCAACTTCACCTTCTCTATGATCCAGAAGTAACTACTGCAATGTACATAGAAGATGAGGGTCAAAAGGGAGGAGGGTGAAGGAGCACATGCATCATCCAAACCACTGACAGCTTCTGGCATCAGTCTTTTTCCCTGAATCAACAAATGCTTCCCTCTCCTGCAAACTACTTTACATGGTTTTATTAACCTATCCTCTGCACAACAATATATATATAGATATATAGATTTATTTATTTATATATATGTATTCATGTCAATTTTTTAATATACTCATGAAGATAGAAAGCTCTTGGTACTTGCTTTTTTTGTGTGTTTTTCATTTTTTTTTTAATTTTTTTTTTTTTAAACAAAAACTTCAGACGTTTACTATTACAGTAATATTTTGGGTGAGGCAAGGTTTTGGATATTTCCCCTTTTTAATTACAAAGGAAATGGCAGGCACTGAAAACCCCGAATGTTTGCTAGGCTCAAAAATGTGCTTTCCAGTCACACCACTTCTAGGAGCTTATTTAGAATTAAATGTGGCAACCAAACAAAATCAGCAAAAGCCCTCTGATGCTACTGGTGAGATATTTCATTCCTCTTCTCTTCTGCCGCCCTCTCTTGACCAATGCCTGGAGAAAATCAGTGATCTAAAGTCACTTAGTTCACGGCATTATCAGATTCTGTATATGCAGCATAGTTCTCTGTTCTCATGAGGTAAAAATCCTGCCTTATCAGAGCACACCATGGCATCTAAGAGGAGAACATCTGCACGTGGATGATTTTCATACCACCAAGAACATGTAAGCTCCAAACAATATCAAGGGAACACAGAAATGATGATGATTTTAAAAATGTCTGATCTGTTCCCTTTATGACATTTTCCACCAGGATCTTCAGCCCAAAGCAAACATGGATCCAACAGTGATAAATTTACCATCAAACAGACAGACCCACCTAAACTGCAATGTATGTTCAAAATAAGACATCCTGTGAAGAAGCTTCTATTTCTTCCAATGTGTTAACAGCTACAGCAAAATAAACTGTTAATTGTCATCAATGTAACACTGATACGATTAAGATGTAAAAGCTCCTTACTGCAATCTTTGAGAATAAGAAAATAAAAAGCCAGCCAACTCCATTTCTCAGTATACATTTCTGAACCGGGGACATTAAAACCTTCATGTGGAAATAAAAGCAGAGCCATTACAGAATTCCAAAGGCAGAAGTACTGTACATCAGATTATAACGATAATATAGCACTGTGATTGATATAGCTTACTCTAAAAGCAGATTTATACAGCTTGCATCAATTTTGCTATCTACTCTCCAGTTCACTTGGCCAGCATTTAGTATTTTTTGTTCTGTATTTTCTCTTCATTGAAATTCAATAAACCCACTCAACATTCCTGCAATTCCTGTTGAAATAACGAAGAAAACCTCAGCATTTTTCAAAACCCCTTTAAAAGTGTTAGATTCACAGTTCAAAATAAATCCCCCAAAACAAAAAGAAAACCACGGGATCCAATCCATAGAAGTGCTATTATCTTCATGACTACACCTAAGGTATCGTTTCAGATCTTCTGCAGTTCACTTATGAAGCTGTCCTCTTTGCTGCTGCATGACCTTCGCTTCTCATTCTTGGCACCTTCCACATGTAAGAGTCACCGAAGAATGCAGCCAGCCGGATGGAACTTGGATTCTCTTCTCTTGCTTGCTTTACTCTTGCAGGAGTGGGAGGGAGCAGGAGGCAGCTATGTCTGGTGGGAATGTAACTGATTTAAAAAGCAAACTGTCTTGCTGTAAGGCATGGTGCTCTGGGGTTGGCAATGGCAGTCAGTTGTGTTTTCTCCCTGCATTTTCTTAGAATCCGCAGCCTTGTCAGTGATGCAGCGCCCTCCAGATCGGAATGGCAGTGGTGACTGATGAAATCCTGTGTCAATTCAATGTTTTTTTCTCCGCCTCAATTAAAAAAAAATGTGGTTGGACTCTAGGCCTGCAAAATAAAGCCAGAACTGATCAATACCAGCAAGCAACGTGGCACTGGTGATCTCCATCCCCTAGCGGTAGAACAATGAAGGGAAATCCTAATGTATCCCAGTGTATGGGTTTGTTGAAAGGTCTGACTGGGAGAAAATGATCACAGCCTGCATTCAAAGTCCCACCCATACGCATTCACTGCTAAGAAGAAGCGCGCAAGACTGGAGGTGTGCAGGCACTGCACACGTTTATCCCTGTCCTCTGGCTGAGCCAACAAGGCAGACTGCACAGCACCGACCAGCTGCATGAGGCCAACACTGCCAGGGGCTGCCCGTGGCTACACAAGGCTACCAGGGGGCTTTAAAGACTGCTCTGGCCAAGCGCTTCCAACCCAGGAAGAGAAACAACCTGCAAACACACAGCACTTGTACTAGAGCCTTAAAAGGAGGAGAAGCATTTCTGGGGAGACCTCAAAAATGAAAACCCCACACATACAAGAGCTCTCTCTCCCACTACTGCATGCGATTTCCATGCCTAATGATGAGAGTGGACAACACTCCGCTTTTTGGAATTTGAGCCTCAAAGGCCTATTGTCCACTCCAATGGCCTTTGAAACCGTTTCTTAGGTGTTCCTTCAGCCAGCCAGGGGCACAAAATGAGCTATTCCAAATGGGGCATCAAGCCTGACAGTGACGGATGGTACAACCAGGGTAGAGCACTGTCTAGCAAAACAGCGGGAGACAGATTAGCAGTAGCAGGAAATAAAGGAAGGATAGTGACATTATAAGGGGCTTGGCTCATGGCAAAGGCAGAGAGCTGTAAGGCCACTAAATGGCGCCTTTCTTTAACAGAATAAGAAAGAAATGGGAAGTGGGAGCTTGATGTTTATTGTGCAATCAAAATCACCTCCCCTTGCAAAGTAACTGTGCACAGGCTGCAGCTTTCTTGCAGATGGGCATGGCTTTGTAATTCCAGGGAACCTCAGGGGACATCCATAAACAGAGAAGGATAAGCTTTTTCTTTTAGTCTCAGGCTAATCCTTCTAATGAGTCTGAAGGGAAGAAAAAAAATCGTTGGAAGTAGAAACACACTATTTAAATTCATTCCCATGGCCTTCCAGGAGAAATATTCCACATTCTGGCTGACGGCCAATCAGTCAAGATACTACTGTGCTGTCTGGTTATTTGACAGATTATTTCTTAATCACACAGGAGTGTTTGATTGAGTTTCATTAAAGACACAATAAATAATATAAATACCACGTTTTCAAATGTATTTTCCTTTCTCTGAAAGGACTCAGTTAGCAGTTAGCCTTGTAGAGATTCCACAGCTAAACAGATCATGCAAAAGACAAGTTAATCACTAGCACCAATTACCATTAAAATGACCTACCATGCATGCAAATTAGACCCAGGAGTCAACAGGCTGGGGTTTAATGTCACGAGCATCCACCAGATTCACCGAAGCCCTGTTACTCCTGTTAATGTTTTTCCTATTTGTGTCATTCTGCAGCACAGGGTGAGGAGTTAAAAGCAAAACAGAGCGGATTAATCAAACAAAGCCACCAAACAAGTCAGCTCAAAGGAGCACAAGGGAAAATTAGTGGTGGAGAAAGAAACAAGATCAGCAAAGGCACAATACCAACAAGAGCACTTGCAGCAGCCAAAGGCTGCACTTCTCTGCCACCCTTATTCAAAATGCTTGGCCACTCTTGAGCCGCAAAGCCTTGGTTATTGAACAGTTTACAAACCAGAAGACCCCAGAGTTCTCTTTCACAGGACAGGGAAAAGGAAGAGTAGCAGCTACTCAGACTTTGCTCCAGCTGAGGACGCACCAGTGACTGTTTTTGAGGCACATAACAAGCTGAATTCAGGCAGCCCTTTATCCCCAAAACCAGGAGGTAGCATAAAGTATGGCTGGCACATAACTGAGGTATTTTTTTTCCTGTTCCTCTAAAAGCAAAGCGACTGCTGCCTGGAACGCTGGGTTGTGCTTCACCTCAGACACACACTGAGTTTGGGCTGAGGGATACGACTTTGAAAATCATGTCCATGAACTCTGAGTGCCAAAAATAACAAGTATTTGTTAACTCTTCTGCCTTAGCCTATTTTCTCTGGAAAGACATCTTCTGTCAAGCTTGTACTGATCAAAATACTCATGTCACTTCATGCATCTGTTCTCACTGCATCCTCATGATACACATTACAACTGTTATGAGGGGACAGAAAGTTTACACCTTTGATACTGGTTTGAGCTGGGCCATCTCTTGTCACTTCAGAGCAACACCGGAGGAGGGAGCACATGCTCTGAATTCAGTAATCAGGTTGTATCAGTTGCAAAAAAAAAAACAAACAACCCACAAATGAGGGAGCACAACCACCTCCAAGGGGCAAGGTGAGAGTGTGCTCTTGTGTCTTCACCAGACCCTGTCAAGCAGAAACGTACTGGGAAGGTTTAGACAGGAAGGTGATCACTGGTGGATTACTTTAATAGTGTTATCACACATCTGGACTTAGCAAAGAAGCTGCAAGATGACTAAACAGGAAAACTGTAACGGCTGCTCTCTTATCAAAGAGCTTTCTGAGTGGCAGAGGCTTCCTGAACAACCTACTGCCCTGATTTTCACTTCTAGGACTGTTCAAAAGAGAAAAGGGGTGGGAAGTGAGCTTCCCACTGAATCTAAGAGATCAGTGTTTCACATCAGCCACATTACTCCAGACCATTTAGTCAGGGCTCACTGGTTCAAAACAGGAAGCCATGTTTGGCACTGCAGAGTTGACACAGGACAACGAGCAATTACATTAAAAAGTTTCACTGGGCAGCTTCCAGCAGAATGCAACCATACCCAGAACTGGCAAATTGAAAAGGAGCGAACTGTGCTTAAAACTGCAGCTGGATTTAAGCCATTCTCCAGCATATACCTTCACAGAAAGGGAGGACACAGAAAGAAATGCATGAATTCACATAGGCGGACTGATACAGAAGGGTATCTTCCTGGTCCACAAACAGTAGAAAGATTTTTCTGCAAATCACATTTTAATTTCACTTCAATACAGTGTTTTTCTTTCAATTCACTCAAGTTTAATTGTTTCCAGTGAACACAAATCACCTGGATTTTCTGATATTATCAGCAATATGCTGAAGGTTGTTAAAGGCAGCTTTTTACAGACTAACAATGGTATTTCCTTTCACTGATTCTTGGTTCACTGAATCTTTTTTTTTCCCCTCAGAAATGACCTACCTTACAAGCTTGTTTTGAGGCCAGGGAGAAGTTATGGCCACAGCATTGTTAGAAACATCAAGCAACGTTTAAACAAAAAGATCCACTGAAAAGGCATAGCAATGAAACAGAAATTCAACAGAATCCACTAAGATACATTTGCACACAACCCTCAAGGCAAAACACTTTATGAAGAGAGATCATTGTTGTTGTTGCTGTTAAATTAGAAAATGGTCTAAATTTGTTTTTCGAAGGCACTCGGAAGCACATCTCTCCTTCCCCTCCATCTCCTTGGCTCACACCCACTGCCTGCAGTCAGGACTCCCAGTGAGTGCTGGTGAAATGCACGCTGCTCACCACACTGCCCTAGACAGATGCACAAGCTGACACGTATTTCTCGTGGTGAAAACAATAAAGCAGTGTGATGTTTTGAAGCGACTGTTCTCAGAATGAAGACTGAATACAGTTATTCACTATAGGCAAGGGAATGCTGCCTGCACAAAGATTTTCTTACAACCTCATTCATTTACAAGGACATATCAATTGCCTGCATTTACTTCTGCACTGGACAGCAGCATTTTGTTTTTATTTCTAGTTAGCCAGTGCTAGGATAGGAAACGCTGCTTTTATCCTAACATTGGGCAAGCAAAAAACAAAGACACCAAAAAAAGCCTTTGCAGCCCTCTAGTGAGTAACTGCCCTGTTCCTGCTGAGCACACCAGGCTCTGTTTCTTCCAAAGGCACTGACTAGCATTAAGCAATAAGGGGAATCTCACTTTCAAAGGTTCTTTCTCTGAGGCGTCCCCTGTGCTGTCGCTGGTCTTGTATTTGCGCTCCTTGTCCCGGCGATCGATGGTAGAGTAGCCATCTGAGGAGGAACATATGACAGTTAGGCATGGAGCACAACGAAGAGCAGAACAGAGCTGATGTGAGCAGTATTCTTCAGCAAAGAAACAGGAAAATAGACCATCAAATCCCAAAGATGCTGGCAGCCTGCCTCTCACATATGCTCCAGCTCTGAAATTTTACTTTCTCCAGTTTAAAACAGAAAAGCTCTTTTTTTTTTTTTTTTGTATCACTGCCAGATGCTGGCACTCATTAGCAAGCAGAACTGTTTTCATCCCAACCTACTGCAGTTTTGTAGTGTGCCTAAGGAAAGCAGCAAGTTGTCATCTCAAGCCCTGTGGCTAATGAGCTCCAAATTCAGCTCAAATCTTGTCTTCCTTGCTTAGCAGCCTGATTAATTGGCTGTGTTCATTCTCTGAATGCTCTGCAGCATGTTCCCACTCTTCCTGAGCCTGACTATTAACAGGACATAACAGTAATTTGAAATAGGGCCTTTCGATGCATTGAGAAAAGGAGACTGTTGAGCTGGAAGAAATCTTGATGCAAACCCCGCTGTGCCAGGACTGCCTTTCATTCCAAAGCAGCACCTGATGGTGCTTTTTCTCCTGACAACTAAGAAACAATATGAAAGCGTGATTAGCACACAGAAGAAAAGTGTGAGAGAGCATTATAAAGAAACAGCTTTATATATTTCAGAATATCCTCTGCTGTGAATCAGTCCAGCCAGCACAAACCTGGATTTCTTCTCGTGATGCATCAGATTTCCCTCATTATCAGTTACAAATAGATTGTTTCCTGCACCGTAATCTGGAGTAAATGACACTCCAATCTATATATTCCTGTAGGCTTTTGTTGTTACCTGTGTAACTGAGAGATCATTGATGTTTTCATGTTCTGACAAACCGGGCTCTTAGAAGACCACAAAAAGTTCTACCCAAAATGTGCATCTCTTGGCATATTCCTTGCTGCAAAATGTCACTAAGAAAAAAAGTTTTTCTGTGGGGTTTCCGTGGCACAAAGAGGCTCTGTTTGCCCACATGACAAAAGCAGCCAGAGTGACTTGTACCAAACACCACAGCTCTGTATGACACTTATGCTGGTCACAGTTAATTTTAAAAGAGCTCAAGTTTTCTACACGTCTCAGGAATCAAAAGTGCAGGTAGACCTGAGGTAGCACTCATAATATCATGGCTACTAACATTACTTAACCATGCTGATTAAAAATAACTAAAGAATTTGAGATACATACGAAGTACACAGATTTTAAAGCACTGCCACACAGTCACTCTGTTGACAACAAAGAAGTTAATGTTACTGGCTATTCCTTTTGGAGAAAAAAAAAAGTAAAGCCCAAAGCCTATCAGTTGCATCCAGTCACCCAGCCAGAATTTGTGGAGGAATGCATAATCAAACATTCTCCTCAGAATGTCCAGCATGAATCTTACTAGTTAAGTTATATATTAAAGATTCATCATTCAGTTAGGAGTACATCGCTCCTAAATACAGGTACATACACGAATGATGGAAGCATGCTGACTCACAGTAATTTAGCACTCAACTCAGAGGCAGCTCTTCACAGTCAAATTTGTTATACTCACAACGGTGTAACGGATCACTCTGCATTTCTTTACTAATATCAAGGGTGATCCCAAAACATTTTAAAATCAATTGCTAAGACATAAAGGGAAACCTTTAGCCCACCCCCAGAAAGCAACAGCCATTAAGATGAAGTATGGCAGCTTTAGCATTTCCCAGGTAACAAGGTTAGAATAAAGACATCAATAATGAGAAGCTTAAGAGCATGGCAGTTCTTCAGTACTAAAAGCAACAACAAAGTAAAACCCCACGCTCAACAGAAATCTCACAAAGACTGGGCAAAAAATTCCAAGGTTTTGAAGTTTGTTCTGTCAGCTGTGTGCCCTGCATGCTAACGGTGTCGCACACATCAGCACCAATGGAGACGAGCTTCTGAAAACCAGGCACTGTGCTACAACTCGGTCAAGACATGCGGCAGCAGAGATCAGAAGATCACGACTGGACCTAATAAGATGAGTAATGTCTTGAAGAAGGCTGCATCAGAAAAGCAATACCTCCGTCCCTAAGGATCACACCTCTCCAGGACCAGTGAGTGCTTCTCTCATCTTCCAGACTGATCCTGAGCAAGTTTTATCAAAATTAACTCTGCTTCTGGGGCATGAAGGAGACCTATGCTTTTCTTACTGCTCCAAGGTATAAATGCATTATTCTCAGATAATATAATCTAGTTTATAGACAAAGTTATGTTGGTCAGTAGAGGCACTTAGCATTCTTAGCTTGTTTATTCCTCTCACCTCTCACCTTTCTCCTCATCGTCTCTATTGCTTTACCAAGTATCTGCCATTCATTCTGCAGCAACATTCTTATGTCATCACAAATGTCATGACCAAATGCCTTCTGAGTGTCAATCCATCTGTGCTCTCACACAGCTCTCAACTTATAAAGACCCACAAAGAAGGAAGGGAAGAAAAAGGAGAAGTTATGCCTAAAGACATGCAGGTATGAGAGGAACTTCTGAACTATTTTTCTTTTCAACAATTCTCAGCTCTCTAATGATATTGGCAGATTGACTGCATCTCAGCTGAGGCACAAGTACAGTTTTGGAGGACTCAGATTTGGCACACAGCCTTGAGATCACAGTTCTGCCACTCCTGCAGTCGCTCGGGGTCACAGCCACCCTGAGGCAGCACTGCGACAGTAAGCATCGCTGATCTTCAGATGACGCTGTGCAGAATCTCCTGCCCAGAGCTGATCAAGTCTGCCAGACCAGAGCTATCTCTGCACAAGGCTGTCTACTGCATCCCACAGTAACTTATCACACACGTTTTTCCATTTCCCAAGGTAACCAAGCTCAGCCCAGGTGCTCTCATTGCCCCACACAACGGGAAGCTGACTGGTCCAGTACTGTCAGTCAATGTGGAACACATCCTTCTTTATCTCCAGCCATTAATGATGAATTAATTTCCCTTACTGAGAAGAACAACAGTAAGCATCAGCTAACAAACTGAGATAACAACTGCATGCTGCTTTTTGCAGTCTTGGTAAAGAGGCAACATCAGTATAGCAGTAAAGGGCCAGGCAGTCCTCCAGAATGGAACAATATCCACCTTGAGGTTAAAACCAGAACACTTATCCTAGACAGCTTCTCCTGTAAGAATGCGCATGAGATACGTAACGCGTAGCATTCAGAAGAGCATGAAGGCAAGAGATGAAGTATTTTTATTCTGATTTCCTAAAACTAAGGATAGTATATTGGACAAATTCATGCACTCCCTTCTCAACTGATCTCTGAAACCACAGAAAGTTAAGCCATATTGGAGATGAAAGTACTCAGGAGATGGGATCAGGAAAACTTCAGATTTCATCTTCTAACAGCACTGAAAGAATCGCAGAACAGAATGGCTCAGGCCATCTGCCTGATATCATATATATGCAGTTAATTTGCATTTCTCTTGGTACTGAGATATACACCAGTAACTCCTGAAAGCACGAGGAAACAATTAATCCTGAGACTATAAACATTCAGCACGGCCCAGAGTGCAGCACCTGCTTGCAGGCAGTTACACTGCCATGCAATCTTCTCTGGAGTTACTTTCTTCCACTGCGAGAACAAGTGCTTTAGTGTTCCCTTAGGCTAAATACATACTGACAGGTGGACTGAGGACAGGTGGTACCTCATTTTCTAAGAATACAAAAGGTAATCAGTATCTGTTATTCACCTTGTTTCTAACTTAATAATTTTTCAGCTACGATCACAAATGGCAGTATATCAAAGAGTTTGATTTCAAGGCATTAATATGAGTATCTTAAAAAGTAGTACTGGAAATTAAATCAAATTCCCAAGAGAGCAGGCAGTGCCTTTATCTGCCTGAGCAAAGCAAAAACCCACAATTCTGTAAGTCAGGAATTGCAGTTTATCAGTCTCAAAGCACGTCACTGACAGTAGCTGTAAGTTCTCCATCTGAAGGACAAGTCTGGCTCAGTCAGATGAAGGTAAATGAAAAGTAATGTCAGGAATACTGCATGTACCAACATTTGTATGTTACCTACAGAAAACAGAGGCAGAACAGATTTAAGCTCACTTTGAAGCAACTTTTCAACTTTATCCTGTTTCCAAATTGTAACACTGAATGCAGCTGCCTCAAGGGGACAGAGGCTCGAATGAAAATTTCTGTGCTATGCTTAAAGTAGTGGATAAATTAGTGTGCACACTGTACGTGCATTAAAGACAAAGGGAAAGAAAGGAAAAAAATGGCAACAGCCAACCTTTTGAAGGGTAACATTCTGCTTTTAAATGTCAACTTTATCCATCTGAGAGAGTATGACTCAAAGGAAAGTTGAACTTTCCTGTAAGTGAAAGTGTGTGCTCTACTGAAACAGACACAAGGTTTGGTCTATGACTGAATTTACCTGGGCCAAGCTCATCCATAGGTATCATATCACGACTCCCAGTTTTCTCATTATCTGTAAGACAGAAGCATGGAATAACTGTAACTGTTCAAGTTACATCTGCTTTTCTCAACACCTGGTACTTTTAAATTAGTCTCAGAACCAGAGAGGTCCTTAAAGTACTGGATTCAGACCTGGAGAAAAACTTTCAGCTGCCATCCCTTCAGAAAGGAAAATATAATTTAAGCTTTCCAGACAACACATGAAATCCTTATTTTCTGCTTTGGACTAACCTCCATTTAACAAGCTTCTCTTAAGTTCCACCTTACAACTATCCCAAATTCTCCCAGATTATTTTAACTGATTCTGCTGTTTTCTCAACTTGCTCGCAGTATTGGCAGTGCACATTTTGCAAGAGAAGGAAAACTACAGACTATCATCTCGTTACTGTGAGTTAAAAAGCACTGTACAAATAATACATATCCACTTCCCATAACACTGTTGTGGCAAATTCAGCAAACAAGCAAAACACATACAGAAAGTGGGAACTAGCAGAACCGACCTTGGCTCTTATCCACCAGCGGCAAAGTGCTGTCATCATAGCCAGACCTGCCAGCAGCAGCCTTGGAACTCTTTGGCGTTGCAGAAACAGACTTCAAAACAAAAATCAGGTAAATATGAAACTGCTGTTCTGGGAAATCAAACAAGTAAACGTGTGAAGTAAGATCACATATTGGTTCTAAATCCACTCCTGTTACAGCACGGCAGAGGAGTTATTTTTAATCTTATTTTCATACAGATTTGTTAGTGGAATTTTTTTTTTTTTTGTGTTATCTACACCACTGCTCTGTTGGTCTGTAAAAGGAGCTCAGCCTTGTCAGAAGAGAAGGTAAGGAGGCTGCACATCCAGAACTGGTGACTGCCTGGGCTGCTGCCTGAAATAAAGTTCATATGAGAAAAAACACAGTTGACAAAAGGCATGCTAAGTCTCCCTTGAGCAAAGCACATGCACTCGGCCTACACAACTTCCAATAACTAAAAAGCTACATTTCATAGACCAGTGAAAAACTTATCCATGAAGTGCATGATGTTACAACTGAACAGGTTACAATATTTTTCCATTACCTCAAAGACCAGAATTAAAGCGTGTTCCCTACCAGACACCAATACTGCACTAAGTGAGGCACCTTCCAGTCAGCTGATTTCCATAACTACTAACTAAACCTAAGACCCAGCATTCTTACCTGGAAGTGTGATTTGTTCCAGCCATCTTTCTGCAGAGCATTTCGTAACTCCTTGTAGCTCCAGATCATCTGAAGAACGTGAGACGCTGCTTTTGTTTCTCGAGGAGACTGGCTGATTTGCAAAATAAAATTACAATGTTAAATATCAAGCAATATAGGACTATCCATATGCCAACTTCTCTGCACCAAAACAATAACCAGGAGGTACCTACTACTTCACAGAGCTATCCATTGGCTTATCAGTTTTAAGATGTATGTAAAACAATTCAGTGACTTCTTCACATGTACAGGTATCTGCTGACAAAAGAACCCAAGAAGTCAAAATGTGCAGATTTTTGTGTTTTCATACTGCCTTCGTGGGCAAGCACGGACACCAGGGTGCTCTTTTCATTTTGTAGTTGTCACTAATAGAAAGCAGATGGATTTCATTCTGCTTGGATTTGTTTACAGAAAGAAAAGAAACACAACAGACACACACGAGGTCTGAGCTGCCTTTAGCCAAAACAATTACTGCACCTCCTTAAACGCTTTATTTAAAACACATCAATGGCAATCCTTGAAAGGATTGGTGACATATTCTAAGATGTCATGCTCTAACAGGCTTTCACTCAATTTCTTTTTTTTTAAAGTTACAAATCTACCAAGAGGGTGACTTTTTATTGTGCATGTATTTGTTTAGCTACACTTCTGAAAGGCCAGAATAGCTTCGGAAAGCAAAAAACTACTGTGCATTGTGGTATTTTCAAGTGAGATTTTATACATTTTGCTTTCACCTGTTCCCTCACCTTGACTTGCTGATTGCCACCAGCTTCTGAATGCCCTGTGTCTGGATCAGAGATCTTGCATTTTCTGAGCTGTCAGTAATGATTTCGTGGATTGTATTCAATACAGCAACCACTGTATCCTCTTCCAGGTTCTTTGCAGATCTCTGCTGCCTGCTAGGCAAATTTCTAACCAGCTCACTCATGGCATAACTACCTGGAAAAGTGGAAGAGATACCACTGGTCAGCCCTAGTAATCCTTTCAGCTTCCCATCCTGAATGAAAAGTTCAAGGGTGCTTGCCAGGTTAAAACAATTAATAATGCAAGTGTTTTGAACATCATGACTGTGACTTTATGGTGCTTTTATCATTTATTATTTCAAGATGACTAAGAGTTGATATCCAAAACAGAACTCCTTCATCATGAATATTAAAAGGCTAAGAGGGGAAAAAAAGCACATTTTATTATGATTTTACAGCCAGCATCTATCATACTTCACAATGCCTGAGGCAAAAAGCATCCAGTAGCTGCTGCTACCGCCACATATTCATGCTGATACACGCACATGGTTTACTCAGTGTAGCCTTCCAATAGGCCTTCTGGGGCAAGATGTGCAGCCACGCATCTATTAACCTTCTTCCAACAAAGGTAAGAGCATTTCCTCCTGGGTGCAGTTAGCCTTCACATCATATGGTACTGGAGAAAAACCAAGGAGCTGGGAGTTTATCACTCCCACGTGTGTGTCTGCACCATTCACCTAGCTACACCTCTGAACTACTAAAAGAGAAACCTGATGTGTTAGGGCAGAATTCCACCTGGCCACTTGTTAGTATCAACCTGGATGATGGCCCTGAACAAGTGCTGAATACTTCCTGGTCTGACAAGTCACAGTTTAAACAGACATCAGTTAAATACAGAGGCATCCAGAGGAAAACTCAACTGACAGCTGAACCTTTCTGATTACATGCACACAAATATGTATTTACCCCACTGGAAAAGAGCTAGTGAGCACTGCTGAAAAACTAATGTAAAGACTATGTCTCTGGTAAGTTGTTTAGTATCCGGCTTCCACAGTACCTGCCACAGGAAGGAGGTCATGATGGAAAAAAAAGGAAAAACTTCAGACTTTCCTTCATGACCCCAAACAAGCTCAGCCACTCTGATCTCAACAGTGGGCCTAAGGAGGAACACGGCTGTCAGCAACCTCTGCATGTGACCAGTAGCACGCTCCGTGCCAGCTAGAGCTAAGAGGCAAGCAGTCTGCTAACCCACCCAGCAAAAATCTGTATTTTAGTCCTTAGGAATCTCTCTTAAACCATGGCCTGTTTAAGTGGACTGGAAATACATTCTGAGATGACAACCTTTCACTTGGTGGCTACACAGAATAATCTTGGAGAGCAGTGACAGAAACTGCATACAAAACGAATCCTCAGACAGCTGACAAAAAGGAGATGTCTCTCAAAAGCATCCAAGATTCCAGCCTGCTAAGAAAAGTTCTGAAGATACCTATAAGGTCTTTATTGCGGCGATCCATGGAAAGGTTTCTCAAAGCAATTGACACAGCTCTCACAACCTTGTCAGAGTCGGACTGGAGTAGCTCCACAAGCACTGGCAAACCTCTCTCTTTCCGCACTGTTGCACGAATGTATGTGGACCACTGAACAAAACAAGGAAAAAAGAAACAACACAAAATATCGTGAGCTCATATACCCACTCTTTCTTGCCTTTGGCATTTCTTTCAGTGCTGCAATTCTTTTTTTTCTCCCGTGAACACCAGTTAAGATGTGTACGCTGATGCATCTGAAACAACCTATCAGTCACGTTCATCAAGCACCAAAGAGAAAACGATGTGGAGGTTCAGCCTGCAGCTTAGTAAGCTGATGGAGAAAGAGGACAGAAACGGAAGGAATTCCATTTGCCAGCCAGCATCTGTTCTGTACACATCACAGTGTGAAAACACATTCCCCTGGATTAGGAAAAATAGGTCATTTGCAGGGAACAGTAAGGCATCCAAAGCATGTTATCTTCTTCCACCTTCAATTTTGTGCTATTTTACTCTGTTTCATGATTGATTTTAAAATAGGTATTCAAGACAGTTGCAAAACACCATCCTGCTGATCTTCAGGCTTCTGCTCGCTCCAGGTTTGCCACACAGCTCTAGAAATGATCAGGTATTGAGCATTAGCTGATTAGTAGTAGGGCTGGCTCAGAGAGAAAATCAGAGGACACTTCATAGTACAATTTCTGACAGCCTAATGAATTAAGCATTCACAACAGGACCATCTAACAATGAGCTTTTCTGAAGGGACGTGGCAACAGTTAAGTAGTTTAAGTAGTAAAACCAGCTCCTGGTTAAATTGCCATGAGCTCAGTGACATTTGCACATAAACACCATCTGTTCAGAAGATGCAAAGCATCTTAAGTGGGCAAATGAATTGGAAATAATTTCTTCACCTTCTTCCTTCTTAAAGGGCACAAGGTAACAGTGCAGTTACAATGGATGTAGCTCTGTTCTTTACTTGCATTAAGTAATGACTAAAGACAAGATTGCACTCACAGTCCAGTTGCCAGCGCTGAGATTCTGCAAAGCCCCTGCTGCAGCTTCCAGAGTGTTAAAGTTCTGACTTTCGGTGAGGATGGAAAGGTACAGTCGGACCACATCTGGTTGGTACAGTAATTCAAAGCCTGCAGGTGGGGAAGAGGACAATGGAAGTAAAAAGAGAAAAGTAGAGAAGGCATGTATGAACAAACACAGAACATACCTTTATTTAATCACATCAGAGAGCAGCCGAGAGAAAGCTGTGCTACGGCAAGAAGGGTTTCTGCCATATTCAGAATATTTCATTCACTCCTGTGAACGCAGTGCACATGGGAACTCACCTACAGGACATTCAGCTAGACTGAAGGTCCCTTTGATTGCTGGTTAAGTTGATCATTCTTTCTGAAATCTGTGCTATGCTATGTAACTGTCTAGCAGGTTGAGTACACGTAGTACACATAGTAACAAGGTGGCATGAGACAATGACAGAACAATTCTTATTTTGCATCTGTAGACTGTAACTTCAACTTGCACTCCTTTTACTTTTTTCATTCAAACTGTCTCAGACATCAACAAACAGGTCACAGAGAGCAAGCTGCAATCCCATCATCCACCCCCTTCTCACACCTACGTAAGGAAAGAAAGATGTCAGAATGACTAGAATTCTCAACTGGTAGGAGAGGGAGAAATACTGCCTCCAGTTCAAATACTAGGTAAAGAAGTACACCAGCATTGCATTACACGGGGAGACTGCAACAGACACATAACATCTCAGTATCCCCAGAGTCACTGCTGCAGCTTCGCAATTTAGGCACGTCAGGAATGGGAACTATTCCAGCTCTGCCATGCACTTCCTTTTGTGACGCTGAGTAACTGACAGTAGCATCCGTGTCTCAATTTCCTCATCTCCAAAGATTAGGGTTTATCCATCTAACCACAGTACGTGGGGCACTGCTTTACACAAGGACTGAAGTGGCAGTTCCACGTTAGTAACAAATTGTGGATATTTTCAAGCAATCCTACCTGCCTTTTGTCATTAAGTGCCTCACAACACTGAATTGATGAAGGAGGAATATGCAAGCAGCCAGTTAGAGCACTTCCCCATCACATAGGATCCAGGAGATTGTAGTGTTGTTTAGAAAATTTCAACAACAAATAACTTCCCTAGAATTGCTTTGGTGAGTGCAGGAAAGCACAAACCACCTACAGGTAACAGAGACACAGCTACAGCTACAGTGACTGCAGCTGTAAGACATTTCTGAACTGATGGCTTTTGGGGAGTTTGCAATTAGCAGGTGTTACTTGTGAAAACATTTACGGAAAAAAGAATGGCATGAAAGCAAGTATGAAGGTATGGACGAGCTTGAGGAAGCAGGAAATGTGAAGCCTGTCCTTAATAGAAGACTTTTTTTTTGTATGTACAGACAAAAAGAATGTTTCTCACATAACAAGATGCTGTCCCACGAGTGTAGCATAACTCAAAGCAAGTTTTCCACTAGTAAGACAGGAAACCTACAAACAGAAATCACGCCCTCTCTTCAATACTTTCTCTTCACAAATCACCCCCTATTCAAATACGTACTTTTATCATATTTCAGACATCTCAAATCAAACCCAGAAGCAAGAGAACTGAAAAATGCTATTCTATCAAATGGATATACTGGCAGAAACTTCCTTTTAGAAATCCTCTGTCACTGAAGAGGATTAAAAGCGTTCTAAAATGAAAGCCTTACATTCTAGCTCTGCTTTTCCCTATTTTTCATCATAGTTATTGCTGTGGCACTATGTTAGCCATGATCTCTCAAAACCCTAAACCTCATTTAATATTAACCTAATATTAATTAATTAACTAATATTAACCTCATCTAATGTTAACATAAGGCCACGTTAACGCTCTTGGATGTACAGGGCTTATTTATCCCTCTGAAGACACACTTTATCAGCCCAGGCTTTCTTTGCTCCACACCAGAAAACTGATCAGTGCCCAAGCATCCACGAGCTCCGTGCTGCCTTACACATTCCCTGTCCAGCCTCCTCACATGCATTCCAGCATGCAGCCATGCTTTTTGAACTGCTGGATTGTTAACCTGCTCCAGACTGCTTTTACTGCCACCACTTGCCTGTTATGTGACACCTACAGATAAGTGCAAGCTGCAACAGGTGGCAATCCCCAAAGGCATCCTGCCAATCCATAGCACTTTCTCCCCTCTTCCCTGCTGTCCTCTCCTTGCACTGGGATCACTGCCCCCTGTATTGAATGCTTAGAAAAACTCCAGTTATGTAATACATGAAGCATGAACAGCTGTACAGCTCTTCTCTGTTCCGTGAAGAAGTGTGACTATCTGACTCCAGTATGACCTCCACATCACCTCTCTCCTCTGCTGCTTCACAAGGTGAATTGGCAATCCCAGGACTCCTCAAGAAAAAGCACTGCTGCCTGCTAAGTGCATAGTGTTACTTTCCTGAACACTAACACTTAACAAATCTCTTAGGATAGCTTACCAGAATTTGGAAGCTGTGTTACCTTTCACAGAAGCTTAGCTGAAGCATGAATCAGATATGCAAAAAGCTGAAAGTAGGTTCATTAATTTTCAGAGAAAACTCATGCAGAACATGTATTGCGTCTGTACTTGAGCTCAGAGTAGCCTGCCATTGAGCAGAGTGCAATTCTGTACTCAGTCTTCTGATGGCTTTGTTCTAAATTGCCTGGCCATAACTACAGCATACTTGGCAACTGCCTCACAAGTTGCCCTCTCCTTTGATTTAAGTGCAGTCTAAAATTTACCCTTTCTGTTCCCTTTTGGTTAGACATCCTTCCTTCCTTCCTTCCTTCTCAGGGTATGAATGCTGAGAAGCACACAGAAGCAATAACCCTCTCACCTCCACTTACCTCCTGCAGACAGAGCTGTATTCCAGTCAAGCACCTCTTGCTCCCTTTTTGTCATTACTTCCCTTCATGCATGGAAGCCTCTCCTTTTTCCTACTTACTAATGTTAGAGCATCTCAAAAACGTCCCCATACTGTTCAATAACACATAGCATTTCTTCTACCAATCACCAACGCGTTTCTGCTTTGGGCTGCAATCCCTCAGCTGCCTGGTGAGCAATTCTCACTTCATTCCATATGACCCCATTTTCCAGCTGTATTTATGCTGCCCTGTTAACATCTGTTTTAAAAGGAGTTAATAAATGCTACACACCATATATGAGACCTTCTCCTCCCTCATGTCACTCCCCACCTTGGGGACCTCCACCTGCTGCACGCTGCCAGCACTGCATATAATCTGTGCTAGCAAACTGCACGCAGGGGTTGCTAAACCAAAGTGTTAGGAATGACTCTCATGGACAACTGCTCATGAGCAGAGATGAGGACCTAACAGCAATAAAGTTACATCTCCACCAGAGCGTTTCTCCCTCATTGACAGCAAGCTGACACTTTTCATAAGCATTATACTCCCCTAAAAAGAAACAAACAAGTTTTGTATTTTCTCCATCTATCTCCTTTCCTAATGAGTCCAGCTCTGCTATTTATAGGATGCTATTTGTCTGAGTTATTATAAATTCCCTTCCAGCATTGCATGGAGGCCTTGCACATCTTTCTGCAAAGCGCTTCAAGCACGTTCCTGGGAAGCACAGCTGTCTCACCTCCATTAAGCACCTGCTTCTCTTCTAAACTGATTTCCTTAATTTCAGGATCATCTTAATTATTTTTTTCAGGTAATGCTGCCTTTGTGCAATCTATAGCTAACTGCTTATATCCCCCCCCTCTTTTTTTTTTTTTGAAGAAAATGAGGGTCATTAGCAATAGGTAATATATCAAATGAGAAAAACAGTACATGCTTTTCTTTTTCTTTAAAAAAAAACTGTTATGCTTATAGCCCAGATTCAGCACTGCCCTACCAAAGATCATTTCTCCCAGAATAAATGAGACCTTTTCCTTAGGTTACAGACTTGTGCTGAGTTGCAGTCTATACTGTTTCCTTCTGGAAAAGCATGGGGATAAATCTTTTATTTCTCTCCCCTCCCCCAACTCCATTGTAAAATGCAAAGCAAACCATTTGGCTATATTAGCTTTTTCCTTTTAGATAAATGGAAAATGCCTCGGACACTGATGTCACTGTGTCAGGCCTATTACAACATCTAAGCATTCTCCCCAGCTGCTGGCATAAATGTGTATACAAAGAAAGGTCTTCCACTTTAAACTCACCTTCACCAACACACAACCTTACGACAAAAGGAAGACGAGCTTCTCTGCATCCAAGTTGTTCAAAATGGGCAATGGGATTAATTCTGTGCCATGCTCACCCTACCAAGTGCTGCCAACTGGAGCATCCTTTGTTTGCCCACAGAACACCAACAGCACAGACAGCAATTTTAATCCTGAACGTAAAAAACCTGAGGAATGAACTGAAGATCCAAACCAGCCCATTCAGCTCTCAGCCACACGCAGCAGCTCCTGGATCACCTCATCCACAAATTTACGTGCTTTCATTTTAGCATTTAGTGATGACATTGTGCCTATATACTTGACTACATTCTGGCAATAACAAACTATCTCATCAGGTTCCTCTCTCTGATATACCAGTTTAATCCCACATTGAGACATCTCTCTTTGGAGCAAAGTTGCTAAGCCTAATTCCCTTTACAACTCACACAATTTAGGATTTATTATCACCCTACAGGCACAGGAAACTATACACGTACATATACTGGTCAGATTAAGTCCTACTGCTGGAGCAGACGCGATGCTTTATTTTTTATTCTTCTAAAATCTCTGGCTTGCTGTTTCAAACAAGAGATTGTCATATGAGTTAGAAGGACACAGGGAGCACTGTAGGAAATAGAAAACAAAACAAAAAACCTTAGTTGCCGAGGAAAAAAAAACCCTAAAGTCACTTAAATGAACTCTGACAATTACTTGTCCTTGCAGTATTTACTGAGATGTTTACATTACTGTTTTAATTCAGACCACTTTCGGAGCAAATTTCCCAACTGCCCGTACTCACTGCGCCTTAGTTCCCAACACACAGCACTTGCAGCACCATCTGGACACATCCTGGGATGAAACTAAACCAACAGATGCACTCCAGGACCACATCGAGGGTGTGCTAACAAGGAATGCGAGCAAGTTCAAGAGCTGCTTGCTGATGTGCTCACTGTGCTGGGCAGCTCGGCGCAGGATGTGACAGCTACCGGCAGATGGAGCGAGAGCCCAAACCGCAACGTCTCTGCAAGGTCACACACTAACAGACTTGGTAGAAAAAAGAAAGCAGCTGCCTAAGTGAGCAGGAAGCTACGAGCCAAAAGAAGTAAAAAATCATGTCTCTAAAAGAAATTAGCAAGTTGATTGTGGAAGAAACGCTTCACAAATTTTCAGCTCCTGCCCTCTGTTGCTAGCATGCTGCAACCTCATTACAAACTGTGCAGTTCATGCTTTGCAAGTCGAACAGTTGTGAACCAGAATTCAGAATCTTCTTCTACAGACATATTTTCAGAACGTAAGCAGCCAATCAGTCTAGCAGTTCAACAGCTCCCATTCCAGGAATGCCTCACCCCACAGAACATTTAAAAAGGTGGGGGGGAGAAGGAGGGGAAGGCAGCTGGTTAGTTTTGTGAAAACAGCAATCAGATCCTTAAAACAATACTAATAAAACAAACACACAGTAAACCCCATCAGCCCCACTCCATCTGTATGCTGTGTTTCAGCACCCGGTGCACAGCTTGAATGCCAACCTCAACTTGCAAGATTCTTCTAATTGAAAGTCTTAACAGTAGTGAAAACGCAGCCAGCTCCAGCAGAGCCAAATGCTCGGAGTCACTGATGGAGAATGCACCTCGATACAGATGCATATAAGCATACTGAATGTCACACAACAGAGGCATAAACTTGTTCAGTGGACGAAGCAGTAATAGGTAAAAGGTTTTTAATAGTCCTTGTAGCTTTCACTTCAGTGTGCAGCACAAGGCAGGACAGGCATTACGCTTACTGCTGAGATTCAGTCAAGAATGCAGCATCCACCACCAAGCAGGAGCTCCAACAGCGGGTAGTGTTGAAAAGAACAACCAGAATAATATGGAACACATGAGACTCAAATCAGGCTTGAAAGAATGTTACGAGATTTTCTGTTTAGAAAAGGAACACCATAGTGTGTGACCTTCCCCGCCAATCTAAGTCACACACAAGTCCTACAATTACATAAATGCCTCCCAGTTTACCACCTAGTTCCACAATGCAAAAAGCAATGGCTTGCTAGCTAAAAGGGGAAGCAGCTCCCTCATGCCACAAGGATGTAACAAGGACATCAGCAGTACTTCAAAATGTGGAGGAATGCAAAAATAAAACAAGGAGCTGATCTGCAGGGAAGGCAGAAGAGCAGCAAGGAAAGGGAACAGGAAGGCAAGGTGGTGCAGGAGAAATAAGGATGCCTGAGAAAACACACTGTCTGTAGCTATTTCTATTATTCACATTTCTCAAGCTCCACAAGCTGTCACCAGGGTATCTCTCTTACAGAGATGACTTCCTATGAAATTGATTATATTTCATTTCGTATCAAAGAATATGCAATTTAACAGAGATGGCTCAATTAAACACAACCTATTTTGACCTTGTGCGAATTCCAATACTTCTGCTTTCTGTGAGCAAATATTTTAAGACTAAAACAGCTCTCCCTTTCCAAGCAGCATTCCTCCCAACAGCAACTGACGCACTGCCCAGTAACAAAGGCTTTTTTCAAGTCTATGCAGCTAAGTCTCTTGGCAACAGGAGATGTTCAGTTAACAACTCTTTCCTCTGTTCACTAATCAGTTGAGAAGGCTCTGGAGGACCAATACTTAATAAGGATCTGAATGGTGCTGCAGATAACTAGAGCACTACCCAAGCTACCCGTTCAAAAGGAGAATACAATGTCCCCGTAGGCTGCTACTGAAGGGCAGGAAATACCTGGCAGCAAGGCTGATGCAGAGAATGAATTGCTAAAGGTCTCCTCTCAAAGCAATAGCAGGCATGATGGTGAATTGTAGCACGTTTAAGCTTTTGTAGGTCACTTTCAGTGGTGCTTTTGAGAAACACCATTATTACAAGCTGTGATGCTGAGGATCCAAAGTAAATGTAAAGCCCTTTCACCAAATGATTAAAATGGATGGCATGCAAATAGCCTCCTTTACCCCAGTCCCTGAAGACTTTAAGTATGGTACAAGAACTGTTAACACTGCTTTAGGTCTCCACCTGATGCAAAGTTATTTTTTATTTACTTCACAGTGATAACAGAATAAGAACAGAATTCTCAGGAAAGGTCTGCCAGCTCTGCCATGTTTCAGAGCATGATGCCACTACTCTTGCAAGGGTATCGTGCTCAGGGTAGCTCAGGCACACCTTGGACTCTAAGCTACGGATGAACACTCCTGCTTGGAGAAATTCTGTGTACTCATGGTAGTTTTATGGGTAGTTTTATGGCAGTTTACTCCTGCCTCAACTGCTATAGCATTTGAAGACAGAAGACAGATTAGGCGGATCACGCTGGCCATCCTACTGAGAGCAGATCGATACGCTAGGAAAACAGAAATGCAAATGCTCCTGGATGCAAACAATCTTGCTTGCTGCCTCCAGGGAAGCTTTCTCCTTAAGCTACCAGGTTGGACACGTGCCTCTAACAGCTGTTACCAAAAGGACAGTGGGCACAGGGTTGATGCACATGGCACCAGGGACTTCTTAATCAGACAGCAATTTGGCCCGTGCATACAAGATCAATACCAAGCAGACCATCGATCACATTATGTTTCTCTGAGAGGGAAAACCTGAATTTCCAGACATTGTCTGCTGCAGAACAGCAGTATCAGAACAACAGTGGACAAGGTCAAATGTCCAGGCTTATTCTTTCAGATCTCAGAGACGCTGCTGCTATGATTGACCATGGCTGCTTCTGATGAATCTGTTCCTGTCTCCACTGCCATCCAGAATTGCACTTGACTGACTTGTTAATTTTTTTCTCCCAGAAAGGGCCCAGATGGCAGTGCTTGGTGACTGCACACATGCCCTGAGGGATATCTCCTTGTGTGTGGTACCAAACAGCTCTATTTTGTCACCCCTCCTATTCTGTCACAGATAGCAATTGCAAGGACTGCACAATCAAGCTAGAAATTAGAACACTGCTGATCCAGCCTGGCTTCTGGCATTTGGGCAAGTTTACATGAGCAGAGAACATGGAAAGCCAGGAAGGCGTCCTCTTACTGACCTCAAAGCTGTAACCACAAGTCAAGAACACACGGGGATGCCATAGTCATCAAAATCCACAGCACAAAAACAGACAGTTTACCATTGGTAATTCTGGAAAAGATAAGGTGATGAGGCAACATGACAGAAAGCCTTATTTGATAGAAGTAGGTGTGAAAATGGATCCCATTTCTTAATGGTGGAAACTTTTAAATGATGGAATCTCTAGGCTGGAACTTGCTTACCTCTGCTTTGGTAGGGTTCAAATTCAGACCTTTTCAGAGCACACTGCAACAGTTTTCTGTATTTAGTCAAGTTTTCTCAAAGGAGCAGAAGCTAATGAAGATCGGGAACTTGAGGAAAATTGTTACTTTTCACATTATATAAACAACTGTTTACAAATGTACAGTCGTGTACATATGCCAGAATGTGCTTTTAGGAAGGACTTTTCCTCAAACTGGAAAAAGAAGTCAGAACAAGAAAAATGATTTCCTTACAAAACCCACATACATCTCAGTAAAAGCATGCTGCTCCTCTTCAAATCATAGCTGCCATGTGATGCAGCTGAACAGAATTGAGAGCTACACTTTTCACTGCCTTTATTAGTGCAGATGCCTAACAGTCCAGCCAAACTGCAAGAGGGTTCGAGCTTACTGTATGAAATGTTTTTAAAACAGAGACAATTGAGTGATTCCCTGAAATTCCCTATCCATAGCCATCACACCACAGCCATGACCAATGATGAAACACAGTATGTTAGTATTAGCTGTTAGTATCTCAACAAGTTCAAGAACCCATAACATAAAAATGTCTCAGGCTCATCACTGAAAATAACGGCAGTTAAGGGACTCCTTCCTTTCGCCTCATGCTGCCTGGACCTATCATTTTCTTTCCTCCTTTTTTTTTTTGGTGTGTGTTTGACTAATGATCATGTGTTCTGAAATACCCTTTTCTGGCCTCAAGCCCTTGTCAAACTCTGCTTTGCAGTTTCTGATGCCAATCAGATGCTTTGACTCCAGGAAGCTAATGAGCTTTTAGCTTTCCCCCAGCTCAGTAGTAACAACCTGTCTGCAGAGAAGTGCTTACTGCAAAAGGAATCATGCAATAGTCTTCGGCTCCAGACACCATTTAATTTATTAAAAACATTCTGATGTTATTCGGAACTGTTTAGTTGTTGAACAGCTTTATAAGCTTAAGGTTATAAAACCCCAGCAAGTAGGCAAGCATGGAAGAAAGATCACAAAAGACAGCTGGAAAGCACCGAAGGAAAAAAAGCAACAATGGCTGTGGTTATTTAGTTGAAATATCTGCTCACCCACAGACATAAAGTACTGAAGTATGCAAGAAAGGTGGAAAAAGCACAGAAAGCCCTTTTTTGCCTCTGCAGACCTCTTAAGCATCTTTTTCCTATCTCCAAGAGAGACTGCATGGAATGCACTAGATCATGAGGCTGGGGATGGTCCAACTAGGTGCCTCCCCTGCTACGTGATTTGCATTGGACTGGAAATCAAAGCCCCTTTGTGGCTGCAGAGCGGAGGAAAAGACACTGCACTGCAATGCAAAGCAGTAAGATCCAGTGGCAAGGAAGAATGAGCTGTCAAACTGGAGAGCTCTGTTCTTCCCTGTGTGCCATGCAGAGAGGTGATACAGCACAGCTGGAAGCTAGGGAAAGGCAGCAGTCAGCTCTTTGGGCAGCCTGCTGGTGTAAGAGAGGTGATGGCAGGGAGCAGAGAGTGCTCTGCCTGGATGCAGCAAGGCACAGGATCGTGTTGTTGCAGAAACTGACAGCTGTGCTCCTGCAGGCCTCCATGACCGCCAACTCCCGCTAGCAGGCCTGTGGCAGGTCAGGGTGTGGGGCAGCCCAGAGTATGCAGGGCAATCGGGTCTTCTCTGCCTTTAATCCTCTATCCACGGTGGAGAGAATCTTGATCAGCAAGGCAAAAACAAATCCTGCATCACCATGGAATTTACAGAAATGAGACTGCTTTGTCAGATATGGGACTAGAGGGATTTCTGCTGACTGCACTTCAAAACACCGCCCTGCTGCCAAGGGACATCCTGCTCCGCTCTGAAAGCCTGCGTGCTGCTGACAAGTGCCTGGATCCATCAGCAATGGCTGCTGCTTCAGAGCTGTGACAGACAGGGACGGACAGATGGTTTTTCCACTCGGGCTGGCACCTGTCAAGGTTCTTCCCTTTACAGCCCCAGCTTCATCTTCAGTGTCAAGGGGAACAAAAATCAAAGAAAATAGATATATATTCCAGAGCTCACACACTGAACCATGCTTAGAAGGCAAGTTGAAAGCTTTTCTTCTGGGTTACTCACGCTTCACTGAGTCTACTTCTACTTTCATCATGATTTTATATAAAGATCTCATAAATGGTCATAAGCCATTACACAAGTATTTGGTTATTCTTATTAGCTCAGTCGCTTGCTAGAGGCCTGTCTGCTTAAGGCAGTGAGGAGCAGCAGAACTGTCTGGCTTGACTTATTAGAATAAGAAAGGAGAATAAGGTCTTTTATCCAGTGTATCTACCCTCACAGAAATACCAACTCCTTCAAAATACTTTCCAGTAAGACGACAAAATTTGGATATAAACAGCTAACCTTCCTTGGGGAAAGGTTAACAGTATCCAAGCTGGGAAGAAGCGAGGAGACCCGATCTCAGCCAAGAGAAATGAAACGTCAGTGATACTTCATCATCAGAACTGATACCAGAAGCCCATTTAGTTCATTACAGGCAGAGTTCTACAATCTTGTCTTTATAAGCACGTTAAAGGCAAGTACCATATGGAAAAACATACTCATATAATTAAATAATTTACTATATGCAAACACAGACACATCCTCCAATCCTGCTTGTGCTCTGAAATTGCCAATTAGTTCCCGCTGCAGCTTCCAAAGCCAAAAATGTGTTTCACTTTTTCTCTCCATTTCATGAAAGCTGCCACATGCACCCAAAGGAAACCCAGTGCCTCCACTAATCTGTCTCAATTACAGTCACTCTGCTGCTGTCAGGCAATTTAAACATCTCCCAAGCATCCAAGGAGAATTTTACTTCTTCAGTGTAAACTAAATGCCAGGCCAGAATGAAGCAGCATAAACAAAAGGTATTTTTTCAAATTCTCTTACAAAAAATTGACCCTGCAGCCCAAGTTTTCAAGGTACAGTACATGGGTAGTTCGTTCTTATGGAGTTGGGCATAACATGGAAGCCTTAATGTCTTCAAGAACAGAGACTCTCCAACAATCCAACAATCCTCAAAGCACCTCGTCCATTTCCAGTCTGGGGTTACAGAAGGTGAATTGCAACAGTAGATGCTGCTCCTCCCCCACCTGAGCTGGGATGCACAACACCAAGCTGTGGAATGAGGGGATACTCTCCTCCCTTCAGCCAAACACTCTGGCTTTGTAGAAAAGCACGGAAGTTGCTATTAAATGTAAATATGTCCGAGGCATTGAATATCTGATAATCCTTGGCAGAGCTGACAATAACAGTTTTGCCCATAAAATTATAGGCTTCCTGGAGACACAGATCTTGCTGTAAAAGTTGAATTTGGACAGAAGTGTGAGATAAATGTTATGAACATTGGACCGAATGCCTCTACAAAACCTTAGCTGTCCAAGCACATGCACGTTTTTCCAACCACAGATCAATCCACCTGTAAGTAAAAAGAAAGAAAAAAAAAAGGATCTGGGCCCCCAGCTCATAGCAATGAATGTGATTCTTATTTGAAAGAGTGGAAGCACAGATATTTGTCAAGAGACAAAGGAGGAATGTTACACAACATCCAACTGCAGCCTGTTCCCATTTTAGCTATCCTACAGGAATGGCCCACAAAAAGAAAATAATAGGAGAAATTGCATAGCGAAGTGAAAACATACACTACCTCTGAACAACTAAAACAGCTTCCTTGAAACCACTTAATCACTGTTAAAATAATGAAAAGATTCCTAACCTGGACCAGGTTGTTTAGGGTAGTTTTCAAATCCAACACAGATTTCTTATGTCAGTAAGACAAGAAACATTTCATGTTATTGTAGACTTACAGTTTTTCACACCTCTGAAAATTCAGAGTTGAAAGAAATTGAGAGACTGAAATATAAACACACTCCTTCCTACTGCACACAGATCAACATTCACGCTGATCATCTGAAAACGCGGGTGTCAGTAATCAAGCCCTGCATAGGTTTAGAGCAAATAACAACTGGATTGACATTGCTTTCCTGACCATGGAGAGGTAAGATCTCCCCCCCCACTCCTGCATGGCTGACAGGTAAATTTAACTGTCCATTGTACAATGTAAAATGCCTGCCTCCCAGGTCAAGGTCATTTTTCTTCATTCCTCAGCTAGATGTATTTGGCACATTAAGTCACATCATTCCCCTGTCAGAGTGGAGATGGGAGAGCTTTTAAGCCTGCACACAGCACTCAGGGTTATGGAAATAAATATGGTTTTGTAGCACAGCTCTCACATTCAAGATCCCTAAGTGGTTTATAAAGTAATGAGTCAGATAACATGACTGCAGCAGCTGTGCAGGTAAACGTGCTGGAAATTAATGTTGAGAAAAGAGATTTTTTAATTTTTTGAGTTTCTTTATTTGCCTTTCTCCAAAACACATCTGCAGCTTCAGCACCAGTAATTTCTGCAATTTAGAATGCACAGAGTGTACAACATTCTAGTTTATTTTAATCTTGAGATTAACTCCATAATTAATGCTCTCCATTAACTCTAATAAATACTGTTCAAGTAAAGGAGGAATAATAATGGACACTTCATGTATTTCTCCTGTATCAGCTGCATTATAAGGAATCCATTCTACAGTTCCAGAAGGGCCTTGCTGGATGTCTAGTACCTCAATCTGCAGTTAGTTCAGAATTACTTAAATATTTCATTTTTGTTGGGCAGATGACTCTTCCCACCTGAGATGCCTGGCTAGCTGTCCTGGATGAACACATTTTGCAAAAAACCAAAAACCCCTGTCCCTAATAAAAAGAAAATTCTGCTGTTTCTTTGCATGCATGTTTTTCGTCTGTCATTATCATCAGTCACAAAAAGAGTCACAGAGAGCAATAAGAGTGAGAGTGCTGGAGGTCCCCATGGCAGCCTCTTGCTCTACGTGGGCTCAGCACTCAATCTGGTTCAAGTTATTTCCAACTTCGTCCAGCTGGGTCCTGAGACCCGCCAGTGGCAGAGCCCCTTTCAAAGCCTCTCTGCCAACCCGTCCCAAAGCTTAACTCTGCATTTTGTGTGCTGGAGTGCTACATTGAATGGCCAGACCATCCAAGACAGATCTTAAATAAGATTTGAGAGGTATCAGTCTAACACTGAGTTTAGAAAGCATCTGAGTCACACAGTCCTCTAAGAAAGCCATTCACATGGCTGTTACTCCTCACAGTACTGCCTTCACAACACTGACACGGAGCTGCAATGACCTCCTTTTACTTACGCACTATTTCTGGAAGTCTGGCAAGGGATTTAAATCCACATTATACAATTTTTCTGCCTCAGCTATTCTGAAACTTCCTGCTGTTCTTTTAACTTGTCAAGTAGCTTCGTCAGCAGAACTTTGCTATGGTACTTTTGATGGACACCAGAAACAACTTAACTTTGTGCAACAAGGTTTTGTGAATGATTTTGACATAAAATCCCATTTCTAAGTTCTGACAAAAGCTGAATTCCTCTTTCTTACTTTTCATAATAAGACTGGATAGCCAATCAGGATAACCTGACTTGCATCCTGCTTCACAGTATAACATCTTACATTCATCTTCTACGCTTATGCCAGAAGGGAGAAAAAGTCTGCTTTCATTGTTGTTGTTCCTTAAGTGAAGCTGAAAAAGTGATATGGCACAAATCTGACACCATAATTTGGGATGGACAGACAGATGGAGTTTTTCCACTGAAGTGACTGAATCCCAAATCGAAACAGTTCCAGTCATACGGGATAAGCACTTCCTCACCAACTTCTGCTTTTAACCCTGGCATATTTTCATGGCGTGTTTTCATTTTATAAACAGTCCTTGAGCAGCATCTGCATAATGAGCTGTGCTCTGTAATAACAGACATTCCGTTTCAGAATTTAGAATTAGAATTGCTTGTAGAATAGAAATGTTAAATGAGACACACACAGAAACATATGCACAAAAAGGAGGGTTGTGAGGAGAATATTAATGATTGTCAGAAACAGACCAACAGTACAGGAAAGGCTGTGAGCACAAAAAAATTGACTGAAAACTAGCACTTTGCAATATTAACTACTGGAGCAACAGAAATGGTAGCCAAGTGTAAAGGCACATGCAAGTCCCATCACTGGTTCAAGAGATGAGATCCTGTTAACTTTGAATTGCTTTGAACTGCCATAGCTAAAGTGAACGCTGTAGCTGGGCTATAAAACTTGCCGAGGCATAAAGTTACATACTGGTTTCTGTGTACTTCTATCTTCATGGAGCATCACAAATAACATGGCTGAACTCCTTCATACAAATACACAGTAAGTATAGCACACTGTATGGGAATGGTGGAGTCACAGCCAAACCAGTGATGGAGCACCAGGTAAAGGGGCAGGGCCAGCCCTGGGAGCACAGGTGGAAGCAATTCAGCTGCACCAGAACAGCTGGACCCAGGTTCTGCCTCTCACGTAACTCATGAGAGGACTGGCAGCCACAAGGGAAGCATCTCTACTTGGAGAGTAGTAAGAGTCAGAGACAATAAGCGATTCCTTCTTTATTGCAGGATTATGACCTCTGCCTTCCTCGGGTGACCCAAAACTGGTTTAAAGCAGCTGTATCTGCTACTGCCTATCCTAACAAGTATAGCAAGAATACTAAGCAGTTTGTAGTGTTGTGCATTTTGAAAGTACTCTCTGCACCATAAAATCCTCATTCCATTCACACAATATCCCAATGGGGTAAAACACTGCCACACACCTTGAACAGAATTTTTGTATGATTTTTTTTATTGCTGCAGTGCTATTAACAGTTGTGATACCCAACACTTTGGCAGAAGTTGCTGTTTTTACAAGCATATCGTGTATATTCTGCATTGGTTATCACAGCAGCAGCAAAAACACCAGTCATTATCCCACTGAAGGGGTGGAAGTAGCGAGACTTCGTGAATGAGCTCACTGCAGCCTTGGCATATGAAGGCAATTAACTTGCCTAAGGCCACTCAGCAAGTCAGTAACTGCAATGTGAAAATGAGACTTTCTTGCTTCCAGCTCTGTCTTTTGCTGAAACCCCAAACAACTCTACCTCCTCAGCAGCTGCCATCATTACTATCTGCTTCAGTGGAGTTCCTGCTGTTTAGTTTTTTGCAGGTATTTTTATTACACAAGTACATAAAGCGTTCTAGTTGAAGATGTTGGGACACATGCATGGTAAGTCTCACATTCAGTGCCTTTATAACTTGGCCACAAATTCGCAACAGACAGAAAGAGAATTTACCATCTGAGATTCTTGTCTTTTGAAGATACAGCTAGTTATTATAATAGATCTATAATCTTGAATGTCAGCCTTAGGCAAGAAAGATCTGGAAACTGACTGTAAGAGTAATTTTATAGTCCTAAAGGACTAAAGATGGAAAGGAAGAATCTTGTCTCTGACTGCTAGCTTTTTGCCCCCGCACATGCTGTGGAAGTCTGAACATTCAATAATAACGAAGGATAAAGAACAGGGATAGTTCTGTGTGTTCATCCCTTATTTCCAGAATAACCACGTACTCTCTAGCTGAGTCAGTTTCTCCTCATTTAGAAGGATGAAGAAGGGTTGGGAAGGGCAGGTCATGTATGGAAATTTTCCTATCCAAGATAACTGTTCTCTGACTCAAAGACTTAGAAGACAGATGAGAGTTCTTTCAACTGCTTTGCAAATTATGAAAAAACACATGGGACCAAGAAGAACACTCAGTATAGGACAGGTATAAGAGATACTAATAATTCTGATAGGAATTCTCAACACCGTGCATGAAATACTTTAAAACATATTAATACAAGAACACATTACCTGCTCCCACAGAGATGTTCTCAGTCCCTTGCTCTCACACACAGGAGGGGTGTGGATGGGGCTGTTTATCCATCAATCCTACTCACTCAATTCTGACAATCATAATTAATGACTGAAGTGCTGGAGTCAACTTGTAAAGTTTTAAAGAAAACAAATAAAAATGGCAGTGAAACCGAAAACAGGAGCTAATCTTAATTACAAACATAAAGTCAAAAGCTTCAGTGAAGTCTCTCTCCCACTACAGTGTTGCCTTTAGTTGAAGACAAATTGCTAGCGTTTTTGTAATCTACTAAGTTAAAGTCATTATGCTGACAGTGCCAGGAAGTCTAATTTCCTGGAGCAGTAACACAAAGATTTATAAGTGAATTTAAACGCTCACCTTCTGGAATAGGAAATCTATCATCTGCATTGGGCTACATGAAAAGTGACTGAGTATTTGAGATAACAGAGAAAGAAGAAATTCACCTCTCTCCTCTGTTTACATCCCCAAAATGCAAGTGAGCTGAAATAATCAAAATGGAAAGGAAAAATTAATGAACAATATAGTAACTGATTTAAAGGAGAGAACGAGTTAGTTTGCCCACTGGCTGAAATGTACCTGAACATCCATCCTCACGGCTGAAAATTTTCAACTCCTGAATGAGATGAAATGAAACCAGAGCTGAAGTTCAACACTCAAAGCATCTTAGAGTATCCCCTTTTATGCCATTAGATGTCTGCATGCATACACAAGAGGTCAAGGGATTTGTCTAACCCAAATACCAGCCTTGGACTTAATTAGGAATAACTGACCAATTACACACGAAAAGCAGTTTTGCTCTTCTGGACTTTCTCTTTCCCATTGTAGCACTGATGAACAGAGATGAACAATCCAGCACCTTCCTATCATTACATTACAACCTTGCTAACACCTTCAGAGGGCTGACACAAACCAATGCTGATTCTTATCTCTTAATCTGCCATTTGAGGCACTGCTTTCCACTGCACAGGTATGATTAATCCTTGTCCTTCTCCTACTGCACGGGCCTCCTGTCGCTACTCTTGCTCAGGAATAAGGATGCTGCTAACAAAGCCAAGGAATTGTACTATGCTACATATTTAATGTGCACATCAACATTCACACCAAGGTAGTGCAGAAAAACAGGCTGCAGAGGGGAGAGCCAACACCACCGTCAGCGACCTACTTTATACGGGGAAAGGGATTTCAGCAAGGCTGCTGCTTCTCACAGAAGAAGGAATTTCTGAAAGTGCTAAATATAGTGAGGTCCCAATGACAGCATTCATAATTTCTTCTTAGTGCTGTTTCCTTCTCATACGGCCCTCTGCAAGCTCTTATCATTTCCTCAAAAGTTATCCTTTCTCCCTGTTGAAAATACACTCCTTTCAACAAAGTGGAATCATGATGCTTCTCTTCCACAGTCCTTCCTCACGAGGACAGCAGTACTCTGGATGCTGCCAGAGCATGTACACATATCTTCGTTTTTAAATATCAGATGAGACAGCTTCTGAAAGCACTGCAAGATCTCTCATCTGACATTATCCAGTTTGCTACAGATGATAACCCTGAACTGGAAGCATTCCCCAGCAGAATGCCTAGCACATGAAGTTATAAAGGGACAGAAATGGTTTCAGGGCTGCTCAAATGCTATGTTGCAGCAAAATCCAGTGTTCATAAAAACAAAACAAAACAACTAGAGCAATGAGAAGAAAAGAAGACTTCAGAGCATCCATTTGAAAAAAAAAAAATCTCCTTTTATTCATCCCTTACTCTCCAAAGAAAACAAATAATGGGAGAAAAATTTCTGGAATTTCAACCAGGTAACAACCCCACATTCCCTTTGTTCTGCTCAGGATGTGAACGCGCTCACAAGCCATTTTGAACAGGGACTGAAAAAGCCTCAGCCACAGAAACAGACACCGACACACCCACCCCATTCCTCTCCAACTAGAAGCTACTGAAGTTTCTGCTTTTTCACATTCAGTTATGTGACCGCATCGCCGTTCGGCTTGGTTTCCATGACAGTTTTTGTAATTCTGAGAGTAAACAAAATTTTCGAAGATGATACTTTCTATCAAGACTGAGCTAGTTGATAAGCAGAGTATCAATTAAGCTCAGTGATCACGTCTAAGATTATTTCAGAAAGAAATCATGTTGGCGCTTCTCCAAAGCCACTCTTAAGCCCAACAAGGAAGGAAAGCACCGTGGACGATGACTCAGGACTGCATGAAACTTGCAACACTGCATCCCAACATTTAGTTGGCTACCCCCATGTTCAGTTGCTGCCCTGCATGGAAAAAAAACTTACTACCGCAGTTTCACTTGCCTAGAAAGATTCTAGTTGAAAAGTCACTTTAATGTGACTTTAATAATACATGAAAGAGATTAATCTATAATTGTTGATTTTTGAAATAGCACTTAACTGTGTCACTCAAACGGAGTGCCTTTGATCATTAAAATTTGCATGGCTTTCCAGTCTCAGTTACAAGGATCTGCCACAGCTGAGAGCAGATCTCATCAGAGCCAATTATCCTCTATGGCACAGATCTGACCTAGGCTCTTAAGGGTTTTAAGACTGCAATTTTATTCGTCTCACTGAACAATTCAAAGTCCTAGAGATCTTTTTATGACCTTTAATATTCAGGAACTCTCACTTTAACCAAACGTCCTAAAGGAAACTACTGATAAAAAAAAAGGGAACAAAAAAGTGTCCTTGCATTCCCCCACCCCTTGGAATACACAAACGTGCAGATCCCACACCAACGGCTTCTTAAAAAACACCATGCAATTAATCAATGTAGTGAGAGATGTCATCAGATTATAACCTATTCCATTTAAACGAGAGCATCTCAGAATTGTCAAAAATTATCTCTTCAAGTGTGTGATTTCTAGATACCGAATATAATGAGCTGTGTAAGCTCAGACAGCTGTAGCTCCCATTAAATATGCCTCACCTCTACCATTAGAAAAAGGCATATCAAAGAGTTTAATCTTAAAGAAAGCCATGCAAAATACATTTCTTTGTAGAAAATCTGGATCTTTTTTTTTTTCCCCTAAACTTTACTGGCACCCTCATTCTTTTCTAAGTATGATTGGAATGTTAGAGTTGAAGCCCTTGCTATATTTTGCCTTTTTAAAAAAAAATTTTTTTAAACATCCTTGCAAAGTCTCCTTGCTCTGCAATGTCAGTGCCCAGTCCTGAACTGATGCCATGAAAGTGAAAGCTGGTTATGAGGTACGACCAGCAGCTTTCTGTACAGGATGGTATTGCACCTTCTAGAGGGCGCATTACTATCTTGTGCAATAATGCACCAAGTGAAAACCAAAGTTTGGATAACAGCCTAGAAACTGCAACCAGTGTAAAGGGTGCCTGCAATTTCAGTTATACACTCTGAAGAACATTCAGTTCTTGCTATTTACAGATCATGAAGGTGAGGGTGCTGCAGGAGAGCTCTTCTGCCAGGCCAGGTGAACAGTGTGGCACCACAGCAGTTGCTATGACAGTCGTTGTATCTGCAGTGATACTGCACACACTTCTAACACAAACTTGTACAAGTTTCAAAACACTTTCCAATGCTATAAGAAGTATGAGAAGACCCAAACAATCTCTTAGCATTCAACTAAAGACAGCATATTCAGGATGGAAGTACAGACTGAAGGAGAACTGCTGGAACCCGAAGCACAATGCTGAAAAACTGAAGAAACACAGATATGCCAGGAAAGGGAAAAGATCAGTGGTTAGTGCACTTCATGCTTCCTCGTATTTCCTTACACTCAGGTGCAGTGAGGGAATTCACAGCTGGAGTTGTAAAGGAAGCCAGCATGCACTCAACACTTCAGCAAGGCACAATCACCAAACCCTACTCACAGAACAGCCTGAGTTGGGAGGGACCCACAAGGGTCAGAGCCCAAACAGCAAACCTGACGTCTGACAGCGGTGCCCCAGTGCTCCCCCAGCTCTGGCAGCTCAGGGCCGTGCCCACTGCCCTGGGAACCCTGTGCTGGGCCTGACCATCCTCTGAAGAACCTTTCCATCATTCCCAACCTGAACCTCTCCTGAAATGGGAATCTCACAATAAACTTATGGGCTGAGCTACGAAAAGAATTCTCTACTTTCCAGTACGATGCTGTATTATGGGTGTAATGAAAAATATACGTATTAGAAACCTGCAAATTTTAAGCAATTTTTAGAATTCAAAATATAACAATTCATTCACAGCCCTTGGATTTAGTGTTACTTCTTCCTTGATTTTTGGTAATCCTTAGCTCAGGCAGGCCTCTACAAGTTTAATACAAAAGCTGCTTGTATTTAGCATTACCAGATAAAAACCAGCACTGACAAATCTATTATTTCAATTAAACAAATACAAAATAAAGATCAATATGATTGGTTCATGTCTCAAATCCCTCTAAGAGCCTCCAACTCACATGCTACTTGTTATTTCCAAAAGCACAGACATTAGCATTACCTTTTGCTGTCTCAGACCGCTTGGGCAAATCAAGTGTATCAAAATTCCTGTCCAAATCTCCATTTTTCTTTCCTGTGCAAAAAAGAAAAAAAAAAAAAAGAAAGAGGACAACAGATGGTAAAGACCAATCAAGGAAGTGCAATTTTAGCTATTTATTAGCAAATGAGGGAAACAATTTCATACTTTTGCTGAGAGAATTCTAAACATACATTACATAAGCTTTAACTTAAACAGTTCTACACAGAAAAGTGGAACAGCACCTTGACTTCACTTTTAGGCTATGGATTCAATTTAACGTATGCAGCTGGGGAGAGAAGCGTTAATTTTCTCTTCCTCCACCGCAGAGACATTCTGGCTTGGGTAAGCACACACAAACCCTATGGGATAACCAAGCATTGCCATTGGGAGCCCTGGAACAGAGATATGAGATTCTGAAGGAAGTGCAGGAATCTACATAGCTTGGGAGGGCAGCACTACACAATTCAGCCTTCCCTAATTACTTCAGGGGGAAAATCTTGTTATCTAGTCCCTCTCCCTCAAGAACAGCAGAAGAAATTGCAATAGTGAATGATGCAATGAATTTGCACTCAGTTTAGCTGCTCTTGAACACAGACCCTACCAGACTGCTCAGGGAGGTCTGCAGGAAGAGCTGAAAGCTGCCCAAGTCAGGATGCTTAACAGCAAACAGGCAGAAAATATTGGAAAATATAACATGGAGACTGGTCTGGCTCTGGACTGGAACAGGTCAGAGAACAGGAGAGGCCAATCCCTGCCCTGTCATAAGCAGGAAGATGAATCCCATGAGCCATTCTACATTCTTGATGAAAAATAAACGTGTGCAGTGCAGAAGAGAAACAGTGCTTTTAAATACCAATACGAACATTTAGAAACGCCAGGAAGAGAAAAGAAAAGAGCCCTCAGGATAGCATTACATCCCCACTGTTTCTTTGTAAATACTACTTTTTTTTTTTTTAAATTTTGAATCTTCAGCACAGAGTATCAGCCAACTTTCAGTGCTGTACAAAACCAAACACACATCTGAAGTTCTGTTCATCTGAAGCCGTTTGATTAAAGTATGGCAAAGCCCCAAAGCCCATCTTTCTGAACTGCCAAAAAGTCACGGGACCATACAGCATGCCAGTGCTCTGAAAGGCACCTTTCCTAAAGGGAAGGACAGGACGCAGCTGTAACTCTGCAGACCTCCATCTAGTTTCTGTTCCACGAAAGAACTTGAAGCATATTGCTTGGTGAACTAAATACCAGAAAGAAAAAATGAACAGTAAAGGACACTACGTTTCATAATGACAGCTGAACACTGTCAGTGCTTGCAAACCTTTGCAGACTGTCCAAGCAGAGGGACTGAAGAGGACATTAGTCATTGTTTAGGAAATATTACAAACTTGGGACAGACCAAGAAATGGGACTCCATTGTAACTACAAGCATGACTAACTCCTATCACACATCCCCAATTTCATGTCTCTGGCATTAGCTAATTAAAAAAACCTATGAATAATTGCAGCAAGAGCCAGACCACTCAACACAACCACTTATTTCAGAAGTTCTCTATGTAAAGACAGGAAATTGTCATTTCTATTAGCCCTGCAGAACTGACATGGCTCAGTAAGAAGCAGGATCCCTCCAGCCTAGTGCCACCAGTTAAAGACATTGTCCAGGAGAGCAGCGTAGGCTGCTGCATCTTTTGAGCTGGCAGTGCAGAAGCAGCTATTTACTAAGCCATCTTTCCGCCCTGCATTCTCTCATCTTCAGTGGCAGTCTCAATTTCTGGACCACACTGAATGTACTGGTCACCTTTTAGGAAGCCTTTACTGGTTTGTCTCTCAGAGGAACTAAACCAGCCCTCACACAAAACCACGTCTCTTTAGAACAGAAGCTGCCAGCAGTTTACTACTGGAAGAAATTCAAGAGACAGAGCTCTGACCAATGGGATCTCTGCTTTACCAACTGCTTGTTTAATCCAATTCAGCAAGGGCCAGGTTCAGAAATTCCCAAAGCACCTCCATTATCTGGGGCTTTCCTATAGGGAGGGGATGAGGAACACGAGGACTAAGCTGTAAAACAACTCCAAAAGAAATCCATCCGGAAGGCAAACATGGTGCAGCTGCTCCTGTTCCCATCTGATTTCCAAGAGACCCGCAATATTGATTTGGATTTCCTAACAAGGTGACAGCATTCAGCAATTTCAAGAGCCTATCAATTACAGACCTCTCAGCCTCACCTACCCTGAATGACATCATGAGAAAGCAGCTTCACTGACAGCCACTGCAGCTCTGAATATCACTCAAGCCTGCCAGCATTGTTAGCACACAGGGATGTTTAAAAGATCATGCTAGCAGTTTAAGGCACGTGGTTTGGACATCTCAATTTTTTCCCTTCTATACATCTCCTTCCTCCCCAAGTTTTACAGCTCTAAGAACAGGAGAGAAAAGATTATGCTGCTGGATCAAAAGCACAGCTCCAGACTTGGCCAAGAGACAGACAGCTTTGAATGTGCCTGCTGACAGGTCTGTTTTATGAGACCTGGCTGAAGGAATTGGCACAGCAATCTGCTTTGGGAAAACAGCCTGACATGAGACTTGATTGTACAAGAAGCAATTTACAGTCTCTGAAACAGTAGGATTAAAATTCTTTCCCTCTCCCCCCACAACTTTTATGTAAAAAACAACTAAAACATGACCTTTGGCATCCTCACTGTCAGAACCTTAATAAGGACTGTGAGATATAACCCGGTGTTATTAACCAATAGTGCTGTTTATCATCTTCCTCAAATATCATTTTGTTTCCTTGGATAATCAATACAGCTATTCACAGCTAGACCACTCCTGCTGAAAGATTAATCCCCAAACACTTCGAGTTTAGAAAAAAAAAAAAAAATAGTGCAGAGATTCTTCATGTCACACCAGAACAGCCAATGCTGTGCTCATAAGTTTTGTTAATATGCTCCATCACCGCCCAGTTCAGCGGGTGATGCAAGGCCAGGGCTGCGCTCTGCCCCTCTGCAGGTCCCCCCCAGAGGCCTCCAGTCACAGTCTGTGAGCAGCATCCCCCAGAACGCTCACAAGCACTGTCTGTTCCGTAGAGCAATTTTTTCAACAGTTTAATTTTGACTCAACTCTCCGGACAACACTGAGCTGAAGCAAGTGTCACAAATTGACAAAGAGCCAGTCTTTACCCCTCAGTGTCAGTGGAAATCTCCAGGATACTGCACAGCAAACCGAACTCCCAGCTGAGGAGTAAGGGAGGTAAACTTTAGCCTCAGTCGTACATTTCCAATGGCAATTCCACCTGCTGTGCTGGGATGAGAAGCTGAAGGGTGCAGCTCCCCAGCAGCTTCTTCATCTAGCTAGCCTGAATGTCAGTAACAAAGATGCAGAAGGCTGGGCCACATTCCCAAGCTGACAAAATGACCTTTATGAGTACAACTCCAAGCTGCTGAGTCTTTACACTTATTGCTACCCAGGTGAGTTAGCAAAACTAAACTTTGACATGATAGACTTAGCAAGGCAACTTGCACACTTACCTGTGCCCTCCCTAAAAGGGATTGTTAGGCTGGTTGCAAATCAATTATGCCAGGACTGAATAAAAATGTGCCATTTCTGCTTTTAGCGTGAGAAGAACAAACTGAAAATGCTCTCTCAATTACACAGCAGATTTCCATGCCTGCTGAAATGAACAGGAGGAAGCAGAGCATGGAGGAGCAGAGAAGGTGAATGAACAAGACCTTAATCTCAGCTCTTTGCCTTGCATGTAGAAGCTGAACAATGTAGATTATGGTGATGATGGAAAGAAAGTATTGCAGAGACTCACCTTGATTGAACCACTCCTCTAATTACCAGAAAAGCAGCAAAAGAAAAACAAGAATTTACAGGAAGGAAGAAAATATAAAGGAACAGTCACAAAGAGGCAGAATTTTACAAAATAGATTAAAACCTGAGGCTTACAAGAAAATTATCAACTTTGATTGATTAGAAACAAAACAAGAACAAACCCACCAAAACAAACAAACAAACAAAAAGAATCGGATATTCCACTCTCTTTCTTTTGTTCCTGCTGAGAAAAATCTTTCCCTGCAGGTCTTCCTTCCCCCGCCCCTCCTCGTTCCATGGAAAGGGCTCAGAGCTCCGCGGGGACGGGAGGCTGCCAGCCCCTCACAGATGTGTTTGAAATGCTATGATCGATGATCATGAGCTGAATTAAAGCAAATATGGAAATGCTGCAAGATTAAGTGAGCAAAAAAGGGAGGGAATTGAAGCGACCTATTTTCCAGCCCTCGGCCGACACAATTAAGACAGTTTCAGCCTAGGTATTCACATCAATTTAACAGTGGGAAAAGGGATTTTCTATTTCTGACTTTGAAGGCACATTTACACACATGGCCAAGCCCAAGCTGTCCCTGAGCGCCAGCACCGCTTGCTGCAGTCTGTGGGCTCGTCCTTGTGCCACATGGTTTTGAGAGCAATTAATCCAAAAGGACCTGGTCAGGCTTTGTGGCTGACAGACAGGAGCTGCCCAGGCGTACCAGCGCAGAACCGGGCCGGCCGCGCAGGCAGCAGGCAGACACATGGCAAAGGACGGCCAGCCGAGAGCGCTCTGCTTTCACAGCCATCGCAGGATGACGACAGCTCCTCGCTGCGCTCCCCTGCTCCACAACGCACACACTGTCAAAACCTTCCCACCGACTGCTGCTCTCAAGCGGCCAAACGACACGGGAGACAAGAGGCAGGAAAGAGGCTCGAGTCAACGTGCACTCCAGGTTTCTGAAGGATGTCACAGTGAAGTTTGAGTCATTCACGATGAGAACAGGCAGGCTGGGTAGGTTATACTGTCTTTTGTTTCCCCCCAGCCATTAGAAGGTTCCCAGCAATTAATTTTTTGTTTTGTTCGTGGTATTTCTTTGAGCACAGACTCAACTCTGGTGACAGACTGCTCTAGTAACGTGCCTTCACTCTGTGGCGACTTTAACACATATGGAAACACAAAACGTTTTAATAACATGTACAGGTCATATCAAAGGAAGCCCCCTGTACAGAACACAGTCCCTCAAGTTCCAACAATTTCACTTATTCCCTTCAGCACCAAAACCTTCCTCAGATCCTGGCCATGAACAGTAAGCCAGGATGCGAGCGTGCACCAATGTGGAGAATGGAGGCCAGACAGGAACATGAGTTCATTACCTCTGAATTTAGCCTACAAGAGTCATTTCTCAGAACACCAAAGAAAACACAAGTTTCTTTTGTACCCAAATGCATTGCGCTATCTCTTTTTAAGAGGAAGATGGAAGCAGGGTTACTGAGACTGTTAATCTTTGCTTGAAACGAAAATCATTTGCAACTTTCATGCCCCAGAGGAAAGAACAGGTCTGAAAGTGACTGACAATTAAAAGCAACAAGATCGTGTCTGCAACTTAAATTACTGAGTGACAGAATTGGGAGGTTCTATCTCCTGGTTGCAGGTGAGAGGACAGCCTTTCAGTTTGTTTTCATGTGGGAGACTGAAGGCATGGAACACAGACAGGACTCCCATGCATGGAGATGGACACGTGCTGGCCTGGCTTCCAGAGACAGCAGCACATGCTCTGCAGCCAAGCAAGAGTAAGCGCAGATCTGACAGATGCAAGAACACAGCCAAGAAAAGGACAGGAGAGCACAGCCACCATTATCCAGCAGCAGCATATTACAACAGCATGCATCACTCCTATTTAAAGCCAAACAGAAGCGCAGCAGTTGTGGACAAAGATCCCAAACACTGAGCAGTAACACAGCAAGGAAGATGACTGTGTGCCACAACACTACAACACATACCTCTGCAAACTGCACCTCTCTAGCATTACGAAACGGCTTGCAAGAGCAGAACTGAACAGCACAATTTACCCCAAGTACACTTCCAGTTTTCGGTTCTCTGTGAGACATACCTTTAGCTTTCTTTCCACCAAAACAACCAGCATCGTCTTTCTTCTTTTTCTGAGAGCCTCCTGTGCCCGCAGTCTGACCAGCATCAAGTTCTTGATATTTATCAGCTCCAGGGACCTCCTTGTGGACATGATAGGAAAGGTTCCGCATGATGCACACACAATTCTCCACGGACTGCAACAAAAAAATTTACATTAGAAATAAGTATTGTATCCTTCTATCTGCAAACTGTTGTATTACACCACAGTGGAATGTTTGGAGAAGTTAAAAAAGAAAAAAAAAAAAAAAAAAAATGGCCAGCCCAGGAAAAAAAAAAAAAGCCAAACCCCAGGAAAAGAATGGAAGAATGGTATATTAAGCAAATTCAGTAAAAAAAAAAAAAAAAAAAAAAAAAAAAAAAAAACCCAAAACTAATTTAGGATTTTTATCTGCTCTAAACCATTTTTTTCTTCAAAAGTTAACACTTCATAAATAGTACCCATTCAACATGAAAATTCTCTAATCAAGAAAACCATCTGATCACGCATAAAGAATACAAAGTCACCAGAAGATCAAACACACAGCAGAAAACCATAATTTATATAATAATAACCATCGTCTCTCACTCTTCCAATCTCTACAATCCCCAAGAGACTCTATCTATTAAGTCTCATCTGAGTCAAAATGAAGGCTGTGTGAGGAGTTCAATGAGAACGCACATTGCTCTGCAGTAACAGCTGATTCATAACATACAACACGGTCAGTTTTGACACGAGCAACGCTCTGTAGGTCGCAATGGAAGCCACCAGGTGGTTACAAAATCCACTTCCAAAATACCTGATTAAGTGACAGGGCTTTAGAATTCCTCTGTGCACACTGTCACATGGTAGGAAAAAAAGAAATGATAAAATAAAGAATGAAGTTTTTGGTGTTAAAAAGCAACACTATGCTCCTTCCTAAAGGGTTAAACTGAAGATATTCCTCATGCTTTTAAACATTCTTTTAAGCGCTACAGGATGAAGTGATGATAAAAGCAGATGAATCAACATTTGTACCTACAAAAGAAAAAAAGCCACAAAAAGCACTGCAGGTCTAAAGACATATCTTAACATCTTGGCACTACATCATTTTAAGCTGGCATTGAAAAAACTCTTTAAAAAGAGAACTAATCCCCTTGCTGATGTTGTGCAAAGCACAATACAACAGAACTCAGTTCAGATTTGGAGAGACTGCACTTAGGAAAGTTGATTAAGTAATGCAGAACAGCATTAATACCATCAGGATAAGAAAGTACTGCTCTCCTCACCCATTACAGCCACTTGCCTTTGCTCACCTCAACAGCCACACAAGGTAATGCAGCAGCAATGCTGATCCTGTTAGTACTATCATGGGTATCATGACAGAGATGAAAGGAAGGCAAGTACTGTGTTTCAAGAAGCAAGCACAATCCCATTCTAAAACTAGCAAAACAGAAGTCAGACCAAGTGTAACACTTGAGACTAAAGTAACAGAAACACCATTCACATTTTAATACTCAAGCTCACCTTATTGTCTGTATCTTTCTTGCCAACTGCAGACTGTAGGGCATGAAGGAGGGCATCCACCAAGCCATCACACTCTCTTAGTCTTCTGCGTGCTTCTGCTCCATCTGAACTTACATTCCTAACAAAAGAGATTTAAAAGAAATTTTAGCCCACTGGCCTTCAACCACAAGGCTGAAGGTGTGCCAATTTACATTGCCATCATTAACAATCATTAGCTCGGATCAACAATTTGGGGGTAAGCCTCTTTGTTAACTTGAAGGAAATTGAACTAAATTCTCCTGGTTTGTAAGGTCTTGATTCTCCCAGCACAAAGTGGAAAAACATTTAAAGAAGTGAAAGCTATTTTCTATTCACAGTACCCGATGCATGACTGCTGCACAGGCAAACTTATTACAGTTTACATACATAACTTATTACGGTTTACATATGTTGTACATAAATGCATTCCACCTAACAGAATCAACTTTACAATTTCTTTCAAGGTTGGTTCATCCACCAGTGAAGAAAACTTCAGGTCACACGATCTGAAATGACTCCTTTCATGCATTACAGCAGACACCACTTGTACAAGTTTTCTGCAGGCTGGCGCTGATTTTCAGCATGAGCACAAAACAAGTGTTACTGCCAGAAAATGCTAATCCTCAGCATAGCAGGTCTCAGCATGAAGTGGTCTGCAAAGCTACTTGCTCTGAAGCTGAAGACAGCTCAGCAGCAGAGTACTCTTGGCCACAGAAACTGAAAAATACTTTTTGATTTCATGAAGAAGAACTGAAAACAGGCATACAAAAAACTACACTATATTTAACTTTGCAGGGTCACTCCAAAAGTAATGCCTCCTATTCAATTCCATGGAAATTACAACAGATAGAGCAGATAACACAACTTAATAGAGAAAATGCTCAGCTGCAACACACAGTCACCACCCCCAGCTGTCACCACCCTCACTGAGCTCACAGCCACTGCTGGGTCTCCATCACCATTCAGCAAGCATCAATGAATGTCAGTAGGTGCAGTTCTTTCCACATGGAGCACCCAGTGACACACCTGTGCTCCATACACACTCCCATGTCAGATGCCATTCTGTCAGAGTGCCGCCCTGCTGCCATCTGTCACACAGCAACAGAACATAGCGGGATGTTGGTGGGAAGCTTCAACCTCTGCTGCCATGGCACCAGCAGCCGCCTCTGATGTCATGGCCAGCATAATGAAACAGGAGGCATTACTTTTGGAACAGCAGTCGTATGATCAATCTATCATGACCCAATTTTTGGGAGGGAATGAAGTGACAATACAATTCTCAAGTGCATCCATCAACAAGCCTACATGTAAGATTTCTCCCACCTGAAACACACTCATTTCAACAGCACAGTTAACACTTCAGCTTTCAGGGTCTTTGAATTCCACAGACTCACATAAGGTCACCTTTTGAAAGCTCAGAATACAGCCATTAACTTCTGCTACCAGGACAGCATGGCCAATTTTTCTTTCTCACTGACTGCAGGGACTGCCAACCTCAAAGTAATTAACAGCTCCGTCATAGTCTGTACTCTCAGCACCCAGACAGGCTGCCATGCTAATTGCATGACTGCAGAAAAAACATTTTCTCAGAGACCTCTCAAAGCCCAAAGACACTCAACGTGAGCTAGCTGCTGTTACAGTGCATACACTTGTAATTAAAAAGACGTAAGAAACTACAGATAAACGAGTCCTTTCCTTAGCACTCAGCACAGTCTCACCTCCAGCAATGGCTGACACAGGGCACAGCAGCAGATATTCAAGTAGGATTCCATAGGACGTTTAGAAGAGAGAACATGTGCTGTTTCTTCATCTCCAGCTGTATTCCTTAGTATTAAAAGCCTAAATGTGCATTGTTATACACTGCCTTTATCAAATTGAAAGTAGAATTCAAATTCTCAGTGATATCTTTCTGGTACCATACTAATAAACGACAGATGCTCCACCTATAAGCACATTTATCAGAAGCAGAACGTTACTTACTGCACCTGAGAGTAACAGAAATGCACTAAAAATGGTCCATCCAGAGCTCTGCATTACATTTCCTATTCCCTCATTAATTCTTAGAAATAGCAAGCTAAAATACATGAGGAATGCCTGCAGACGTTGCAAAATAAATAACTCAGATCTTCCAGAAAATATTCCTGAACGCCTTTCTTGCCCCCGTGGCCCATTCATGAAACTTTCTATGGTTCATTTGTGCCACTGCACTTGTAAATAACAATTTGTTTTACTGCCTTGGTTATCAACAGCATTACAGGGTCTTGTACACCGCTTGTCTTATTTCTTCATCAGTTACAGGATTAATATTAAAGCGGGTATCTATAACAGAAAAACATCTTTTAAAGGGCATCAGTAAGTGCAGCTTGTTGATCTCTCTTGCTCTATCTTCACCTATAGAAAAACTTACTGAAAATTAATACCTTTAAAAAAAAAACCAACCAACAAACAGTTCCACCTTTATCAAACATAAACAAGCGTGAGAATTCTGCAAGGTCAAATCAATAGTTAATTAATATTCTGTACAAACTGCACAGGCATCAAACTTTACAGTAGTAATGTCATAACTCACATTACAAAACATATTCCTATGAGCATCTCATGCAGAACCATCTGCTCTGCAAGTGCCCGACACTCTCTTTGCTAGACCTCCTTGGGATTTACCTAACAACAGAATCCCTTTCCCTGTCTGTCACTGTAACCCAGACACACTGGAGAGCTCAGCTCGCATCCTTCACCTCCACTGCAGTCGGGGCAACAGAGGCTCCAGGGAGGCTGAGCCCACAGAGAGCAGCTCTGCCTCCACAGCATGCACTGCTGCTGCTCCGAGTGTGCACAGCGAGAGCTCCCAGGGGAGCAGCTGCACTTGAGACACACACAGCTATGCCTGTAAGTGCCGAGGAAAGGTGGGCTCTGATAAGCTGTCACCTGGCAGTCCCTGGAGAAGAGCTGCTGGTGTTGGATCCACGATGCAGAACAACATCCAAAAGCCAGCGGTGCTGGGCTGAGCACGAGCTGTGCAGGAAAGGCCTGAGAGCGCCGGCATGCTGACTGCATGGCTCCTGCCACAGCCAGAGCTGGAGGGCAGAACCCTGCATGCAGCATCTCTTGCAGTCCAGAGGAAGCACCCAGATAAAGGACTCAGAACAGATTGTCTGACCGTCTCTTTTGGCCCTTGAAAGGAAGCCCCTCATAGTTCCGGGGGGAACATTCACCTCTGGTGAGTTCACCCAGAGAAGCCCGCTTTCCCCAAGACCTGCTTTTGAATACATTCCACAAGTCCACCAAATGAGAAAGTCATTTTAAAAACAAGAACAGTGTCTTTCTCATATCACACTGCAAAGGGTGACAGAAAGCTTCCCAGTGTGTTTGCCATAAATACAATGGACTCAGAAGAGCAATTCTAGGAACAAGACATGAAATTACTGCCTGCGTTACTCTAAGGGTGCAGGATGGTAAGCAACTGCAGGACAGAACACCTCAGCCAGAGATTTGAAAACCTTTACATGACAATTCCTCCCCAAATTCGTGCAGCCTGGCCTGTAGGCAGGACTGGGGAGAGAGGATGTGCAAGGATGATTAAATATATGCTTTCCCTGGGAAAACAAAACAGAAGACTCCTAAGTAAATGTTAAATGAAAGCAAATATCTTCCAGCAGAGAAACACACCAGACTAGTCAGTATTAAAGAGTACAGAAAATGGTGGGAAACGTGTGAGAAATCTGTTCACACTTTAGGGTAAGGTTACCATTAACACCAAATAGTCTTCTTAATGATATACAAGTCCAAATGTAGCAGTTACATCTGCAGAACAGAGCTGGTGTTCACCTCCAGGATAGGTGAACCACTGCTACTATCAGTGCCATGCACCAAAATTGTCCTCACAAGAAAAGATATAAAAGTAACCAAATACAAGGTGCTTCATTTGCAGGATTTTGGTGCGAATCACGAAGCTCTGTCCCGCTCTGCTCTCTAAAAGCCCAAAAGCTAGCTCTGAGTTTGTTTTTCAAAAGCAAAACACGACAAAGAGAAACCTCAACATACAAACACAGGAGAGACTTTTTTTCTCTGAGCATTTAAAGCCATATTCCTGACGGCAGTGCTGAGGCTGGCTGTCCTGCTGCGCTGCAGACGGAGCTGAAAGCCAAAGGTTACAGCACGACTAATGCTTACCATCACACTGCAGATCAGCAGGAGTAAAAAGCACTTCGTTTAGAAACCCAGCTGGGGACAAAGACAACAGGTTGAGGGCCACAGGGACTTTTGTCTTTCACATAAATCGAAAGCTAAAATTTAGAAATTTAGAATTTAGAAAGCTACTAGAAGCACAGAGACGCAGACGATCTGCAGCTGGGTCGGCGATAAGCACTTCAACAGCCTCTCTGCACACACTACAGGGCCTCAGCCCAAATTAATCCTACTTTTTACAACTGTAAACAGTCTTTCAATAGTGATTTTTCTACTGCTAAGCCAAGAAGTAACGCTGGCTCCACTGCCCACCTCAGCACTGCCGCAGGAGGTGAGGACATCCACAATCACAGCCCCAGGGTGCAAACCAGCAGGTTAAGGAGCAGCACTGCCCCAGGGCTGAGCTGGCACAGCACACGCCTTGCTAAGGCCCCAGTACCAACCTCACTTCAGCTGGCTCAGCCGGGCACGACATCTCTACTTCAGCTGATAAAAGAACATAAGGTTTTCACACGTCTCATTTAAATATTTTACTTGTCATGTCCTCCTACTCTGGCAGCCCAAACCCTTCCTTTAAGAACACCTTTCCACACTCACGTTTTGCTTCACTAGTAAGAATTTTTTTATTTGGATGTCAGCCAGAAGAGATCGATTAGTAACAGCTGCAGCAAACATACACTACATCCAGTGCATTTCGAGTTACTGGGTGTCCCAAAGGGAGAATAGAGCCGTTTAAAACCATTCCATCATTTCATGCAGAAATACAATAAATTCCATACTTCAGTTCACATGAAATACCAAAAAGTTTAATTGGTATTAAGTTCATTGTGCTGAAAATAAGAGAGAAAAAGCAAGAAGCTGCCTGTGACATAAAGATAGCTTAATCCAGGCCTCACTGCTGACCAATACAACACAATGGAGCTTGGCAGCAGACAGCTGAATCAGACATCAAGCAAAGCACACAGTAAAGAAAGAGGAGGACAAAGTCCAAACAAAACGAGCGGAAGAAAAAGATGGGGGGGGTCTGACGGTGATGCTGGTAGGAGCAGCCGTGCATCAGATCTGGGCAGGTGATCTCACTGGATATTTATACTCTATTTAAATATCTACTCACCAGCCAGACCCAAGTCAGTGCAGCAGCTCTCCCTGCCTTGCATTTAAACCCCTTCCAACTACTTGAATAGAGAGACTAGCTTTGTTCAACTGCCCACATGTCTACAAAAGCCACACTTGAAAACTGACTTCACAAGCAAGAGCTGTTGTCCAAGTGAACATCTGTGTGGATCAACAGGTCTAAGGCATGCTGTCATGACCCAGAATCACATCAGAGTTGTTTCTAAGATGCTCTCGCAATAAGCAAGGGCTCAGGCACCAGCAATACAGATGAACAAGATACAGATGTTAGCCTATCTTCTGTTATTTGTGGCTTTCTACATCCAAGCTATCATGTAATGGCATTTTAGTTAAAAGCTGCTGACTGCTTACCTCCAGCACGACCTCCTTGGAGGGCCTTCACTCGCTCTCCTGTAATGCAAAACCGCACAGAAATGCACTACAGGAGAATTCCACAATACTCAGCAGCTACTTAGGCTTCAAATTATTCCAGACTCTGCTTGGAAGAAAGGTTCCTCTCGCTTTATCATACTGCTTACTGCAATGTTTAAAGACTCAAAAATACAAAAATGAGATAGTATGTATCTAATGAAGGATCACAGCTTGCATGCCTTCCAAAGCAAACTGTGGCCTCTGCACTGACTGCAGCAAGCTTTGTTCCCATCTCTTCATCCCACCACAGCAACAGACATTCCTGTAGGTTTCCTCCATTGGCAGCCCAGGGGGAAGGGACCTACATTCATTCCTAAGGAATGACAGAAGGCAATAAGCAAGTGCACAACCCTGAATTTATACTTCAGATTTTATTGTAAAGCATTAAGGTTGCATGTAAGTAGGTTACGTCTCTGCTGCTAAAATCTATGCATAATTTATTTATATTACAAGCTAAACATCAGGAACTGTCAGGAGGAACCCTAACAGCTCTTTACTAGCACGAATTAAACGCTCTGCTCAGCATATAAGCCCCAGGACAGCCATATGCTGTGATCCTGCACAGTATCAGTAAGCTAATTAAGAAACCGCCTTCGCTTGCTCCTCTGTACAGAGAGGTGTGGGTTTGGAATTTGAGTTGTTTTTTTCCAGTCTGTGTTGGGCAGATAAGCTTCTCCTCTTCTGTGTTGAAAAATGAAGATCCATGGACAAATTTTTGTTCTTTATTTTTTTTTTAATCTCTTCAGGAACTATTCTTTTGCTGAAATCCCAGTTCTACAGTGCCTACAGTGTTCTGAACACTAACAGCCCCGTGAGCTCCAGCAGGTGCCCAGAGGCAGCACCCACGTGTGACAGACACCAGCACAACAGGCACGGGAGGCAGGCAGAGACATGGCAGCATCTGTCCCATCCCTCTGGTGGGGAGGCTGTGCCAGGTCCCAAGAAGGCCTCCAGGTACCAGGGAAGGGTGGCCCGGCACGAGGCATCCCCCAGCTCACTGCTGCTCAGAACCGGGCTGTGCTTCGGGCCGAGATCTGCACTAGGCTGCCTTCCACTGCTGACCCTGGAGGGCCAAGGCAGCCCCAGAAGAGCTGCACGCACGCAGGGCACAGCTGCTGCAGCTGCCACCACATCTGCATCACGCCAGCGGGATTTATACAGACAGTGCTTGGAGGTGGTTCACTTGGAAAGCCCTAATTCCCAAGCACTCCTCCTCACAGAAAAGCCATTAACCATTAAGAAAGGAGGCCATAAGATCTGGCACTGACATATCCTTTTTGCCCCAGGACCATGCAGAGGCCTGGGGAGGCAACTCTGGACCCAGCAACGCCTGCCATGGCACAACCCAGCTGGATCACATTGAGCCCTGACTGATGGCACTGGGAGGTGAGTTCAGGGAGAGCAGAATGCAGTGTTGGGGGATTCCTATTCCCCACCCAACAAAGACAAGTTTGAGTAAAGAATTAAACGGATCACAATTACAAAGCAGCTTGCACCAAATGCATGCTTCACCTCTTGGGCGTCTATTAGTAAACATCAAACAACATGGAAGCACAGAAATCCAAACCCAGTTCCTGAGAATTTAAAATAAAATAAAATAAAATAAAATATATATATATATATATACATATATATATACAAGATGCACACACACATACATCAAACATTCCATCCTCTTCAGAAAAGCCTCAAAGCTTTATTCCTCAAAGCTCATACAGAACACTACATTCAATATATTAATCATTTGCCATCAAGCACCTGTGGCCCTATTTCCCCTGAAGTAAAATTAATGTAACGAGAAACCACACACTCACACATCATTTCCCACACTGGAGAGATGATTTTTATTTTTGGCTCCCACTCTACTGATTCCTTACTTCATGTCAGCAAACACTGCTTCACACTTGCCATAACTCTCAGCTTTTGTTTTCACAGAACAGCATTTTCATTTATGCCTACTGGAGGTTTTCATTCCATTACAATCCCTAGGACCAACCACCTGACAAGATTCCAACTACTGCTATTTACCAGCCTCAAGGGCTGAAGTGCAAATCTCAAGTGAAGGGAAGAAAAGTGAAGATGACTGATCCACTCATCAGGTGCTTTGGAGTCTGAATGTCACCCAAATCAGAAAGAAGCAGTGATACTAAACAGACCACAAAAATGTTTCTAATCTTGCTGAAGTTATGTCAGAACAGCAATGAACTCCATGTTTCTCAAGTCTCCGTTGCTCCCCTAACCACCAGGTCACCCCCCTCTTCCCAGCAGCTGGTGTTGAGCAAGCTGCTATGAGCAGCTTCAACCTGAAGAATGCAGGTCTGAGTGGAAGTCAGGTGGGTGCAGTCTGTGTTTGCACACGCACAGCCAGGTCTCAGAGCCTCAAGGCTACTTGTGAATGTGAATTTCTGCGTACTTGGAGAACTGACAAGAAATGCTGCAACCACAGATGGTAGCCTGGAAAAAAAGAATATTTTGCATCTGTTTACTATGCAAATTAATTCATTTAGCATTTGTTGACAGCAGGTCAGTTTGGAGCAGGAAACAGGCTAGAAAGCTGGCAATATAGGAATTAAGTTCTACTCCATCCTCCTACAATTGAAATAACATCTAAGAAAATTAATTAGGCAGAAGAAGCAATTAAGCCCAAAATGAATCTAACTTTTCAAACAGTAAAATCTTCACTGCTTCCAGAAAACTAAGAATCACAGTGGACACGTACACAGAAAACAGAACAGGTTAGGTGACTGCAGCTCTGCTCCCAGCCCACAGGCCTACACAGCTGCCCTGCAGCACAGCACAGAGCTCTGGCACGGCAGGATGGCAGTGAACACACTGCTGAGCTCCACCACAATTCGACAGCAATTCGACTTGTTTCCTCCTCCTAAAGCACCTTCATGTCTTGGACACAGCTGGAGAAGGGAGTGCAAAATTATCTTGGAAGTGGCTCTGCAAAAGCTATGTAATACCACCTATAATGCAATAAGAAATATGTCAAGTGAAAGGCAGCTCATCTCTCTCCTTCTTCTGCATCTTTGCCTGCTGTCCCAGACTCATTTAATCTTACTTTCTCTTACAGTGAGGAAATAAGAAAACAATTCTCCCAACCAGGTAAGGGGCTGGTCTCCCTGCAGCACAGCAAATAAACCACCCTTTACAGATTACCTTTCCCCACTAACCTGCCATCAAGTCCCCACTTAAACTGAGCAGTTACTTTCAGGTATGAAAACCACCCTGCCTCACATCTGAGCAAAGCTTCAAACCTTCCACCAGGAAGTGCTTAACCAAACATGGCTACAGCAGAAACTACAGATGCAGCACATCCTGCCCCTCAACAACAGAAGTAGTCACCAATCTCTGACCGTCTTCACGTATTTGAACAGACTTTTTAAAAACAGGACCGCTCAAAGTATCAGGAGAGGAATTCTCTAATTAACTTGTCTCAGTAATGCTGTGCTTTGCGTCCCTCTCCATTAGCCTTAGGAAAAGGAAACAGCTAAAGTGATATATGCTTCTTCTGTGTTCTGTAAAACATGCACCTTACTTGAAAAAAGTTCTTGTGGAATTTAGACTTTCAAGTGGATCAGAACACTGCACATACTAACACAGATTTACGATGTGCATCAGGTTAGTTTACTAACGATCAATCTACTGTCTACACTTCTTGGAGAATCTCATATTCACTCAAATAATCTTTTTATTCCCCATCACCACTAATTTGCTCTTGTGGAACACCATCAGAAAATGAGGCACTGGTAAGGAAAGGCCTTGTCTTGTCTGGAATCTACCTGAAGGACCGCAGTCTCTAGCAGGATGGCAAATAATTTCAGTAATGGGCCCTTGCAGAACACATTCATTACTTTCTTCATTTGTGAAGTTGCTCAGGGGAACAGTTACTGCAATTTGGAGAACACAAACCCAAGAAATAGAAATGAACCAAGTTCTGAAGATGCATTAATCAGCAGAAATCTAACAGAAGAATACTTCAGAGCAACAGAAGGAACAATGAAAAATCTTTATTAGCTTCATTCAAACTACCTGACTTCAGCATGAAGCTGAAAGAAGGCAACAGGACATCTCCACTATTCTATCTCCGAGAAAAGCAAAGTGCAAGAGTCAGTATTTAGGGAACATTGATTCCCCAGGCTTTTCCAACTGTGTTAGGACTCCTCCAGACCCCAACAACCAGCATGTACTGTAAGAGGCATAAGGTGCCCTCAGAAATTCAAATAGCATTTCTAACCAGAAAAAGTCCTTTCCAGGAAATATCTGAAGTATTAGAAATGTTCAGTAGTACAAGAAGAGAAAGGGAGCTGTCTGAAAGCACACTTAAAATAAATAACACCACCATCAGGGGAAACAAAGAACACGCTCAGCATGTGTACAAATACCAGACACTCCTACATTAGGTAAATGAATGTATGATTCTCAGTACTTATGGTACAGGTTGCACTAGAACATACTTATGCTGTACTCAGCTTGGTGGTTGACCTTGTGCCTTGGTCATTCCCCATTGCATTAAACACCTCACTACAGAGAGCCTCTCAAATGTGGCTCAATCACCTGCTCTTAACACAGACATCACTGGGCAGACTTCCACTGGTAAGGTCCATGTGACAAAGTACCTCCACCTCTGTTATTGTGGCCACCAAAAGGAGATTTCTTTGCAAAAACTGAACATGTATGGTATTTTATTCCAAATAAAACTAATATAAAAAAGATCCTATGCGCAGGATATGGTGAACAACAGATTAATACATCAGAGTTTACCTTACCGTAAGCAACCAGAAGTGTTCTTGAAGACAGTTGTCCACTCAGCATCGCGAGGCTTCGAGTCCTCGTTGGGCTCACTCTCCCAGCCAGAATGGGGTATAATCACCTCGTTGGTGAGCGTCTGCAGGCCATGGTTGATGATGACCATCTTCAGGGGCTCATAGGAAGACAAATTCCATAGAGTGCCTTCAGGAGGAAAAGTGATTTTTAAACAAATAACAAGGCAATAATAATGACTTTTAATTTCTAGATTACATAGAACCACTAAGTTTACAGAGAATCACTAGAAATCTATATGATAAAACTAGTAAGACATTCAGTAAATACCCTTGATGAGAGGTCAGAGGAAGCACACAGCCGAGTGAACGCTCCACAGTTGCTGCAATGAAGAATTTCCGCAGTGTGGAAGCACTTACCAAGATACAGATATTGTTCAATTTATTAAGTCTCATGACAGAGTACATAAACACAATGTGCTACTGGAGATTGATGGGGCACTCCTGATATACGCAAATTTTGATATTGTTAAGTCTGGCTATACCTCAAAAAGCAAAAATTGATCCAGTGAAGCAGACAGGTCTTAAAAGCAAGTCTTAAAAACATGGCTGAATTTATGGAGGGTCATTGATCTTACACTTATTCTCTGCACAAGACAGTATTTCACTCAAGACTCCTCTCTATTATTTACTTCCACATCTTGCTGTCAGAGGCAATATCTGCGTTCCAATCACCACGTGCCATAGGCATACAATTCCCTGAAGAAGCAGCTACTCAGAACTGCCCTGCCGCCTTCCCATTCTTGCCTCACTTAGGAGCTCAAGTAGAAAGATGTCAAGCATGAAAATGACACAACGGCCTTACACCTGTAAAACATCCCATTTTAGATACAGGATGCAAATTTCCAGCAGACCTGCATTGCTGTGCAGACAGTTCAGGCTTATGAAGGACTGGAAAAGATTTGCTTTAGAGAGAACTCTCAGCACAGTGCAGCCCAGCGGTGCTGAGCAACAAGCAGTAGCGACACTTGGAGGCAGCCAGGTCTCACTGTTGACCTCCAAGCACTGTGAATACCAGCAAAAATTCCAATAAACTGAATGGAAAAGCATTCCCTTTGCCTTTTCTAAGTGAATTTGAGCACCTTACTGTATGAGCTGTAGATATTTGCCTCTGAGTGTGTATCTGAAACAAAACACAAAAGAAAAACAAAGGTACAACCTGCTGCTTCCCTCCCTTTCAATCCGGCCATAAACCTACTGGGAAAAAGATTTTGAACCCATCACTTGTCAACCGTGTAAGAAATCCACGGCCTCACCAAAGCCCCCAGTGAGCGCACAGCAGGTTGTGGAACGCAGCCCAGCAATGCGCACAGCCAGCACCGCCAGCACAGGCAGGAGGAGCTGCCGCCCGTGGGAGCAATCCTTCACAGCCACGGCAAGACGTGTCCAACACCAAACGTCCTTCTCTCAGACCAGAGCATTATCCGTATAGGGTCATGACAAGCACCGTGTGGAAAAGGAATTTTATCTCCATCCGAGTAGCAAGTGGCACTTCTATGATAAGCTCAGGGGCCGGCGATTAGCAGGGACTCTGAAGTCTCACACTGTTGTCTCCATTTCAAAGTGCTCTTTACAAAATCCAGGCATCCGTTCAGACCGAGGAGATGAGAGAACAGGATGAACACAGTGTGTCTTCGCTTTGCATCTTTTTAGAAGATGATACAAAACACTGCTTTTTTGAACTACTTATTTTTTACTTCATTATTCACAGATACACCAATAGGCCCTTAAATGCATTGCTGGCTCAGAACTTCTCAAAGTCAAACACAAAATGAGAACACCCAGCACTGGACGAGATGGATACACCCCAGAAAGCTAAACAGGATAAAGTAGGGCTCCTCCACTGGGTTGTGGGTGAAGCATTTGGTATTTGCAGTGCTCAAAAAAAAAGCAGCAAAAGAAGATGGCAACAATTGAGGAATCGGCACAGTGTTCAGGGACACCATGTTTCTTCTCTTTTGAAAAGGTGAAGTTTTAAAAACTGACAGCCCTTTGTATTTAAGAGCTCCAACCTTAAACACACAAATTTCTCTTGCATCTGAAATGAGATTCTGCCCTTTCCTCTTTCTTGAAGAAGTGACAAAAATTTGTTGTCTGTATCGTGAGACTACAAAGGCAAATTTCAGTGCTTAAGAACCACCAGGCAGATTTAAAAAGACAAAAATACCTACAAAACTTCCACAAGCTCCAATTACAGAGACTATTCGGAAGTTTTTCAGTGCTCAAAAAATCTTTGGCTCATTTTCACACTTAGAGATTTGTGTTTAAATTTCGGTACCCCCAACCCAAATCTATACAATAAAGTGGTCATCTCCATATTCCCCCTCTTCCACATCCTCGTTCTCCAGTCGTTAGTCCAAGAGATTAAATCCAGCTGGGTTCCAGCAGTATTCTCACTGCACTGTAGAACTGACACATCACAACTGTGCCAACCTACAGCCAACACAGGTGAATCCCACTGACACCATCCGGCCAACAGAGCCCCACGAGCCTATGAAAGCATCTCCTACACTCACCCGGAATTCTTACTAAAGTTTGAACACAATTTGTGCAATAAAACTGTCAGAAGCAGACGTCAATCTCCTTTTTTTGACCGTCAATCTCCTTGTCCTCAAACGCCTACTGGAGCTGAAGCTGTGCAGAAAGCCTTTCCTCTGAGGAAACAAACCTTGGCTGGCACGTGTGCCTTTTTCTCACCTCTCAAATGTTTCACAGAAAATACCAACAAACTAAGGAGAACGACAGAACATGGTCTTATGAAAAATACATTGCAGAAACCTCTTCAAATTAGTCAGAAATGTCAAAACACATTTTTGTGGTTGCATGGGGGGAAAACCAAAGGAATTTGCCTGTTGAACAGCATTTAGCGAAGGAAAATGTACAGCATGTGACAGAAAGATAGCTCAAGATAAACAACAATGACGAGGGAGCCCTGGGGATCCAGAGCCAGGGAAAAAGGGCAGATTTGAGGCTGACTATGGGGAAAACATCCCACAGAACGGGTACAGCTTTTGTGATTCACAGTTATGAAATAAGAGATGTAAATCCCAGCATCCTTTCAGGGAACAAATCACATAGTAAAGACACAGACAGGGACAGCCATGAAAACTTAAACAGCAAATCTTATCAGGCTGTAGATTTTAACAGTGAGAAAATCAGAATGAAAAGAAACAACTGCAAATTTGACATGCACCTTGTAAGAATCCTTCCCTGCCTCTGTTGGCATAACATAGCAATGAGCTAACAAGCTAGAAATACTCCTTTTAAAACTTTTTTAATCAATTGAACCAAATAGCGCTCGAGAGAAATGAAGTCAACGCAGCAGCGTAAAGGAAGGGAAGTTATCTGTATTTTCCACATGCTTTCACAAGGATCTGCTTTTTTTTGGACCAGAGACTGGAAGAATTTTAGGGCTCAATAATGAACTACTGCGTTTCAGAAGACAATCACAATCATGATCAACTCTTCATTATGTTCTTAAGCACTATTTGCAGAGTACTTACGTATTTCTAACTGCAGTCATTACCTCCACTTTTGCAGCATGTTAGGCAGGGACAACAGCTACACGTCCTTATTGCGAGAATACTGATTGTCATAAAAATATCTCAAAAGTTCTATAAGCTATAAACATAGCTACACAACGTATGCCACATTAGACGTGATTAGGGCCACAGGCAATTTCCTAGATCTCTGCCTCCTTGGAGCTAACTGCGCAAAGGTTTCTAAAGAAGTCGTGCTGGAGTACCAACGATGCTACTGCCTTCCAAAATCCAAGCCAAATCTTAGACTGCTGTGTTTGCTTATTTACAAAAATCCACCGTCACCACGAAATTTGCTCAAATGAAGAGTAAAACCACCTTCTTATGGTCTGTACCGAATGAAGTGGGCTGTTCTTCTGACAGCCTTCTAACAGAAAATGGGATCTTCACGTTCAGGACAGCACAGTACTTCAAAGAGAAATTAGTGCCATATCAGCTAATGGGATCTTAACATGTGAGGATGGCCAGCAGGTGTGAACACTGTGTGAGCTGATCCACCTGAAAGATTCTATTACAGTACTAGATCAAAATATACCCTTCACACAGCATTTCGAAGGTCAACCGTTTGTCAATTAAAACCAGTCCAGCAATACACAGCATCAGAAAATTCATGTTCTGCACCACTTAGAATCTGCTCAATGCCATTAAACAACAGAATTACTTTCAACTTTCTCACAAAGAGCAAAATTATTCATTAATGCTACCAACCTCTGATCACTTTTCTAAGAACGTAATAGAATTTTGGTCTTGCATATCTGATAGGAACATTTGCTCTGTGGAAAAAAACCCTTATCACTCAAGATAAAAAAATGCTTACAGCTTTCCCAATCAGAACAGATTTCTTTCCTTATCAGCTTAATCCTCATTTCCCCTTCAGTTATCATGAAAACGATCCACTGAGAATTCAGCAGCACAGTGCCAAGACAAGAGAGGGATGGCAAGGGATGGTTCTGCAGAACATTTCTCACCACGACACGACTCGTGACTTACTTATGGATACGAAAACAAGCTTTCCTCAGTGCAGTAGATGGAGCCAAGTAAGAAAAGTGAGATCTATGCTATTTTATGATTGCATCTTGAGTTTTGTGAGTACTTTTAAACGCTCCATGTATTTGTGTGACCTGGATGGACATCATGTTTCAATGCCATTTGCAGATAAATCAGGAACAGTTGGTAAGACAGCTGTGACATTAACCTAGAGGTTTCAACTCCACTTAAAAGTGTATTATCTGAAAGAGAAAAATGCTACAAACTTGCTCAATCTGACAGTAATGCCACAGCAGTGTACTCAATCTGCTTCAAACTCACACATCGATATATTTAACTCAGGTTCTCCAAAAAGCATATTCTAGGCAACAGTCAAGCAAACGCACTTCTGACACACCAAGTCTCATGCACTCAGCATAAACACACACCCGATTCCCTCCTCGTGCTGCCCTGCAACTGCCTCTGCCCCTCCAGCGCACTGCTCTGGCTCTCTGCCCGTTAGCCAGTGAGCAGCCCCAGCTGGCTGCACCACTCACAGTGCTCTGCACAGCTGTGGCCACTGCATCAGATCACCACGTTAATGAGAGGCCCTGGAACCGCAGAGAAGCCCGGGACTCACAAAGCAGAGTGACACAGGATTCAGCCAGAAATCATCCTCAGTTGCAGAGCATGATCCCTGCAGTAACCTGCCATGCACCGCTGGTCCTGCGGGCAGGCAGTGCCCTGCAGCTGGAGAATCAAAAGACCGCATGGCAGCGCTCTGCATTTGGGCACCTGAATTATTTAAATCTTCAAAGTACTGAAATCTCTTTGGAAAGCAGGATTATTTCAGTCATCCACATCTGGGATAACCTGCTGGTGATGACGATTTAGCTTTCGGAAAGCACTCAGAGCTGGGTTTAAAGGAACAGCAAAACGCAGGAAGTCAGCGTGCCCATGCCAGCCTTGGACATGCTGCCTTCTGGAGCTCATTTCTGGGTGGACGGTTCCACACCTTCAGCTGGGGTTCAAATGCTGGCTGCAAAGCACTCCAGCATCAGTTACAGAAGCATTGCTGGAATACTCTTCTCTTCTGTACGGATGCTTGAATGTCTCACACCGGATCTGGTGATGTCATTTTAGAAGTGGACTGAAGCCATTCCTGGTTAGAAGGAGATTAAATGCATATCATCTGTTGCTGGACATCTGCTTAGGTTAAGGCCTTCAATATTCCTGGTGCTTCTCAGGGAAGGGAAATAAAGAGCTTTAAATAGCAAAAAAGGAGTGGAACAAAAATACTATATTTAATTAGCAGGAGGTGCTGTCAAATAAAATTTATTTGAATTGCAAATCTAATAAATCAACTGGAAATGGAGGCAATCGCCATTTAGAATAAAAAGGAAAAACAACCAGTTTGTTTCTGCCATCTCAAGAGTGACTGATTACCGCTTAGCACTGTAATGATGTTCCTTCAGAGTAAATTACAGACTGGTTTCTCCTTTCTCAAATCTAAAGAAATAAATGTATTCCTTCCCAGCACTCCAGAAATGAGTTTTTGGTAAACTAGAACAGCAGATAAACAGAAACTCTTTTTTTTTTTTTTTTTAATTTAAATAAAGTCATCATACTAAATGAGCACAACAAGTGTTATGTAAATACTACCTACAGAGCTTCCACATTACGAGACAAAGCACACAGAGCAATCAAAGCAATGCATGCTACTGAGAGCTCTCCTCTACCAGCTGCACAGAAAAGGACTGGGAAAAAAAACCCACCCACACTGTCTTTAGACCTGGTTTTCTAAGTATGTTATAAATGGTGGGAGAAGAACAGTTGGAACACCCAAAGTCACTGCTCATCTCAGAGAATTACGATGACCAGTAAAAATCTGGACAGCTGCCATATTTTTGAGGCGATTATAGAATTACGATGTTTACTTCAAATGGCTTAATCCACATTTGCTATAGGGGCTGCTTGGACAGCCCTACACAGATAAGGTAGCTGAACAGTTTCAGTCCTGGATCCATTTTTTGTGGCAAAATATTTTTTTCTGGCACTGAAATTCCCTGCAGCTCCCCAGGTTTTCCCTCCTGCTTCTGAGAAAGAAAGAGAAATCCATCTCAATCCTCATGAGTTATGGGAGGATGAAGAACAATGTATTTCTCCATAGTTTAAGAGCTGACACACTTTTCCACCTTCTTCCACTTAATGGCTGAACTTTGAAACTTGGCATATACTTTATTACTCCTTTTGGACTATGTCCAAGACTAAGTTCAAATAAAATAGGCTGAATAATGGAGTTCTAAGTGATTGAAAAATCCCTGGAAAGCATGCAAGAACTCAGTATCCTAAAGATATCATTCTCCCTTTCCCAACTGTAATGAACAACCCACACGTCCACTAGTGCATCTCCTCATCCTCAGCCACAGGCATGCAGTGATTTATACATAGCCTCAGATCAGCACCAGGGCAGGACACGCTGCTGAGGAGACCAACCTATCAGTACAGAGTAGATGGGACATGGCAGCAGGATTGTTTCAGCAGAGATCAACTTGGAAAGTTTTAGATTAGCACATCTTACCTCATGATTATAACACATTGAGGGCAAGGGCAGTACAAATTATCTGTCAAAGGTATTGCTATAGCTCACAGCAATAGCTCACAGCATCATCTGAAGCTTCAGATGCTCAAGCACAAGCTACGTCCAAGCAGCACCCTCAGTACTCAGGAAAACCAGCGTGCTACATCTACAGATGATCGTGCATTCCACCTAAAGGAGGCATAAGCCTCAGACTTCCTCACGCCGCAGACATAGTACAGCTAAACAAACAGCTGCAGCCAGTGATCTAAATGCAACCTCCTCCTCTCCAGAAATCCTTGTTCTTGAAACTGGAAAGACTCCTCCAAAGAGTAATTTATTAAAGAAACTACAGACACTGACCTGTAATTAGCTCTCTGACTTCCATGTCATTTGTTTTTCGCAAGAGTCTGATCAAAGCAGGGATCCCGTCACAGTTCTTTATAGCCACCTTGTTTTCGTTATCCTTGCCATAAGAGATGTTCCTGAGGGCCCCGCAGGCTTTGCGATGGACCTCTGGCTTTGGATGATCGAGCAGGCCCACCAGGATGGGGATCCCCTTAAGGTGCCTCACGTCCTTCTTGATTTTATCATTCTCGTAGCACAAGTGCTGCAAGTAGGCAGCGGCGTTAGACTTGACCGGGTCGATAGGGTGGCTGAGCATGGCAATGACTTCAGGGAGGTCAGGGTCCCTCCACCTGGGGTCCTTGCGAATGCTGTCAATAGAGGGGGAGCGCTTCCCCAGGCGGTCGATGCTGGCCATGCTTCCTCGCTCTGGCTGCGCCAGCGGTGCTGCGTAGCTGCCATGGAGGTATGGGATCCTCTCTTCCACCATCTCTGTCTCAATGGGGTCATCGTAGCCCCTGTAAGAAGCAGCAGTCCCGAGAGAAAGAAAGGAAAAATTTATATAATTTAAACATTCTGTGCCTCCAAGTCAATGTGGAGATTTCAGCTGTGATAAACCCTTTAATACCACAAACATCATCACGGACAACATATTTACATTTTCAAATGATTTATTTCTAATAACTTGAAAATTAATCATAGCTGAGCACTCAGGAGCGATGGGACTACAGCACGTTGTCTGTTTGGCTAGCAGTGAGACAATGACAGGAGCTGCACATCAAACAGATTGCTTTCACTTTGGTCACTTAGCAAAGCAATTATGTTAGCTCTGGATTACATTTAGTAGGAAACACTGAGCTTCCTTAATGCATCACTGCAGCAACAAAGCAAAACACTGATTGAAAGAGTTCCAGGCTGGGCAGAAAGAGACCACAGCTCTCAGGAAGTAAGAGAAGATCCTGCACTTCCATTAAGACTCAGTGCTCACACAAATACAGTGTGTGTGAGCTGCACCCACTGTGAGCTGACACTTAAGCTGACACCCAGGAGATGGAGCAGAGGAAGCCTGCAGCTCACTTACAGCGACTGCCTGGTCCTGAGCAAAGTTTGCTTGTTCCTCATTGTTAGGTGTGAATGAGGGCAGCGCAATGACCAGTGCTGGCAGTGAGGGGCAGCCCCATCCCGTGCCCCCAGGCTTGGCCTCGAAGCTCAGCCCTGCCCGAGGTGGAACACTGAGGGACCTATGGATCTGCGCCAAACTTCCCATTCGCTCAATTGTTTTTTACCTCAAACCCAGAAAATTCTTATTTTCATCCTGCCGTCCCACTGCTCTCATTGCACGTTAAGGTAAATTGACTTCTCACGTGCTAGGCTTATGTCTTCTTTTGCTGCTCAGTAGAGCTAACAGATGGGAAGAATTAAAAAAAAATATATTAAGGTTACTATTTAGAAAAGCCCTACAGAATTGAGAACAGCTCATCCTTTCCAACACGTCTCAAACATAAGTGCAGCACACGTACTCCCAGCTGCAAGCAGTTATTTGCCTTCCTCCCGACCAGCAGCAGCTTGGGCCTTCCTCCTTCTGGCCCTCCTGGACAGATGTCAGCTCCTACTTCAGCACTGCAGGTACGTAGTTTGAATTGCTACAAAATGATCTGCACAGACTTTTAAGCACTGGCTGATGTTACTGAAGTTGTGGATGTCATGCATAAGGAAATATAGAGCACTAGAACTCAAACAAAACGGAGCTCACTGTTCCCCTAATGGGACTGCTAATTAAAGCAGACTCCGAGGAGAAGTGCAATTGGAGGCGGAGACTGAACTTAGCATTGGACAATTAATGCTTTTGATGTTAAAAGCACCTCTAGTGACTTCAAGTTACGTTAGCTGCTGTTCTAAGCACTGAGCTGAATGATGGGATAAAATGGGCCAGCATCCAGAACTCAGAATGCATCTGGAGAAGTCCTTGTATTGATGCAGCTATTTGTGTATGCATAATTCATTACCTGCTCTGCAGTGATTTACCATGTCTGGACAGAGCAGAACAAAGCTGCTTTCGTCATTCCAAGAAAGTAACAACTTGAAAATATTTACTTTTGTACATGTACACAGGGCAGAAGTAATAACAAAGCCCCTAAGCTATATTTTGTTTATACATGAGCAAGTTTGGGACAACCAGCATTAAAACTATAACAAAAGCAAACACTTCTCATGCTCAGCCTCATATTAAATTCTTAATGACTGTGTGAAAGTAGAAGATTAATAATTGCCCTGTGCACAGCTGCTGCTCGATGGGTACCTGCAGTTCTGCACTTCTCAGTCCTTGGAGCTGCCTAAACAGAAACCTTGTGCTACCTCAATTACATCTGCGTAATTAACGCTCTCTCTCCTACAAACCCACGCAACACACAAAGATAATTATCATCTTGGGATGCAGTTTTCTTCCATTACTGCCTTTGAACCCTTACAAACAGAACTGAGCAGTTGATCCTAACTCCGTTACGCCGTTCTCCCCTGTGCCATACAAAGCTCTCCGGTTCCATTACATTTGCTGAAGTAAAACTTCACAATTAGGACTTCAAATGCTGCCAGGACCAGAGAGAGCATCACGTAACTCCTGTAGCAGCAATAACAAGGTTTTCATCCAGTTCCACTCCTCACATACACAGCTCTTCGCCTGCCCATCTCAGCCTGATTCTGCAGGGCCATGTCTCCAGAAGGAACTAGCACACAGGTCTTTTCAGCTCACCAAGACAGTTACATTCAAACAGGACGAACAGCATCTCTCAAGCATTTTTAGAGAAAGGACGCACATAGAAAACACTATGGCTAAAACATTCCTGCACAGTCAGGTTCCACATACCTCCGTATGAAAACTGTGTTAAGAGCTCACCAACCACTGGTGAAAGCATAAGCTGCAAACCCAACGGCTTTATGAGGCAGCAAAGTGAACGGCTGGATACTTGGCCCTTCAAACACAGAATGAGTATCTAGAAACTCCAAGGTTCCAGCATGAACTAAAGGGCTATACAGGCAAGCTTGGTGGAAGTAAGTACCACACAATGGTTCATATGACTAAATACAGCAATCAAATAGAATAAAACACCACCACCCAGTCCACACTGAAATTAAGGACAAAAAAATCCTGAAGCATTTTGCAAGAGAAGGTCTAAACATCAACTGTTGCTCAGTAGCCTCAAAGACTACACGAAGACTGCCTGCCAAGAAGAAAGTAACTGGCACAGCAGTGGCATGCAGAAGGAACACAAAGCCCTGGGCTGACCTGGCACTAAGGGATCCCTGCTCCTGGTGCTGGTGAGATGCTCTGGCCCACGTTAAGCCTCATCTCCTCTCCCTTAACAGGGGAGCTGAGGCCAGAGAAATGCACACCAGGCAAGGGGCAAGAAGCTGCAAGTATTATCAGGAGTTAAACAACATTATCAGGAGTTTCTGAAAGCAAACAAGTAAAATCAGAAACACATTTACAGCCAAGCAGTGAAGAAATCATCTGAGCCAGACTGAGAGGACCAACTGAGGTTTTCCCCCTGCACTCCAGCTGAGCACTCCCAGAAAGGCAAGCTGCTTGGCACAGGAGGAGCAGCGATGAGATCTTCACCAGGAGCAGCCCACTGTGTGCCAGGGCTGCTGACCGCGAGCATCTTGCCTTCCATCTCCTGCAGCACAACAGCTGAGATTGTGGGATGCTGTCAGTCTCACTAATCACCTGTCTCAGGGAATTGATCAAATTGTGTCCTAGCACAGATAAAATCCGGGAAAGCGCTTGCGGATTTATCATCTTACTTGTGGCTTCAGCACAGGCACGTTTGAGTAAACAGGTGAAGGATTTCCACATTTAATCCCCGTCAATTTATACAACAGCTACGCTCATCACAGCTTGCAGCTGGTGTCTGCTAGGATACAAGACCAGAAAAGCTTGGGATTTCAGGAGGGAGCCGTGTGTAATGGAGAAGAGATGCAAAGACTTTGCAGAAGGGGGTCCTACTTTTACCAGCCTCTGCTCCCTAATGGAAGGATGTGCAAGGGGATTCAAAAGCTGGACTGAATTCCCTGTTCAAGCAAGTCTGAGTTAGCAGCCGTGTGTTTAAACCACTTCAAATCGCCTCGCCTCAAACCACCTAACAGCTACTAATGGATGAGCTGAGCCAGACTGCAGACTGCCACAAAAAGCTCAGCCATACATCTGTCTTCTGCTGTCTGCATCCATATCAACTAACCCGTATCAAGTAAACTCTACAGAGCAGCCTGAGAAAACAACCATCAGTGCTTTCCAAACCAACTGCGTTTTGGCCTCGCTCCATTCTGCCCAGCACATCTGTACACTTCTGCCCTGAACACTCCCCAGCATCCCATGGCTACGCTGTGGCATGACGTTTACATTTGGCTGCCAAACCAAAGAGGCTGATTTCCAGGGACAGACCTTTCCCCAGCCTTAAGGATGCCAGCCTACGTGCTGCTGTAAGGCCATACTCTATGCAAGAGGAGTTAGGCCAGAAATATTGACTGAAAGTCTGCAAACATAAGACAAGCTGAAGTAGAACATGAATAAGAAACATGTGATAGCAATACTCCTGTGCTGTCTCTGCATAACAAAAAGTAATCCTACAGTACCTTCACCTAAAACCCAGCCCACTTCCCAGTGACAGCTGCTTGGATCATGAAATAACCAGCAACATGCACCATCAGTCCCTTAAATCAGGCTCCTGCCATAGAAAATTGAGCAGCAGAAAGCTTTTTTGCTGTTAATTCCATTAAAATTAAAAATTCACATCCTGTCTGGTCTGGAATACACAGTAGCAATAGCTGCTCCTGAGTTCTCAGGGAAAAATAAATCCCCTGGATTCTAGTACGTGCACAAACCATAGGGATGTGCTATGGAAACAAATCATTGCAAAAGCAAAAGACTTGGTGTTGAGAGACGATGATTTAAAAAAAAGGAGTAGTTATGACTGGCCATTTTCTCCTGCTCGTTTGTGTCAAATTCAAAGTAATGATCAAAAATACTCAAATAATACTTGGGATGTCTTTTGGAAATGAAAAATATCCAGTATTTCCTGCTTCTCTTTTAAAAAGGGCTATATACAAAAAGCCTGGCAACACCATAAGACTATATATATTTAGAAACTATCGTAAAAATAAGCATTATTTAATGAAGACAACCTACTCAGCGAAGAAAAAGGAACGTAAAAAAATAAAAAAGGGACTATGTAAAAGCTATCACGAATAAATCTGAGTACTATTAGATCAATATAATACACCCAAATGCCTTTTCTGCACCATAATTTGTTGTCCTCTTTCAGAATAAAATGCCTGTTACAGCAGAGACTCAGCGCAGAAGAAAACAAGAAGGAAACCCATCCACGTGCATGGAAGAGCAAACAGATGCAGTATCTGCACTTGTCTGGTCTGCAGATGCTGTGGAGACGACGATTCTTCCCAATTAAAAACAAAACACAGGTGGCTCAACGGGGGTGAGATGAGCACAACAGACACAGAGGGATGAGGAGGAAGGAAGAACGTTTGCGCCGCAGGTCAGCGAAGGCGCTGTGCGATGCAGCTCTGAGTGATGGAGATGCCCGCGCTGCACGGCGCTGCGAGGCAGAGCCTGCTGGCAGCAGTACCAGGCCTGCCCCACACATAGCAGCTCTTGAAATCAAAGGTGCCACCAACTTACCACGTTCACTTCATCATTCCCTCAAGTAATAACCGCATTCAAAAACCAGAGGGAAATAATGAGGTAGTAATTACCCTCATCTAGCACAAAGCACTACTTGTTATCGTTAGCTTCTGGCAGATCAGTAGCATATCTGAAATACAGGTTTACTGAATCGCTCAAGTGTTTCTTTGAAATGTCAGAAAGCAGCCACATCTGAAGAGGCCCTCACTCAATCTTACGTTCTTACAACCTAAGGTTTGCTGCCACAGTCAGGCTAATTGCTTGTCAACTTCTCTTGATCATATTAAATATGGAAAAACTCACGACAAAAGGAATGTAAAACAAAAATTGTAAATCAGTCCTATCCAAGCTGCAAGGAACAATAAATCAAAGCGATGCTTAAAAATACATTTTAAAAATGCAAATAGGCAGGTTCTAAGAATGCATTCATTTATTTATCATGAAAATAGTTTGAAGAATGTTAATAAAACTTTACAAACACTGCTGCCTGACTGTTCTAACTAGAACTGCAAACCTTGCTTAGATGCAGAGAAACAGAAACAGCAGCCTGATAAACAGAACAGTGTCCTGGCAGCCGCTGGCATTCACTTCAGCCCCACAAAACTCTGACGTGGTCCCAATGGTTGTAAGCTGTCAGGAAAAGATGCCAGAAGGGATCTCAAGAGGGTTCTGGAAGATACGCCTTGTCATCCTGTTCTTTGTTATGATTTTGTTTTTAATTATGATTTTTTTTAAACATAGATTAAAATTTGCAGGAGCTTGATTCCTTTTGAAATGAACTTCCAGAAACATGAAGGGGGACAGAGCTACAGGAGGATGAATGAAACCACAAGCAGTGTCACTTCTCCAAGCAGGAGAGCTCCATCTGAACCTGCTCCCAGCCTCCACGTCCCTCCTGTGCAGGAGGCCCAGACATGCCTCCAACGCAAGAGCTGACAGCACAACTAAAGGCATAAAACAGCACATCTCCTGGGAATGGGATTGAACCAGAAATAATTTGTGACTGGTCTCTTCAGTTACATTTAGTTCAACACAGATGCTCTTATCTCCCCTTATTTACAGTGACAGGACAAAATAACAATCTGATCTTACAAACGCTGAAGTACTACACTGAGGTTCAGCACAACCTTGTCACACAGCTGAGGGCGTACGATAAGCACAGGCCCAGGAGCTGATGCTGTCAGGCACCTCACCAGGCAGCTTCGTGATAATAAGCATCCCTTCATCACCAGCTTCAGCTCATCTGCAACCAACCAGCTGCTCAAAATTGTTTGGCAGATGTGCACATAACCAGACCCATCTGAAGTCTCAAAGATTACAAGACCCCTTTTCACCCTGCCAGTGTGAGACAGCACAGGGAAAATTCAGTGTAGTCACACCTCTTCTTGAGGAAGAAAAAAAGCTATCCCACTTCCATGAAATCATCTTTTTCTTGCTAAATTCAGCCTCAATGAAGTGGTCCAGAAACACACCAACAGGGATTTTAAGCACTAGAATTACTCTTTTCCATTTCATGTGCATTTTGCAGTTATTTATAGGCTGATGAAGTGATGTGTTCTGCCTTGATCACAGCACAGTAGGGCAGGTCCCCTCTTCTCCACGAAGGTGAACTTCCTACTATGTTTAGGACATGCTGGTTTTGCCTACAGTTGTTTTCAAGAAATACTGATTATTTCTCTAGCCAAAATCACAAGTATACTACAACCCCAAACTGTTTTTTTTTGTCTCTTGTCTAAGACCTCTCTCCTTCCAACCCTCAGTTTTCCCATTTATGAGATTTTAAGATGTTTCTTTCATTCTAACGATTACATTAACCACAATCCAACCACCGTGCTTTTTTTCTGCCAAATAACCGTGCCCTTACCAGACCATTCAGAGTTCAAATGTTCAACTGAGCAAAACAGCTGCAGGTAACCTTGTAAGAAACAAATGGATTCTTACCTTCCTTTGTGGGGTCTTCCTCTCTCTGGCACACCTGCAGATGTCCTCCGGTTCACAGTAGAATAATCCGGATCCAGTTCATATCCTTCATCGTCTACCCCAAGGCTGCGGTTGTCATCCTCCAGCCCATAGGGCTCTGGCTGGAAACGTTCCGGCTGAGAGCGGTTCAAGTCAACACTGCTGCCCACTGGTACCTGAGGCTGGGCAACAGGACCATAGTTATCCCTTCTGCTCGGCAAAGTGAAGCTCCCGTCGTCCGGCCGGTAGCTGTTTCCTGGCACATAGGCGTAGCGAGGACGGTAGTTGACGCCACGTGACAAGCTGCCATAGTTATCTGCTAGGTCTCCATAACCATCATGACCGATGTAAGGTCGATACTGGCCCTCGTGGCTGTCAGGGTAGGAATCATTGTAGCTGTTGTAAGATCTGGTCAATGTGGACGACGCCTGTGGGGTGATGTACCGCTCCCCATTCTTCATATACCTTCTGTCTATTGAATCTGTGTAGCTGCCCATGGGAGACGAGCCATCCATCGACGGCAGGCCGTCGGGTCCAAGCGGGACCTGGCGCACTGTTCGAGTGGTGACTGTTTTGACCATTTTGGTGACCTGTGAAGTAGTAAACAAATACCTTAATTTTCTCTTCAATGAACGATGTAATGAGACTTAAGGGAGCCAGAACAGTAAATGAATACATGTAAGTGGATTACACGCTGGGAAGAACACACAACAAAACTGCTGGCAATTTTGGGCTTCCAATGCAAGTATTAGAGAGAAACGGGCATATGTAAATAACACTCATCTTCACAGAAACTGCAGAGTGAAACTCATACACCAAGAGCATCTGGATACAGATACTGTGACCTGCAGCTCCCCACTGAAACATAAGGATTGGCACAAAATTGGGCAAGCTGCTACTAAACAAAAGAAGAGGAGTACACCTCTTGAAGCAGCTCCAGGTGCGTCCTCTCACGTCTTCACGATAACCCCAAACAGGAGAAATTCACCCAAATAGTATTTCTTTTCCTAGAGACATCTGTGAGCAAATGATACTTCAGGCTAATGAGTTAATGAAATCCTGCAAGATGGCAAGCAGCACAAATGGCTCTCCACCAACAGCATAATTAAGTACCATCACAATGCTGAATAAAGCATAGCCAGGTACCAACACTACCTCAGTGTCTAATTTGGGCCACAGCTGAAAATTCTCAAAGGGATTTTCTTAGTAAGTCAGCTTCAGGAAAGATGCTACTTTCCACCCCCACCATTTTTTAATTAAAAATGCATACTGCAGTATTTAAAAAAAAGGAATTAAGAGCTATAAAGTAATCAGTTTTTGACAGAGAAACCAACAATGGCTTCTGCTCATTACCTGAGCACAATGCTTCAGCTCTCCATTCAGCACCAGCACAACTGCTGCCATGGCATTTATGAAACTGGACGACATTTAGGGATGAAAAAGATTTGGGGCAGCTTACAGTAGCCTTTTGTAATGTGGACATAAACAAGTGGGACACAGCTCAGCATTCTCCTAGTGAGTTTGCAACAAAAGTTTTATTCAAAGTCCTATGCTCATAAGTGATCTTTTAACAGGAGAAAATGCAATGTTTTCAGGCCTGAAACACGTGAGCTTTGCAAAAGAGTGACACAACTGGATAAAAAGGGCCAGGCTTTAACATTCTTGAGGTTGTGAACTGTTAAGGTGAATAACAGGAAGTAAGATAGCATTTCAGCAGTTGGAAAACTGATACTTCTGCACAGTAAGGAACAAAAGAGCAGCTTTCTCAATGCCAAGAAGAGTGCTCGTGTAACCACACAAAGCCCTTTCTTTCAGCACTACTCAACAGAAGCCAGACATTCTAAATTGAGTTCCAAGTTCTCCTTCTCAAGGCATGTGCTGCAATGTATGCACAGTTTGTCACGTGCATTTTTCACAAGATTTTCCAGACCAGACAATGCAAGATACCCAATATACCATGAATGCTTGCAGCAACTGCACAAAAGAAGGAGCAAGCTTTGACCTTTCAGATCCCTGGAGAGGTGCTTTGCAGGAAGCTGTCACTATGGCACATCTTCAGCCACCATCACTGCTGCCAGTTTGGACACTTGCTTGTTTTCTCCTGTCTCATTTTTCTGGAGAATCGTTGTTGTTATCAGACAGGATGGGGTAACACAACACAGTCATGTCAGAGCAAGGACAACTGTCTACAGACAGTATGCATATACAAAAAAGACTAAGTAGAGAATCAGAACATTTGGAAAATCAATTCCTACGTGATTTGTGACTTTCATTTACATTTAATTAAACACAGTTTTTCCACCAAGCTCCTGTCTACTACAGAGTACAGAGAACATAGAAAGCAGGATTCATTTGCAGTTTTTTCCCAGTTTGCCTCTTTTTTGTTTATTTGAGCACAGACAAGTTTCCAGCAGCTGTGCTAGTCAAAAAGACTCCCCTGGCATCAGCCAGCACGCAGAAGAACAGGCTGACAACGTCAGCACAGCCTCACCTCCATCATTTACTGAACGTTCCCACTATTAACAGCAGAAGGAATCAGCACAATCAAGAAACCCTTGTCAGAAACATAAAAAGGAACATTTCACCCTAGCACAGAAGTACACATTTCTCATGGCATAAAAGCATCCAATAATGCCAAAGGTACTGTGGGAGGGGGGGTCAAATCAAGTCTGTTCATATTTTGAGCAAGGGAGTATTTGCACTATGCCTCATTTGTCAGGGTTGGGCACGAAACAGAAGATTTATCATGTGATAAACAGACGTTGCTGCCTACAGGACAATAAAGGCAAGCTTTTTGGAAGCAATTAGCCAGCACACAGAGGAAAGTCCATTTATTAGGCTTCCAAGCAAAAGAAAAACAATAAACCTTTATTTCAGGAAATCCAGCTCAAGGGAATGTTTCCATTATATTTCTTAAAAGGGGAGGCAGCCTTGGACAGCTGACAGCACAGTAATCTTCTCTCCCAACATTTCTGAGGTTTCCTTAATACCAGTACATTAGCCAGAGAAAACGAAGCAATTCCAAGCAGGAGACCCGGCAGACGGTCTTATCTGCCACCTGATCCTCCAGATGCACCCAGTTATTAGCAAGAACTCTGCTCTGTAGGTATGCTGTAGTGAACAATTTAGACACACTAGTTACTTCGAGACACTGCAATCTGACTTCCTCCGTTTATCTACAGAAAATCCATCCTAAGAGTTTTTTTGCTTGATTACAAATCAAAGGGTGCTCAGCTGCTTCAGTGCCACAGTCCCCCAGCCTGCCAGTCAAGAGCTTCTGATGGCCTCTCTACAAAAAGATTGAGTATGCTTAAAATACACGTTTGCTATTCTATATGTCATTAGTTATGTTCCTGGGAAGACATCTGTCTGTAAGATACAAAGGAAATGTCCGTACATTTGAAACAGTGTCTGTATTTTTCCGTTCCTTGTCCTTTTATTTGTCTTAAAGTGACAGGAAAGCAGGCCTGAAGAGGCCCAGGACTGGACTCACTGGTTGCACGTACAGGTGCTACACATAGATTCCTCCACGTCACACTGCTCAGAGGGGGGAAAGACAGCGCTGAGATCTCAGTGGAAGAGTGCTGTCACCGTCCACTGCTGTCATCTCAGCAAGTGCTTACAGCTCCCACTTTCTACCTCGTTATGGAGGGCTTTTGTTTTTCACTTTTGTACCTCCCCCAACTCCCCCCACTTCCCCCTTTCTCTGATGAATTAAGTACTTTATAAAAGCTGACACGGCTAAAAATTTTGTTGAAACTGCCATAAAACAGAAACAGATGAGAAAGAATGTGCAAGGATAAAGGTGTTCTGACGTTTCCGAGAGCTCATTTTTCAACTATGGACTGTAAAAATTCATCAGCCCGAGCAGTCCGAAGGTATTACCTTTCTATTAAATGCTGTGTAAGAACTCGCCCCATAGGTTTTCAAAACAACAGCTCACGTTTTTCCTCTGCAATTTTAAGCTTAGTGTTTGACTTTCTCAAAGGACCCTCAACTGTGGCAGAAATCCATTCCAGCTCTATTACCTAATTCCTCTTGAATTTTCTGCAAAGTTACAAAGAACTGCATCTCAGAGTAGCTGGCACCAACACAGCAGAAGAGTTCAAGTCACGAGCACCTTCCAGTTACTGCTGCTAGGAAAGGAGAGCAGCAATAATCGCTGCTGGGAAAGACCTGGCCTTCAGTATGAAGAAGACAAGGCAAATGGATGGCCTGGAAATGAAACAACTCTGTATACTGATTGATTTTACAGTTTGTCACCATAAAACATCTTTTTCAATGAATAAAAGTGACCCAGAGCTCTCAAATCTTCTTGCATTTCAACAAATATGAGAGGCGCCTAAAGAAAGAATAAAGCAAGCATTAACAGGAGCACACAAATCCTGTTTGTTTTACTTCATTTCTCTTCAGCTGCTTTCAAACCAGCCTCTCTGACACAGCAGCCTCCTAGCAGCCCTCTCCCCAAGGTGACTTTCACTGTTGGAGTATGATAGGTATTTGGCTTCCAGAGAGATTATGAAGCTGAAATGAAGCATTATGTGATACATCTTTTGTGCAGCAAATGTTACGTAGGGACTTAGCCAGCATAGTACTAAGATAATAACAGTTGGGGGAAAATTACTCAGATATCTCATTTTTGAGAAGGCAGATGTTCTCTATTTAAAATATGTCAAATATTAAATTCTATTACGCTTCTTCCTGCTTCCCTGCAGCAGGCATCTTCAGAGACATGGGGGGAAAGCACAAACTGTCGATGCTTCTGCACTGAAGTGGTTTACTTCATGTATTATTGGAGAGAGGACCTCTGTAAACTATGGTTTTCAAACAACAGGGGGGATTTGTACAAGAAAATGAGGAACAGCAGCACAAAGGATCATATGCACTTATAGCTTTGGCTGTGCTGCGGTTCAAGGGGAATCATTTATAGGCATTATTTTGTACAGCGTAGCAAAAATAAACAATAGTTTTCTTTTACAGTCCAAAAACACATACCAAATCACATGGAGCTGTCTAACCTCCACAGGGGGTATGCAGCAAGGAAAGCACACACTGGAAGATCCCTCTGGTCTCTTCAGTTCTTAAAAACACAGCCTATGTAACTTTGTCATGGGAAGCAATGTGTGGCACCACCTGCTTTGTACATCAAGGCTGGAAAATGCAACTGCCCATGGCCAGGAGAACCTTCTAAGTACAGAGATAACCAAGACAGGTTCTGAGCCTTTCTCCAAAGAAGCTGAGATTAAGTGCAACAGCAAAGCATAAAACTTCTACTAAGCCTAACGTGTAAGCACAAACCTGAGTAATCTCAAATTAACTATCACCCTCATGAAGTAACAGATAAGATTATTGCTGTAAGCAGATGTGAGGATTCCCCTCATAGGAAATGCCATTCCTTTACAGTGATAAAAAGCAGACACCACAATCAAGGCCACAGCTTGTCCCACTCCTTACTGAACTCCATTATGCAAACAGCCACATAAATGAACAATCCTTATGCAAGTCTTAAAAGGCAATGTGTAACTGCATTGGCCTGTTCTACTGGGCAGATACCAAACCAGGAAGGATAAAATTTCTGCCTTGAGGATGTAATTTTACTGTCATAATACAGTGGCAATGTACCTGACAGCCAAACTTCGAGGTCATCAAACTGGGCAGGTCCCAACCCAGACAGAGTGGAAATGCCTTGACTGCAGTGCAGGTTCAGATAGGAAGCAGAGCCTCTGGGAGATGGAAACTGCTCAGTTACCCTGTGTGCAGGAGAGCACAGCACTGACCAGGCTGAGCACCTCAGCCCCTTCACCACACGTACCCCTCAGAGCAGGAACGCTGCTCCCGCAGCACACTGCCTGCCCAGGGGATGGGTTTGCATCTCACATCACACAGAAACCCTCCTTCACTGTCCTCACCTGAACAGCAAGGTCAGAATTTTGTGACCACACAGAAGGTGTGAAGAAGCTTCATTTTCCCTGCAAGGCACTAACACATAATAGCATGACCTACAAAGCCACCACGATGATACCTACTAAAAGAGATAGTAAGTCAATGCCAATTAACTCCAGGACACTTAACTGAAGCTATGGACTTCCAACAACAACGGTTTGCATTTTCACTTTCACTATCAACACTATAAACACAAGTTGAAAATAACGTGATTAAATAAAAATACAAAGAAAATCTGATCTTGTTTCCATATCTAAGAGCTGTTAAACCTGTGCCATATTATCAGAGCAAGGAGAAGTCAAAACAAAACCATTCAGAGACAGCAACAACTTCAGCAGACTCAGGGTCTCTTTCAGCAGTTAGGGCTAGGCCAACACCATCTGTGTTTTCACATTTCAGAGGCACTTTCTCAACAGCTGGATATGTACATATACAAATCTGTATTTATATATAAAAAGTTGGTCTTTTTAGCAACAAAAAACTAGGTAGCAGCTCCAGATAGAATGCAGGTTGCTCTGAAAGTAATGCCTCCTGTTCATTTCCATGAAAACTACAACAGATGCAAGGAGCACAATAACACTGTTTGACAGAGCAAATTCTCAGCTCCAGAATACTACTTGTCAGCACTACCACCACCATCAGCTGTGCAATGAACAAGAGCTGCATGCCACGCTCCTAAACATCTGCACCAGTGGAGACAACCGAGCGTCACTGCTGCTGAAATGCACCACCCACTGCTCACTGTGCTCACAGCCGCTGCTTGGTCTCCATCAAAGTTCAGTAAGTGCTGGTGAGTGCCTCTGACAACGTGGGCCCACATAAATAGCAGGCATTACTTTTAGAGCAGCCTTCTTATGTAAGTAGAGGTCAGCAGAATTATTTGAAACAACATAAAACCAGAGGAAGACTACTGTGCACCCTCTCCCTGTTCTGAACACACTACAGTATCGGGAATGAAGTACAGTTAAGAGAGGAGAATGCAGCTCTTTGAAACGGAAAGGCATTTGTAGGGATGTCATTTTTGCATTTTTTCCCATATGCAGACAGAATAGCTTGTTTTGGAGCCACCACTCAACTTTTCTCTGGGAAGATGGAAAAACAGCAGGCATTCTGCACAGGAGAAAATTGAACTTTTTCTGTTATGACAAAGACACAAATTTATCATTAGCATAACTATTTCAAAGTATTTCATGTGGTTCTGTTATCTAGGGAACACTGCATGGCCTCCACTCTATTTTTATGCCCATAGCTATTTTATTCCTTGGCATAGCAGCACTAACAGCCTCCTAAAAATATGCACTACTATTAGTCCATATGAAAAGGTGTCCATCACCACTGTAATTTTACCTCTTCCTTCCTGCAAAGAACAGCTGTTGTTGCCACTAGAAAGAAAGCAGACTTTCTTTCAAATGAATTACATCTGAAAAATGTCAGATTATTGGAAGGACTAATCACAACGTGTTATTTTTGGTTGTTTGTTTTTTAAGACCATCATTTCCTTCCAACAGAAGGAAAACAGGACAGTTACAACATTTAACTAACAACTTTTTAAATGGATGCTCAGTGCATGCAGAACCCACTGATCTCAGAGCACCAATGCTCAATCCCTCTAACCTGAGACTCCAATGTCCTCAACAGATACCTCAGACAGCCACAATTCTGGAATGCCAGAAAAATAAACACTGATTTATGCAAAAACCTCTGTTCACCTCCTAACATAAAAAGCAGCTGGAAAATCTTTTTTTAAAACCACTGTTGTTCAGAAGTTTTTCAATAAGCAGTCACCCTTGATCTTTCAGAAGACCAAAACCTAATGAACATGTCAGCTCAACTTCCAAGGCCCAAATGTCAAGCTGTATTACCGCTGCAGAAATACCAGAAGCATGCAAGGCAGGAGCGAGCGTGCAGCATCTGCTCAGCAGAGATTGAAAATTTATCTTACGTGAAGGCTAAAAAAGGCAGCATGAGGAAAAGAAGATACACAGCATCTCTGAACCTGAGGCACAGGTCACTCGATAACATACCTAGCTTTCCCAATGCATCAGGAGTAAAATTCCATTCACAAGAATGTTGCAGAAGGTAAATACTGCAGTTTTATTTAAATGTGATATTTATGGTTCTAGAGGAAAAAGTATAATTGCATACTATTATTACAAATCGTAATTAATTTGAAGACACGTTTCCAAGCACATTTTCCCCAGCTGTAAAAATCATTTACTCCATGCCTTTCCATCTCATCTAAGTCTCATACTTCCATATGTGTTTGCAGGGCAATGCTGTGATCTGTGTCGGTAAAATAAAGTGAACTTTGAAATAATTATCAGTCGAGGAATGGGTGCTGGTGTTTTTGTTTGGTTAACCTAGGTAATTTCTACTGCTCAGCTCACAGCTCCATGAGCAGCTGTATCAGCACTGCTGACGGAGAGCAAACCAGACACAAACTGACAAAAAAAACTTAGCTCAGCTTTGCTGGCAAAGAGAACACAGTCAGAATCACAGAGGATCACAACAGCATGATTCTCACCACTCGTTCTACTTTACTTCCTGAGTAGACGGTATTCTCCCATTTTCCTTGTCAGTTATTAACCTCTCACCTTGGTTTCAGTTCTCCTTGTTGTTCCATCCTCAGAAGTGACAATAGACACGTGGGAAGTGGGGGTGCCTGGATCTTCCTCCACAGTAACTGTTTCTTCCACCATTTCCTGAGGTTCTTGCATCATTGCTATAGATGTCTGGTTACTGGGGCTCTGTTCCTAAAGAAGCAAGCAAAAAAACCATTTTTCCCTTCTACCATCACAGCATGCATATCTTACTGATTTCATCTTTTTCAATCGAACAACACATTTTACCTAACAACTTGCAAATGGAGATTCAGAGAAAGAAGAATCCTCTGTCTCAAAAAATGCCAACCATGTAACTATGCTATTATGGCTGAGCTCAACTGGGTAAATGGAAATCATGTGAGTGTGCTGTAATGAACTTTGTATTTATAGGCAACCCACTACGGGCTAACAGACTGCTGCCTTATATTTAAGCCTGTCTTAAGCTTCCTCTCCAGTGCCCAGTGTAGGTGGAGTGGAATTTTTGTACATAAAACATTCTTTCTGTTATGTACTGAATGAGACCATTGGGTTTCAGAGCAGTTTATCTTACACAACACTCAAAGTTTATTTCCATTTGATAAAATACACTCAGTTTCAGACTACAGAAGGCTATAAAACATCAAGAATTACTATCAAACTGACACCTGTCTCAAACTGTCCAAAGCAATGATAACCTAAAATAGATAGCTGAAAATTAACTGCTGAATTACGTGGAATGTTGCTCTTCTGACATCTTCCCTTTGCTGAGTGCAGAAGATCTACATGGCTATAAGCTCACTGAAAAGCATTAAGGGACAGACAGCACAAAGAAACACTGCACAGAGAGAAACGAGCACAGGCCAGTTGTTGCAAGAAGGCTGCCCAAAGAGAATGCTTCTGCTTCTCACCAGCACAAACATCTGAACTTTCCTTTCTCTTACACAATTGTGTCTCAGCACAGCAATCAGAGAAGCTCTCCTTTGGTACATGAACATATTTCAGAAGTTTCACAGCATGTGGCCAATAAAGACTTGGCTTACATACTGAGAAATAAGCCTTTTCTCCAGCATGATGAACCCTCAGCTATGCGAGACAGAATGGCAGACTGTTCATTTCATTGCAATCCCTGAAGCTATCATGGTACACAGGCCTCAGAGCCAAAGCAGGGTTCTATTTGCACGTCCTGTCAAACAGGCATACATAGAAAAGCTCTAAGGAATAAATGCATATATATACATTTACATACACACATTTTTCTTTTAATAATGGAAAGGAATGACAGAGGACCTTAATTTACAAAGTTAATATGTTTTTTCTAACAAAAATAGCATAGGCAAACTCCGTATACCTTTTCACATCACAAGAAAACAAAACGATTGGGAAGGAACCGTTGCCATACAGGAGCCAAGTCTAATTACATCAGTGTTTAAATATTCTCATTTTGTGAAAGCCTCCCCATCAGAGAACTGTAACGTTCTATTTTCTAAACATAAAGTCCCAAAGCTGCACTTTGTCCTGGCCGTGGACTTCAGACCACCCTCTGCTGTGCTGCACTCAGTGTAAGCCACAAAGCACAGCATCCTGATCTCTGCTGAGCAGGAGCAATGTACTCAGGTCTCATTAAGCTCCACTGGGAAAACGTGCCACTTAATCCTTGTACGATCAGTAATTCCCTTTGAAACAAGCCAAGATGCCCTTGATCAGTTTCTATTATTTACAGCAATGTTCTTACATTCTGAAATTTGGACTTGAGTAAGCCAGCTGTTTTCACCTCCAGGTAAGTCACGATAACAACCGAGACCGTGGCAGTAAGATTCAGGCAGCCATCTCAGTCAAAATGCAGAACAGACAACCTTCAAAGGAGCTGTGCTGCACCACCAGCACAGAGATAAGCAGACACCGCTCCTGCTTCTATCGAAATCGAGAAACAACTCAGACAACGGAAACAGCCAGCCAGAGCAAGGCTTCTGAAATCCTACAGAAAATCTCCCCATTCAGTGTTCAGCAACTCAGGACACACTCTTAATACTTCATGGTAGAGCTCCGATGCCTGGTTCTGTCTTCCGCCTACAGGTTCAGGAGGGAAATGAGCTCCTGGGACAAACACACAAATCCGCTCTTTATCCTGAAGCTATGAAATTACAGCTGCAGTTCAGCTTTCCCCAACCCACTGCAGAGCTTCCCTCCAAACAGAAGAACTTACACAGCACTGCAATACAGCGGAGACTCAAAACTTCTGTTATCTCTGTGCAATCCAAGTCTGGCTATGACCAAAGACATCAGTTACCATGTATAGATTCCTTCGTTGTACCTTGTCCTGGTAAACCTCCTTGCTGCTTATATGGCATCAAATGCCAAAACTGATTCAAGATGCGAGTCCTACCCCTTCTGCACATGTACGTGCATAGATGCATCCATCTTGTTCATTCCTAGCTGCACACCAAGGTGTTGCCATGAATTCATCTATTTTCCTTTTCCTCTAGATTCTCAGAAGAAAATTCTGCTTTGTGATAATAAATCTGAGGAGATTTCTGTCTGCCTTCCATATTTTGCTCCTTCTGCTTCTGCAATACTTTTCTTCATAAAAGAAAAAAAAATCACCAGTCTCCCTTTGTATTCAGACTGCCTGTGGGCAAAGAAAAGCTTTAAAGGTGGGCACTTAAACACAAGTGAATTGCAAACTAGAACATACTGACTTTAAATGAACACCAAGGCAGTTTTCATCCCATGGCTGCTTCTAAAGTGAAGTTTCAGGTACAGATCTGCATTCCTACAGGAAAAAGGCAGTGTTAGCAAGAGACTGTCCTAAGCATTGGAAATAAAAGCTTCCAAAGTTCAAGATAGATTTCCTAATATAGATAACTCAGCAGACTGCATCTCCTTATGCTTTTACTTCTTAGTACGTGATCCAGTGAAAAAAGCAGTGAGCAAAGAGGACAGAACACCAGCCAACTTGCTTTTCTCTGAATTAGCTTGAGGAGGCGGCTCTTTGATCTCCACAACCAGTACTTGTTCCACATCACTAACGTGCAGTTGTCACAAGCTAGCATTAACACAAAAAAGATGCAAAGACTTTCTCCATTTTTAGTTTCCTCCATTATGGATTTTAGGTCATCACAAACTGCAAAAAAACTGGGACACCCTACCCCTCTCAACCACCTTCTTCAGTGCTCAGCTTCTAAGCCAGTATCTAGGACGCTCTTGTTAAACACATCTCAGCATCTCAGATTCCAAACATTTGGCAGCTAAGCCTAATTATCCAAAGTAAAACATAAATTACCAGATAGAACCGGAATACAACACTCCTAATGAATAATCCTACCAGTAATTTCCTGCCTGCTGAAGGACGTAATTCCAGTTTAGAAAACCCACAAAGCAAAAGCAGGACGGCGATCCCCTTTCTCTCCCACAGCCACGACCCTGCAGCCCATCCCACGCTGCCAAACCAGAGGGGGTTGGTTCCCCAGCCCCAGAGGATCAGCAACCACCACACTGCTCCCAGTGGAGCATCTGGAAAGATGAAATCCAAAGGAAACTTCTTTCCAGTCCTCTTTAATGAGGGCCTGTCAGGATTCATGACTCCTCCTGCAGCCGACACATTACCCACAAGGTCCTCTTGAAATAATGGTGTTCAGCCCCTTCCACGAAAATTATGAAACATTAAGTTATAAGATCAGATTCTAATCTAGGTTAGAGCACTGGATACCAGCAGTCACAGTTTTTCTCCCTGCTTTTTGGAGTGCCAAATGAATCCCATCCTTCACTCCCATCTCCGCTATGCTTTAAAAATGCCAAGCTATTTAAACAGCAAAACAACATCAACCATCAATTTATCCCCAGCTTGTAAAAGTTAAGTGCAGATGAAACAGCTAAAGACCTTGTAAAATAAGCAAAAAACACAATAATAGTAATTCTTGCTTTGTTAAAAAAACAGAGTGATTTACTATTTAGGGCACATATCTCCTAGGGCTTATTTTGCATTAGAATACTACAGCTTCTGTAATCATCACCATCTCAACTCCTGGAGTTACATTTCCATCAAAGCAGCTACTTTCTATCTTTTTTTAATAAAAGAATAACCTCCCCTAGGAGGAACAGACATTCTACTTTAAAACAGTAAACAAAGTTCTTTATTTGCTGCCTATGAAACGATTTAAAAGAGTCTGGAAATAATATTAAATTGCAGGATATTATTACTTCCACTAAAACAGTCCCTCTTCAAACACAGGGAAAACACGTACATCGAATCATCATTCTCCCAGACGTATCCTTTGTTCAGCAGACTGCAATGCAGACTATTCAGGCTACTGCTTACTCCAGGCTACTGTTAGATACCAAATTTGAAGGGTTCTGCAGAGCACAAAAGCGGGATTCTACATCAGTGGACAAACTTGTCCTCAGTTGCCCCAGCACAGACAAAGCTCAAGTGTATCAACTCCTGTGAAAAACATCAGAAGGCTGGTCACAATTAATGGCGTTGGACACCAGCGCTAATTGAATCAAATAGGGATTCTCTCTTCTACCCTTCCTATGCTTTGTTTGAATTACTTATTAAAGCTTCAGTTTCTGCAAAGCATAAGATTGCTTACAAGTGCAAAGCAGGCAAACATGAGTTTTGGTCTGAGACTCAGTTCTGACGTGGCGTGTCCCATGGACCTCCTTGCAGCTCAGGTCTGCGATTCTAGCTCTGATGTTCTCAGGCTGTTCTTTGCTGAAGGAACGTGGAGGAAAAAAGAAGAAAAAAGGCAACCGAGATCACTGTGTTCCTGGATTGAGAATATACATCAGATCAACATCTCCATAGGGCATCAAAGTACAGAACAGTCAGTGGTGAAATTAGCTTGGTGTATCCGTGGCGGACCTTTTTCCAGCACAGGATCTAGCTCCCCAGCTGCTGCAATCTCCTAAATCTGATTATCATCACATTCTCCTGTTCTGCCAAGCTCTGCTGGTTTCTTTGTTTGTTTTTGTTTGTTTGTTTTTTTTCTCCACCAAAACATCCCTGCTGTGCCCTCAGCCCTGATTTGTCCAGAGAGCATTTTGTGCACTGCAGCAGTTCAACAGCTGAAATCCAAGCAGGAGGAATTGAAGCTGAAGAATGAGAAGGCCTTATATTCAAGGGCTGCCATGCACAGTATTCTTCCGGTTCCAAAAGCAAGGTCCAGGCTATCAGCCTCAAGCACAGCCGCACAGTCACAGCTCTCAGGACTCTTCACAACCAAAGGAACTACTGCTGTACAAGTAGGACCTACTGATATTGTGTTACTCAAGCTCCTGAACACCAAAATCCAGGTGGACTGGGCCACACTGAAACAAACCTGGCAGTGTACGACATTGGAAAGAGTTTGAAGGCAGGCAACAATTTCAAAGTGAGAATACTGAAGTACTTTGTTGCTAATCTCCTCTTGGTACACATACTTCACTGCTTAAGCATAACCTGAAATCTGTATTTCATAACCTGAAAATTGTATATATGTCTATGTGTGTATGTATGTATTAGTTTACTTCAAGGTGCACCCAAGCACATCAACCAGTAACAAGCTTCAAGTGCTCTGCTGGAGCTCTCTCCCAGCTCTACCCCAGGGCTGGTCAGCTCCAAATGAGGCAAAACTTCGGCTCTCCATGAAAGCAGGCCGCCCTGCCACGGGCACCAGGGTGAGCTCAGCTGCACACTGCAATGCCCGAGGTATTTCCTGAACACTTACACACTTCCTTTGTCCTTCAGAAACACACACGACAAGCAACTAACAAGCAACGCCAAGAGCTTTTTAAGCACCAAGGTTAAAGAGGAACTTTTCACCAGCTGAAAAACACCTCCCTCTACTACAGCAGTTGTGAAAAGCCACAACGCAGCCTTTTTTTGCAAGCGGGTCTGGCAATTCACCATCTGAAGGCATCGCACCTTTCAGGGAAGGCAAGAGGCAGAGGTGAAGGAGAGGGAATCAAACCCAAACAAGGCCTGCAGTAGTAACATTCAGCCCCCAAACAGAGCCAGACACACTGGGGCTCTGTTCAGCCACACGGTAGCTGCCCGTCACAGGGCGCTAGCCCAACGGCCAACAAAGAGCTTTTATGCTATTTTAAACAATCTGAAGTGTCTCAGTTAATGGAAGACCGGGCAATTGGCCCTCAACTATTTCTAACTGACTGGAATGATGGATGAAGCTAAAGGGAAAGCTGACCCACTGAACTTTTCCATACAAAGCTAGAAAACGGAGGGAGATTGTAAACAGTTTATGAGAATGAGAAGTGGGAGAGGCAGAGTCCCAGGGGCCTTGCTCCTCTCAACCTGCTGAGAAGTTGTTTTAGATTGAGGAAAACAAAGAACTTCAACTCAGCAACATACAACAAAAAAACACTGGGGAAGAGCTAAACTAATAGGGTATTTTTCCCATGCTCCCCTCCCCGTTCCCCTGTAGCTACACAGCCCCAAAATGCAAGCTGGTCCTTTGACTCAGAAAGGGCAATTTGTCACTTTGACAAGCAAGACATCTCTCAGGGCTCTGTATTGCTTTGCCCTGCTTTTCAGATTGACTGGGTGTTAACCAAAGATGTCAGCCTCAACAGACGTGATAATGTATACTTAAAAATTAAATGTTAACAATCTCACTGCCATAGAAGTAATGCTCAGCAAATCAAGCACATCAACTGATTTTCAGAACCGAAGCAATCACGCCTTGAAGAAGCACAGTCCTACCTCATCCTGACAGAGCAGCCTGCTGACCTAAACATTCCCATGAGGGATCTTGCAGGTAGGGAAGGGGATGCACAATAGGTTCAAACTGGCAGCAGCTACCTTCAGGCAGCTTAGCAGGGTATTCAAATGCACAGTAATGGAATTCTTTCTCTCTAGTCCAAAAGAATTGGAGTTTCAGAGAATAATTCAGATCTTACAGACTGAGTCATCTCCTTGCACACATCCAGCTCTTGACACTGATTACCTGTTGAATTACATCAAACTTGGGGTCTTTTGAAAAGCACTAAAGCTGAGGGACGAACCCAGGCCTCAGAACGCAGGTAGCAACACCCAGAACTGGATGAGCACCTCTGGTTGTTTGGAGCATGGTCAAAGAAAAAGAAAAAATAAAATAAAAACATGCCTGGAACACACAATATTGGAGGTACCCTTATTTCTCCTAGCTGTCAACACTCTTCATCTGGAAAGCCTTCCCAGCAGGAAACCAGACTAAATGAGGGGAGAATGACTGTTTCTCACCAAGAGAGAGCTCAATGCAATTTGCTGTAATTTAGATCTGTATTTTTTTAGGTTGATCCTTCTCCCAAAGATAAAAAAAATGCAAATCCACGTGTTTAATCTTTGACCAAACTTGGAACAGTTCAGACCCGCTTCCTCTCCGGAGCCTTTCAGATGAACTAACCAAGGCTAAATTAGGGAGATTTTTAGTGGGATGAGGTTACATCATGGATTACAATTTTCCAGTAAGCTTTTTCCTCCATCTCCACCTGCTGCCTCTACAATGCTGGCATTAACAGTGGTGTGGGATGACTCATTTGTACATTCCTTTCTGCAAGACAGGCATTCAGCTCTCGTTTCTCCTTGACCCCACACAGTTTTGGTCATAAATAAAATTGATGCATGTATTACTAGATATCAAGTCCACAAACTTACATGCACATAGGAGTCAGAAGTACAAGCTAGGTCCTTCATCTAGAACAGAAAAAAGAACTGTCAGTTCAGCAGAGTACAGCAGTCAGTTTCTCTACGCACTCCGCGTGTCCCAGACTTTTCCCCAGCCACCTAAACACACCACTACTGTTAAACCAAGAGCTGCCAGACCCAGCTTGCCACTTCCAGGCTAACACACGCACTCCTCCTTGCGCTGCCACAGCATTACCTTCAAGAACTGCATTGTGACCTAAATCAGATGCGAGCTGTCTCTGTATTCTTTAAATTATGACCAGGACTGGAATGTTATTTTAGTGTCCTAGCTGCTGTATCTGATCAGTATTAAATTTAACTAATCTCATCTACCCAGAAGTTTGCCTGTAGAATTGAACTACAGGACAAGAAAGCTGCATTTGTGGCAAAACGCGTGGGTACAACACAAAAAAACAAAACTGTTTTCATAAACTTCAGGGAGACAGAAATAACAAATGGGTCAGCAATGACTTTCAAAGCTTGAATTCCAGGGAAGTCGCTTCTTAAATAAATTATTCCTCATTCTAGGGAATACAAAGCGACTGACAATAAATCTCATCACCTGTCTCAGAGGAATGTGCTTGCTGACATCTCCCACTGCAAAGCACCAAAGCAGGTTTGCTCGGCATCAAGACTGCTTCAGTCTGAACAGCACTCCAAGAGTTCACTTCTTCCCTTTATCTCACCTCCCCCCCCCAGCCCCACGCAGAAGCCGAGGTCTGAGCACAAGGTAGCCGGAATCCTGCACGCTGCTTCTGGCACAGGTCCGGCTCTCACTATTATGTATCCCCAGAGACCAAAAATGTGACAGCAGGAAAGAAACTCTGCAGGAGGTCTCGTTATGACTACAAGTCCATTTGAACACCAAGAGACACAAACAAGCCAACAAAGCCAGAGGCCAAACCATCTGCTGTAAATCTTCTAAATGGAAGAGATTCCGGCAGAAAGGCAAGCTTTCCCAAGTGCAGTGCATTACTGTGTTATTTCAACTGCCCAGGAGAGCTCACTGATGGCTTTTTTCAGTAGCCTGTTTCCTTCACACGTTCTCTGTATTTCTTAGGACTGAGCTTACAGCCCTATTGTACATGGACAGTCTTCACACAGACTGAAAAGGCAGCAGAGAGGCTTGCCAAGTCAGTGCTACGCTAGCAATAGACAGTAGGTAGAGAAAGGGGGAAAAAAAGGAGGGTGCAGGGGAGGGGGGGGGAGAGAATCCTGATTAAGAGCATTTCATCATTTCCATTTGGCATTTATTTGCACAGCCAGTGCTGGAAAGGGCTGTTCAGCTCTGCATCTACAGCCTGGCATGGATGCAGACAGTGCAGGGCTCCAGAAAACAGCTGTCAGAAGAGGAACAAGAAGAGATCAGAAGAGCTCTAAGATCAGAAAAGGCTCTTGTTCAGCCCTACAGTCCAAGCAATTCACCACACAGAGAAGGTCAAGGGTTGATCTGAGAACAGTTCAAGTGCCTAAAGGAGTGTCTTAGCTTCAGCTGGGACCTGCCAGGTTAAACCACAACAAGGAGTAAGAGAAAGCTCAAGGAGAACCCTTCAGTCTTGCAGGTAAAGGTTCAATTAGTCCCAGTGTCAGGAAGCTGAGGGCTTACAGGGTACTTTTTGTTTCAAATTGTAGAAAGCAAGTAGCGTAAATAAGACGTATTTTCATGCCAGAATTATCTTCACTACTTAAAGATTAATTGGTCCAACCTATTAAAAAACATGTTCTTATTTAATCAGAAACTTGACAATGAGAGGTGCTCAGGTGTACGCACACAAACACACCCGACTGTGACACACTTCTGCAGACTTTCCAGTCTTAGAGCAAATTATTCACAGCTTGTTAAGGATTCCTCCACTCCCTCCCCCTCCAGAAAACCACTCTTACATGTAATAAGGAGACTGCTATCAGCCAGCAAAGCAGCTCAGCAGAGGGTCCCAGCCAACACTGGTTTTCCTTATGGATTTCCCTCTCTCACCAGTGACGCAGGGAACCGCCATCTCAGCCACGCCAGCAGTGCTGCAAGTAAGGTAAATCTCCAAACCAGAGCACTGTGAAAACTCAGCTGAGAAATGGCCAACCACCCAATTACATGTACCAGAGTTTTTTGTTTTTTGACTATTATTTCTGTTCTGCGTACATTTGGCACTTTACAATGGAATTCAAATATGACAAAGATCAGGACAAAACACAGCCCTAGAGCTAGTGATGTAAGTCACTTCTTTCCAACAGGTGTTCAGAAGCCATTTCTCCAATAAACACACAGATAACAACAACAGATGACACTAGATGAAATTAAGGACTTGCTAATAACTGACATCAGAAAGCCAGACTCGCTCTGCAGGCTGCAATTCCCTTGGCCAGACAAACTGCAGCACTGCTGTTCCAAGCTGAGAACAAGCCAGCCACACTTCACTCCCACTCCTTGTTGCGTTTTATGCCAGGAAAGGGAATCTTTAATTTACCAGAGCAACCCAGCAAAGCTGAGGCTGCAAGTAGGATACAGTGTGTTAGCATCCCAGCCAGCCTGCTCATATGCTGGCCAGAACTGTGCATAATTCCGTAGGTACGGGCTGGCAGCAGGGACTGCCTTGCTTTGATGCCAACAAGCCTCCTCAAATTGGTCTCTTTTGTTATTCAGGATGGTGCAGGATACACAGTTTTCATCTGTTCTGGCAGAATGTGCAGCATCCACATACCTTGCCTTCTGTGCTTTAAATAAAAGGATCTGCCCTTACATCCCACCTCCACTACTAACAGTTTGGCTGACAGAAGCTGGTTCTTCCAGCAGTCCTCCCGTAAGCATATCACAGAGTAAAAGCCTTTGGAAAGCGTTAGCAGTTCTTACCCCAGCTATACACACAGCTGTCTCTCTGACTTAAACCAAGTTGTTTCACTTTTCTTCCAACTCCTCACAGGCAATTAAAAAATAAACAACCATCCCACCCAGCCCTATGGGACAGCTGGCCAGATGCAGTCAGTACCAATTTAGTGGTGAGCCCACAACCAGCGATGAACACCTAGACATAAATGCTGTTCCTGCCTCCCAGACTCACTCTGAGCCACAAGGTTCCTCACAAACACACATTAGCGTGGTTCATCCTCATTTTTCCACCTTCTGGATTTACTCTAAGAGCAGAGCAGTGCCTTTTAGTGCCTTCCTGGAGTCCCCAGCAGGACAAAGCTATCTCCAATAGGTACTGCTGTACCAGTGAGCCAGGTCTATTCATTTGCACTAGCCCACTGTTCCTAACTATGATATTAGAAAATAAAGACATCCTCAGTCTGACAGAAATCCATAATATTTCACAGCTTGAGCTGTTCAATCAGGGGCAGTACAGTTACCAACAGATAAAACAAGCACGTAAGCGGGAACAGGTTTGGCAGGGAATAGGTCCAAAAGCAATGCTGGGAGCCAGAGGCACTCCAGGGAAAGAGGACAGAGAGAGGCATTACAAAAGGTCCACCTCTAACCAGGGAGGGGAAAAACAAAACCAAAATGCACAGCAGGGATGGAGCAGGGCAATGGCAGGAAAAAAGGAAAGATGAGGAACCTGTATACCAGAGAAACGATTCAGTCCTTAAAGCCATGGTGTTAACAGTGCGTTAGTTCACCAGAGAAATCTCGAGACAAATGTGGGCTCCCTGCACACTACGGCATAAAATTTCCTTTTTAAGTCTTCCCAAACAACTCCATGTCATTCCTTGGCTTTTTGCTTGGCTTGCCTAGACTGGTTTTGCTGCTACGGACTCATAAGATGCATAACTTGCCCGGCTTCTTACAAACAGGGAAGAGGATATGAAACACACGAAACTTAAATGAAATCTCAGCATCCGATTTTATGCATGTAAAAACATACACACAATAGAGACAATGCCTCACTTGTGACTTGCTGATATTTACAGCCATGTTGATGTGATGGTGTTAACAGCAGCAGCCACTCTGCCAAAAAAGGACTGCAAAGCTGCACAGAAAGCATACAGGTGAACGAGAAAACAGAAACTGCGCATCCTTACACGGCTTAGCGCTGCCAAAAAGTCTCAACTGAATTCCTAACCTTCTACGAGCAGACTCCTGTTGCATGGCTGTACAAGAACTGCTTCCACACTGCCAAGCCAGAGCATATCCTCTGTGTGTTGCTGCTGCCTGCAATGACAGCTCGTTCAGCTGTTGAGCAGTCGCAGGGAATCAGGGGGGCTTTCACAGCCAAACCGACTGCACCTGAACTGCTGAGTACCACCGTGTGAGCAAGTCATGTAGCAAAGGCCTTTCGGAGCCCCTATGAACAGAGCAGCGGCCCAGACGCAGCTCCCACAGCCGAGGAGCTGCGCCAGCACTGCTCCCAGCCCTCAGCCCACACTCACTGTGCCTCACACACACTGCACAGCAGGAGGAGCGCCGCCATGAGCCACCAGGGAAGTGTGCGAGCAGCCCAGCTACACAGACAGATGCACAGATCCTGATTAAAGCCAATGGCGGTTAGCAAGGCAGGAAGACAAAACGTAACCATCCACTGTTTGAGCGGATGACACAGATACCCATATCCTGAACTGCCCATCCTGTAAAACAGCCAACTGGCTCACCATGGCTGAAAGACAAACCCGATTCTACGCTTAATTCAGCCTCTCAGGTCAGCAGTGACCAAATGCACTGATACTCACAACTTCCCTTCTGCTGTCGGTTCTTATGTGCCTAAATTAAATCAACTGACCCTGAAGGAAAGGCTAATTAGCAATAGATCAGATCATGCAAAATAAACCTAACAGTACGAATGCTGTAATAAAATAAGATTTTTATTAATAATTTAATTTTAATAATTAAAATTAATTAATTAAAATTAATAATTAAAATTAAAAATTTTATTTAATAAGATCTATTATTTAGATAAAATATATCTAAATAAAGAAATTTAAACTGAGTACAGCTCCATTTAGAATATGAATACCTAAGCATAACTATCATTCACTAAACAGAAGTCACTCAACGTATTTCAGCAGGCTCTCGGAATACATCTAAAATGTGTTTGGAGATCCAGAGAATACGTCAGATACCTGCTGTATACGCACTCAGCAGTAGATGTTGCAGCTATTCTTAATTCTAGCTTTGTAAACCTTGTAGACACAACTCACTGTGCTTTTGGATTCAAAATATTCTGCAAAGCGCTGCAGTTTGCTGGCTTATAAACATGTCCTGCTGGCTCACTGGGTAGAAAGATTTCTGCTGACTTCATATTATCATTTCAGCTGTATTCATCAGGGCTTAATGATTTTCCCTGCTAAGAATCCAGGCTGCAAATATTAAGTAGAAGTTATGCATGTGTCTGACAGACTGGTGATATTTTAATAGGTGGTATTTGACTATATCCATAAAGACATTATAAATAAATTGTACTAATGAAAACCAGGATCCTTCATCAAAAAGTGAAAAGCAGAACAACCCAGAAGTGACTGAACATTGCACAGCTCTGCTTAGAATCATGTCCTGAAACCAAATCATTCTTTATTTACTATTCGCTATTTATAAATGCATTCAGAGCTTTTGCTTGAGAAATGGAACATGCAGCAGCTGTTCTACCGTACTAATTTATACACAAATGCAGATATTCAAACATTAATAAAAGATGTTTTATTCTCAAGTAATTAACTTCATAGATTTCAAACTTTTTGACAAGCTGCTGAAGTAAGCCCTTCTCCAACCCAGATGCCTGCTGCTCCTCAGCAGACAATTTAACTCAGCTCCCTGCCTTCTCCAACCCACTGTTCAGCAGCTCAGGTCACACAGCAGCTCAGTATGAATGCTGGAGCAGGCACAGCACCAGGCTGCTCCTGGGAATCGGCCTCTTCCCATCTGACTCCAGCCCCACTGCCTCCATCTGCTCTGCCAGTCATTGGCCACACAGGAGAACACTCACACTGGACTTGTGATAGGAGAGCAGGTTGGCCAGTGCTGGTAATGTTCTGGAAGTTCCAAAAGAAAAGCTTACAACAGAAGCCGTATGTATACACACAGTATGGAAGTATACACAAAGTTCAACTGGGATATTTTAATCCTTTTGAAACATTACTGCTCTTTAAAAGACATAATTGATAAAATAGGTTTGTTATCATTAACATTTCTAACCACAGCTTCTTCAAGTAGGAGGGAGTTCATCAGGCAGACTGCTGCATTCCTTGCAGCTTCTCATGAAGAACTTCTTCACAGAGCTGTACACGTAACACAAGAAACAAGACATTTTCTAAAAAAGAAGGTAGTATTTCATGTAACAAAAAGATCATGAGGAGCCATAAGGGAAGATCACCTTCACCATTTCTGGCAGAATCCCCTTCCAGTCAGGTCATGTCTCCAGCACATCACCAGTTCTGAAGCACTGCCATATTTTATAATGAAGGCAGTTTTCCCTTACAGGGTATCTGCATTGCAATAATAGGTTTCCATCCTTATACTCAGCAAAAAGCAAGTAAATACTGATACAAATCCACATAATTATTTAAATAGTTTTACATGGTTAAAAAAAAACACCTTCAGAACAAGTCACTGAAAGAATTGCTTCAAGAACACTAACTGCACCTGCAGCAACATCAGGATGAAGTGAAATCCACGGCTCTCTTTGCCTATCAGCGATCAAGCAAGTTCAAATGGTCAGTGGTAAACAGCTTTTGTAAACCATTTACATCTTGTTAGTGCTAAGATTCACAAGAGAACTAATTAGCTGTCAGAACCAGGTGGGGAGATTAGATCTTCACTGCCAATCTCCATGCTACAACACAAACATTTCTCCACTGCTGTCTCTACAGGAGCTGCATGATCTCAGTGACAGATAAATGCAGCATATACCAAGGTGGGATGCTTCCTCCTGTCTGAGAGGAGCTTCAGAAAGATTTGCAATGTTATATGGAACTGGGAAAACTTCATTTTTCCAAAAACAGGCATATCTTCCCCAAAGCTACAAGCTGTTCCTTTTCACGACAGAATATCTGCCCCATCCAATGATTAAATCCTTTGACATTTCATTTAGGAGCACATATTTCTATTCCAATGCTAATAAAAAGTAGAAGACAACAGAAATGATAAATGTTTGGTTTCCAGCTACTCTGCTGCAGCATGAGCCCACACAGAGCACTGAAGTGGCAACCACAGAACCCACAACATCAAGTCAGCGTAACCTCAGCAACCCTTCACACCTGAGCTGTTCCTTGGGCACCTGTGTGTTCTGCAAGGATCCCCTCCCTGCAAATCACTACGCTTTGTGTCACAACCTTGTGTGCATGCAGGGAGGACTCTGTAAGGATCCCCTCCCTGCAAATCACTACGCTTTGTGTCACAACCTTGTGTGCACGCAGGGAGGACTCTGTAACACACTGTCCACCTGGAGCTCAGCAAGGATTCATTTCCAAGCAAATCTAATACAGACAGCTCTCAGACCTTACCATTTCATCACCATTTTCTTCGAAAGAAAAAGAATAGAAACACGGTGTAAAATCCAGCTGGAGACGCTCAAAAACGGCAGCATGTTTCATTTGTAGTACAACGGCTGAGGAGTCAACGTTTCTCAATAAAAACCATGGGTGAGGATGATTGATTTTCAGTACACAAAGCGCGTGCCAACCCAAATCACTGAAGATGGTTCCGCCAACCTCTCATCTTCTATCACAGAAGTTTACCACCATACGGCAGATTAAACTGCAAACATGCCTTTATCTCTGGATTTTATACAAATCAGAGTAGGTGAAAACATGTGAAGTAGTGACTTGTTTTAAGCTCACCCCAGAAATACGGGAGGAGGGAGTGCTGGGCCTCAAGGTCTGTGCTGAAGGACCAACCAGGTGGCGGTGAAAGATGACATCCAACGCGACTCCCTGCCCAGTCCTTCACAAAATGTCACATTCATTCTCTCATGTCTGCAACGCAGCTCCAGGGAACTGCTAAATATAGTCCAAAAAGCAACCGACAACAGAAGTAAAGCACGCTCAGTGTGTGAGGAGGCAGCGCAGCCCCTCGCAGAGAGCTCTTGCTCTAGAGGGACTCCAGAGAAACTAACCCAAGCTGCCTGTGAGAAACCAACGCATCTTGAGTGCCAAAGCATGAAAGCATCCAACAAAGCAGGTGGGGGTGGGGAAGGAATGTCAATTAGGGACTGGTGAAAAAGGAGAAGCCACGGTTATAATTTCATTTCTCTATGAATCCATGATTCGTGCAGTCAGCGGAACCAAGACATTTGATTTAGATTTACCTCCCTATCTGTCTCTGCTCTCAAGAAGGAAAACATTGTTCAGAATTTTCAAGAGAGTTAAAAAGAACTTCCCTTAGAGATCTGCCCAGACAAAAGTAACTGACTTACTGCAAGGTATAAATAAACCACCAACTCTCACAAAGTTTCTGACTCCAGCTTTTGCCTTCACAGTACGTGCTGTCAGATGATGGATTTCTTTTGTAGCTGTGCATTACCTAGAAGCTGTCTGTAAGGAAAGAAACAGCTACAGATTCTCAGAGTAACTCTCGAGGCAAATGCTCTGTTACAAAGGAAAAACAAAGGTCTTCTGGAATCAAATTAATCCACTGGCAAAACATAGCAATGACTATGGAATGAAGCCACTTTTAATAATAATAAAATTAATGCAAGGACACCTTGCATGAACGTTCTGTGTAACGTTCTGTGTAACGTTCATTCTGACACAGACAACACAGACCAGCACAGCCATCCCAACGTCTGTCAAATTCACAGAATATTTCCTTAGTATAAAGCATTCTCCAAACACAACAACAGCAGGACAAAGATAGCAGATCTTCACAGTGGGCTACAAGTGGTGCGTGTAGAAGTATTAAAGTCAAACTAAGGGGCTTGCACGTATTATTTGTACTGAGTAAGAACCATAAAAGTTACTCAGGGTACAAAAAGGGGCTGACTGTTTGGTTTGGTTATGTCAACCAATACTGACCTGATGAAGAGAGCCACTCAAACACTGCCTGCTCCCAGCACAAAGATTCTCAGCTCAGCAGCCAGTCCCCAGGTGCATACAGGTGTAAGCAGCTCTGCTGACTGATGGCTCTGGCCTCAGAACCACTTAGGGGATTACATACAGCAGCTCAGAGAATGGCAAAACAGTCACATGCTTACACAAGTACTCCGAAACAGCACTTTGTTAACCTGTTTTATTGGCATCAACTATCTAGACAGTTATATAGTGACACGTGATAAATCTCTGCTGCTCTTTCAAGGACTTAGAAAATGTTCTGCATCTAAAAAAACAAGAAAGTATTTTCACAAATTGCACACAAGTCACCAAAGAGCCTCTGATGCTCTCTGCCCAAGGGAAGAACACGGTGCTGTCTTTCCAGTGAATGCCACTCTATTTTTCTGCATTGGTGGTGTTCATTCGTTTAAAATAAATGAACTACCCTTTTTGCTAGGGCATAGCCAATAGAAGAACTACCCACCTCATTCATCTCAATAACATCAGCTCTAAAACCCGCAATAACCATTTAAGTGTCTGCTTCGTTAATTATTTCATCGTTCATCTCACTCATTACAGCCATCTAAACAAACTCACTCACTGTACACCAGATCAGAGGCACTGAAGGCACCTGCCCTGCCAAGGCCGCCTGCCCTCCGCAGCCTCACCACCGTCTGCCCCCAGGGCCGCTCCATCGGGCCGCAGCCCCACACCGCCTGGCATTAGGAAGATTCCTCTTCCTGCTCTAACATCAGCTCCTCCACAGCCTCTATGTGTGCTTTCGGGTTCGTTACTCTGATAATCCCAATTTCATTTCAGAGCAATGCACAGCTTTCTGTCATGAAGGACAGCGTTACCCGAAGGAGAAAACATGTCAATTACCAATCCACTCTCCTTTTCCTCATCCATTCCTTTTGAGCTCAGTATTTTGCATATAGCCGCAACAACAATTCCTCTGATAAATAGGATTTCTAAATATACACCATAGAGCTCAGTTGGGGAACAAGTGCAAAACATCTTCAAGAGTGCACAAGGAATTGCTACAGCACTCCTGCACAAAGAATTGCTACAGCACTCCTGCCTGCCCGCAGCTACAGCCGCCATCCATTTCCTTCCAAAGGGCACAGTACTTGTGATTTCCTTCAGAAAAACAACAAGTGTTCATTTCACCTTCCTATGCTCCATTTCAGTTTGGCATTCACATAGGCTTAGAAGATAACTACTTCTTTTCTGGGTATGTTAACATATGGGAAAGCACCCCAGTTGGAAGGGCACTTACTCCTTCCTTGGAGATGGAAGTTCAAGTTTACAAATGCTGTGCTGTAAGAGGCTGCATGAGCAGCTCACCCCCCCCCTTCCACTGCTGAGGAGCACCCTAACCCTCAGGTAGAGTGCAGCATCTGGAGCTCAGAGAAAAATAAAAGCAAAGTGACTGTGAGCCTTTCGGTGGACAAATGCGCACCGACTTTCACTCCAAATGGGAAAACACAACTGAAACCAACGGGAACAAAGCCCCAGCCACAAGAGTTCCTGCTAAGGGAGTGGTGTTTTCCTGAAGCCATTCCAAGCAGCAGTCAGTACAGAGCAGGGGCAGCCCAAGCCTTCAGTACTGGATGTTTATTTAAACAGACTCCTAATTGCCCTTCCTCACACTGCAGTTTTAAGCCATGGAATCACTTGTGCTCTAAGAAGAGGTGAACATGTACCACTGGGATCACAATTACAGCGTAGTTACTTGTGTCACTCTTTCAATTTTGGAAATAAGAGCTTTGAGAAGCTAATAATAAAGTAAAGCATGAAAAAGCAGTGAGACTACACCTTTCATTTAGCAACAGCGAGGGAAGTGATAAACAGCCTGCTCTCGACTGCTCACTGAGCGCCTGAAATGACGCAGGCTGTTACTTCTACCAGGCACCTCGGATGTTAGCCTGGAGATTTACACAGGAGGCAAACCCATGCTGACAGAGCCATGGGAATCCAACTGCACAGCGCACGCCAGTTCTATTCACAACACTGCTCTCCTCTCAGGAACTACAGGCATTTGGGTGTGGAGAGAGAAAAAACCTTGGATCTGGCCAAACATCTGTAGGACAAACGGGGAGAACTTACACCAAACAGAAAGTAAACCTCTGCCTCCCAACTTCTGTTCAGGTGCAGCCCAGGGGAGCTATTAAAAAAGCAGCCCTCATATGCAGACACAGCCCTAGGCAGGCCTCAGAGCCAGCAGAGCCAACCCAACCAGGGTCCCACCTTCAGCACTGAGTGAAATTCACCTACAGCACAACTCCACCCAGGGAACGTGACCTCGCTGAAGTCAAGAGCCAGTGCACAATTAAACAACAAGAGGGCAGAAAGTCAGAAGGATAACAACGTTTTGGATTCAACGTTATAAACTGGGACAAACAACCTCAGTGACAAAGGGCATCTCAGAACTACCACCACAGAAGCCGTCCGTTCTCGGCCATTTCACAGAACTGAGGAGCCAGACAGCCGCTTCCATCCTGCAGACATCCTGCTGCACACCCAGCCCAGCTCACTCCCATACCCCACACACCTTTTCCCCATTCCAAAAAACTAAACTTTCAGGTAGCCACGGGATTTACATTCAGTGTGTTTCTGAGCACTTCTACTTAAAAAGATCCTTTAGCAACCTCAAACAACCCAACGAAGGCCAATACCACCGCAGTCCTGCAGTGAAAAGCCTGAGCAGAAAGCAGTGTTCAACAGGAAGCCTCATTCAGCACTTACATACACCAGGCTGCAAAAGGCACAGCTCTGCTAAATCCATCCCATCACAACAGTACTGCTGCAGGAACACGTTGTTTCAGCTGGGATAAAAGCCGTTAGAAGGAAATTAGAACTGGGAAAAAAAACCACAACAAATCTAACTGGATGCTTTTATAATTTTTTTCCTTTAGTGTTGCACTTCTTTCTAATCCTGGAATGGTTCAGAAACTCCAGCTTGGTTCAGGAACTCACACAAACACACTGAAAAACATATTTGAAAAGACAGAAGCATGTAACAGTTTGTCCTGGAGGCACAAAACAGAACTGGGTCAGAAAATTGGGTAACATTTGACTTGCTCGGGCCAACACAATCAGGCAAAAAAAAAATGAAGTTTTGATTGGATTATGTCCACGCTGGCTTCAAGCAGTTATCTCCTCTGCCTTCAGTACTAACTGCCTTCAGCAATGACACTATCGCGTTCCACACCGTGCAGGGGATGCGCTTGGTTTCATCCCTTCGCGTTCGCACATGCACAGCATCCTTGACTCACCCACCAGCAAGGAGAAGAAATCTTTCATAACCTTTCCTGAGCCTTACTAGAGATCACCTGGTAGCTGTCAAAGAGGAGCAAGAGCAGAACAGAGCAATGCCATCACCGAGCAAGCACGTGCCTGGTCTGACTCCTACCTCCTCTCCTGCACCGCAAGAGAGTCCTATAAGAAGAAAGGAGACTTACTGCCCCCCCAAACTTCTTAAGACACCTGAAGAGAGGAAAAAATCCAGAAAGCAGTGGGAGGGCAGTAAAAGTGGATAAACATGGAGGTGAAAGCAGGAGGGCGCGACCCTGCTGGCAGGCAGCATAAGAGCTATTAACGCCACGCAGCGAAAACCATGTTTAGACAAACCCTGAGGATACACATCTGGATGGTATTGACAGAAGTGACCTTGCTACAAAGCAGGGACAGCAACAGCTCTCCAGTACTGCGGGAGACATCCCAGGCAAACAAAGGCCTTGTTTTTATTCATATTGTGTAACTCATACTATTTCAACAACTTGCCAGCGTTTTGCAGTTCGCAATCACCACCTTCTCTGCATTTTCAATTTCAAAATTTCAAAAAGTATTCTTTTCAAAGGCTACATGCTTCACAGAAAGGAAGCTGAGGCACCTCCTGGTGATGGATTCCCCTCAATTACAGGGAGCTCACATGACACATAGCTCTGCAGCAGGGGAGCAGGGCTCACATGCAGCGCTGCCCAGCTGGAGCCACCTCTGCCCTCTCCTGTCTTCCAAATCAAGACTCCAGTCCTCCAGCGTCTCAGGTCCCTGAAGAGTTAGGTTGGTTAACATTCTTTCTGCACAGCAGATTTTGCAAAATACCCCACAAATGGAAGGTTGTCTCTGGAACTCATTTACTAGGAATTTCAGCAATGCTGTACACAGATGTTGCATATCACTTTAGGCTGCTGCTATAATGCAAAACGTTGCTGGACTAAAATACAAAGGATTAACAAGGCAGGGCTTTAAACTGCAGAACTCCTGTGAACATGGATCACAGTTCCCTCTCACAGCAATGAGAAAGTAACTGCACACAACAGAAACACCCAAAGCACAGAACTGTACCATCCTCTCAAGTTCGCTGTCAGGATGTGCACTCCTAGGGCCCTCAAGCCTTTTGATATCTTGTCCTCTTCCCTCATACCATTCCTCTTTCTTATTAGCACCAATTCAGTCAGTTCTGCTACTTCTCCTAAGTATTCTCCATGCCAAAGCACTTACTGTCCTTAATATTGAGCTGATTTTCTTAGATTTTCAACACACTAGCCTTTCTATAGAACAGCACTTTTAATCTCCTTTCATGCTTTCAAGCACCATTCTCCCTTTGCTTCTTTATTGCCCATCCTACCTTAGCAACTGATGCTCAGCATCCGTCTCCTTCAGAACGTGCCTGAAGCACTCAGCTTCCCATTTAGTATCTCTGGGAAGCCAGCTGCTCGACTACACATCAGCACAAGCCATTCCTTCTTCCCCTTTCACAACAACCTTTTACAAACATCAAACACAACTCAAAAGGAGCTCTGCTGCACAGTTATTATTACAGTCCTATTCAATCCAAGGACCAGGCCAAAGTAAGCCATGCCACTTACTCCTACAGAACTGCTGTCCATCACAACCATTCTTAACGAACCCAGGTCTTCTTTCCAGCGCATTGCAGCTACTGCTCATTTTAAGAGTCACATGGAACAGGATGCCAAAGCAGGACACCAGTCTCAACCAGTAGCAAAAAGGAGAGCCGGGGGAAAAGGGTTGTCATCCATTTATAAAGGAAAGCGAATGTGCCTATCTTCTTTTCAAGTTTAAGTTCAGGTTATCGGCAGAGTTTTACTTCCACAAAGCCCAACCTCAATTTTGCTAAAACTCATTTCTATTAATAACAACTTCTTTCCTCCTGGGAAGCATCAACACAATCATATCTGAAGATGCCTTAATGTGATCTAACAACAAAGCAAGGCAAATAAACAACAAAGGAAACAACAGCATAATTCAGAGAAGTTTTAGAGAAGTTCTCAACTTTTAGCTGGCAGACAAATGAAAACTGCTTCTACAAAGGTAGATGCAGCATTTTGGAAACACTCCCTGCCCCCATTTCCTTATCCCCATGTACTAAGAGAAACCTTCTCCCCTGGATCAAAATCCTGCAGTTCAATCTCCGCACTTCTATGAACTTCAGAAGTATTTTCTCCTCTTGCAAATCCAGCCGTGTGCATTTACAAAAATCTTTTCCTCCAAGACCACAAACAGTTCTCATCTCCAAACTGCAGCCAGCGCTACACTCCCATAGGTCACATCTCAAACGCAATTTCTTCACACTGACATGAAGAAAAGTGGGGCTGTCATAACAAATACCAAGCCTGGGTAATTCCTCCAGTCACACAAACTCAAACCCTGCTCAGACAAACAGCTGAAAAACACAGCAGTACTCAAGGTTCTTCTCGCCTCAGAGTCAAATTTGCCTGCAAGTTGTACACAGCACTCACGCACTGCTCCTAGGAAGGCTCTTGTAGCTAATTTTGTAGCTCAGCAGCTCGCTGTTGCCTCACCTTTACAGTAATCCTCCTGGGGGAAGCTGTTTTTTCCACCTTGCATCCTCACTGCTGATTTCTGTATTCATTAATCAATAGACGGGGCTCACCAGGAGCAATTGCTCTTATTAAGCATCTCACCACAGTGCTGGTCTTGCCATCTGCTGTGCTGGTGGGGCTGGCTCATGCATGGGCTCTGCTGGCAGGCTGCAGGGTGGGCAGCCAAGGAGCTGCTGGCCCATCACCAGCCCTCCATTAAAGACACCACCTCCCTCTCCCACAAAAACAGGGCAGCTGTTGCTAACTGAGCCATTCAAACCACTCCGCTACTTTAGCACAAAGATATGAACATGCACACACAAAACTCCTCTGATTTGCTGCTAATGTGGTGCAGATGTAACAGTCACCAGGTAGCTCTGGTTTTACCGGCTGGTCTTTTAAAGCTTATCATTTTTCTGACCTGTCAGGCAGCATTTTTAAAGGCACCTGAAGTTCTGCTGATGCCCAGTGTTTCTCCCACTAGTGCTGGAGATGCACACATTCCTTACCATACAAAAGGGTTAATCTCCTTGCAACGAGCAACCGAAGAAACCTTACAGGAACAAGAGATTTTGTCTCCTACATGCAGGATACAGGGCATGAACAGGGCAACCATGGTCTAAGGAAGTAGTAAGAGATGGAGCGGAGTTTTGGAACCAGCCTTCACAGCAGCAGCCCGCAGTGACTTACATACGTGCACAAACAAATGCAGCTGGCACCTGGGAGCAGCAGCGTAAGGATGGCTTGTGCTTTGGGCAGCTTGTGTGAGCACATTCAACAGCAAACCACTTACTAAACATAATCATCTTTTGTTGCAGTCAGCTCTGCAGAGGCCAGATTCCTCAATATGATTATGCAAAAACAGTAGAGAGGGCAATGACTTCAACATGGTTGCACGACGATGACACAGCATGAAAATCACATCCCCTGGCCACTTCGTTCTACAGTGACACAAAGTCCTTCCTCCACACTGGGACAGGACAGCCTTTCAGCAGCACAGCCAGATTTCAAAGGAAAACAAAAGTCAGTTTATAAACAGGAAAAAACTCCACACTTTTACACCTGTACTTATGAAGATAGTTTAGAGCAATTCCACTGTCTACTTCAGAGACCTTACAAGAGCATTTTGTGATTTCAAGTCAAACCACATTATGGGGAGGGAAGAAAGGAAAAACAGTTTAATTTCCTCTGCTCATCTGAGTGTGCATCAAATGAGCCCTTCCATAACCTCATAAAAACGTGCAAGATAGAAAATAATTGAGGAGTCATTTAGAATTTATTGACTTGGCCTGGGCATACAGGTAGATAAGAGATCTTGCTGCTAGCACAGCAAGTGGGAAAAATTAAATTAAAGCTGATCAGTAAAAACTGGCAGGCTTACCTTTAAATGGAGCTTAAAAACAAACTAAATCCCTGATCTCTCTTTGAAAAGCACACTCTGTAAGCCCTCCAAATCAGCTATGCTTACTTCAAAAGAATTTCTTAAACAAGACTTGGACTCTAAACCACGACTGATGGTAGGCTCAAGAAGGCGCACTGAACAGTTGGGCCTTTGCTCTTTTCTCCGACATTTCAAGGTGACCAGCAAAAGCCTCATTTATAGAAGGGCTCAAAATCACCCACTGACAGAAGTGTTCTGCAACTGGAAGGTTATATATTCACTTGCATTATCTGAAACCCTGCTGCTTCAACGGAAGAGCTTAAAAAAACAAAAGCAATGTATCAGCTCTCAAAGGCTTCAGCAGGTAACATTTATGGTGTACTCCTCCTCTGGACCTGGGGCATTTCTGAACTCTCAAGGGACATGAACCCACACACACCAAGAGATCTCAGGGTGGAGGGGAGGGATGGCACAGGAAAACTCAGACATGCTGCTCTCCAGCTTATGTCTGGAATACATCCTCTGAAACTGGTTGCATGTCAAGAGAAACAAATGAGAACAGCCAGAGTTTTTTATTTTTATTTAATTGTGAATAAACTTGATAGAAGGAGGTGGGGAAGAGGCCTGTGTTGCAATAGGAAGCTCTCTGCCCTACAGCTAGAGAGAAAGCAATCAAATCACTTACAAAAAATATACACAGCAGAGTACAAAAATAGCCCAAAGCTCTTGAAAACTACCAGGCATGACATTTCCTCGCTCTCTCTTGATTAAGGAAGAGGTTTGGGATGCTTCATATGGCACAGAACGTTATTGCAGAAGGCACCACCTCAGCACTCACAGCAAAGCCTGCCCTGGGCTCAGCACTGAGGCACCGACCCCAGCGATCCAACCCAGGCCAGGGGCTCATTGCAGCCTCCCATTCAGTGCTGTTTAACACAGCACAGCATGCACTGTAGTTGGTAATTCAAGTCTTTGGTCAAAAGAAGCAAGGGAAACAAGCGGATCATTTATCCCTAGACTCTGATTTCAGACCCACAGTCATTTATTTGCACACATCAGCGTTCATACACTCGTTCCTAGCAGCCTCTGAAGCGCAGTGCTCAGAAATCCAACATGGCCAGTGCGAGCCCAGATGCAGAGACTGAAGAAGAGGCCACTAAAATAAGGAAAAAAGCAATAAACTACAAGGCATGGTGTTTCAAGGCACGTAGCAAGGCTCTAAGCAAACACTTTGATAGTGTTTCAACCAAGTCACAACTGAGAAGCCCATTTATCAACTGGGATGGGATCCCAGAGTGCCCCACGAAACGTTGCACCCCAGCAGAAAAATAATGCTGTGATGGCTGGGTGACTACGGCTGTGGGACTGGTTAACAATCACAGTAACAATGAAAAGAGCAATTTATACCGCAACACACTGATGTACAGCCAAGCCCCTGCCTAAAGAGATTAAAAGAACAGGCTGACACAGGCAACCGACAAAAATGTCTCCTGCAGAAGGTTTACTAACTAGCTACTCATATTTCTGTGCAATTCCCTTAAAGACAGCACTCTGCATCTCAACCTGTTTCAGATAACAGATCTCCAGTGCACAAATAAGAAGCAACAAGCGCTTAGGAAGTTCTCTGATCTGAAGGAAAAAGAAAGGATACTCCCCATTGCTTAGAAGGCAAAAAGCAGCCCAAAAGATTGCTTTATTTTGTGGGTAAGAGCAGACAAGGAGCCCCCAGGTGACATCTGGAGGATTTCCTGCTGCAGCAGTGGCTTCAGTACAAGGAGACCTCATAGGACCTTAAAGGAAGCACCACGCAGCAATGATGGGAGAGGACAGCTCAACAGAAGCACTGTGTGGCTGGAGAGGAGGGGTCACGGAATCCCACATTGCTGAAGCTACAGCCCCTGGTGCTCTCTGAAATCAATCTGCCGAACAGAAACAAGTTGTATGGAGAGACCATGGGTGGCTCAGGTGAGAAGGCACCCTTCTGGAACAGGCAAAACCCACGTAAGGGATGGGAAAAAAAGGAGCTTCTGAAGAGAAACTCAGATAGTTCACAGGCAGGGCAGATGAACATTTTTACAAACCACAGAGCTTTTAGCTCTGGTTGATTTATTAAATGGGTCGTCCTCTTTTTACTATCACTTCAGGCAACAGTTGAATTATTCAATGAACTCCAGTTGACTATGTTGTTTCTAAAACACTTGGGCCACCTCTGGGAGAGAAAGACAGAAAGCAAAAGGGAATAAAAACATGTTTAAAAGTTAAAGAGTTGAACAGAAGTGGGTCCATACCCCCTTACCCCCTCAGAAGCAGAGGGCAGTATTTCTACAAGCTGTCTGCTGAAGGAAGCTGTATCACACAGCAATGAGCTGCAGATGTGGAGCTCAGCTACAACATCAGAAAATGAAGACGGGCTTGTCTCCCTATTGCCAGGGCACAGAGATGGCAGCCCTTGTGCTGCTCCAGCAGAGTAGGACACATGGCTTCAGCCCTGGAGATACCAATATGTTTTTGGGAAGAAACCCATGCTTTCCCCTGGGAAGCTCCGCACCCCTAACCAAACAGTCAGAATTCCTCCTGCAGTCCCATGGAGTGGAGAGTCAGAGTCCAGAACTGTCTTCTGGAGCTCACAAGAAAGCAGAACTTCCTCACCAGCCCAGTTCTCACTTGACCTGTGAGAACAAGAACAGAGCCAGGCCTCCAAGTGAGGCAAATATCAAGCCATCAAGCCAATGAAAACATCAATACCCAGAATACATAATTTCTGATGGGTCACCAATTCCAGGGCTCAGCTTCACTGTTCCTTGAATTGTGAAATTCATAGTGGCATTTGAATTCATGAAAGCACTGTGTGATGCTCATGTGATCAGTGGCTGGCTTCCAGATTTCAGCAGTGCAAGCGCTTGGGCAAAGTAGCAGAAGAGTCTTGCAGAGCTTTCCCTGACCTAGCAAAGAAGATGCACCTGCTCCAGAAAAAAAGCAGCTTGCTGGAAGAAAGCCTGTTGGCAGCAGGGAATCCTGTTGTCCTTCGTGCCTACTCAGTAATGAGAGCTAGTTGCAGGAAAACACGAGAATCAATCAGCATTGTCAAGAGAATGGGAAATAAACCAAATTAAAACACACATACAGAAATTAACGTCATCAAAAATGTGGAGGGCCTGGAAACAGCTCACTGAGGCCCCAAACAAATACAGTTCTTCATTATGCTAAGAAACAAAAACCAAACAAAAAAAGCCTCAACACACAAACCATAAACTGTTGATAGTTTACATTCTTATGGCACAGCACACTACAATGCTCCCCAAGGACAGCCTTGCAAACCATGCATGTATATTTCAAAACCCAAGTTATTTATGGCCTCTTTCCTCTCCAAAGATCACAAGCAGCTTACATGCCTATATATAAGAATGTGAGCAGAACACTCCAACCTGAGCAAGTTATATGATTTTAATACGATTTAATATGATTTTAAACCCATGTTTAAGTGTAAGGGTTAAAACCCGAATGCACTGTCAGCTAACAAGCCCTACATGAGGATTTAGTGTTTTAGCACCTGTGAGAGACTACCATACATAAAGGCTTCCAGACTTTTCCCAATTCTCAACATCACTGTCCCCAAAAGCATAGTTTATATTTACTCAAAATGATCTTAAAGAGGAATAAATGAGGAACCAAATCACCTAAATTTCGATACACACCCTTCCTGAGATTGAGACAGATGCAAGGCAACAGCCAAGCCTGCTGAAAGAGACTGGGTTCAGATGTTTGCCCCTTTCCATCTAGGCTTGATGTAGCAGAGCTGCCCAACAAAGCAGCAAGGACCGACATCTTCAGCCCATCTCATGGAACGAGCCAGGAATTCAAGGCCCCATGTAGGACTACCTCTCAAATAGAAGGATTCTGTTTTATTTCCCCACATAAAAACTACAGCCGTATGCAACTGATGTGACAAAAGAATGCTGAATTTTCAAAACTGCTGATTATTCTGATGAAAGAAAAGCTTCCTATTAAAGTCATCCAATCTTTTTGGGAATCAAGACTGCCTTTAGTCTTAAACTAAATGCTTGAGTTATTTAAAGCCTGCAAACAACTGCAATGCCAAAGGCAGATATCTCAAAGACAACACAGGAAGCATTTCTCAAGAACATGAAAAAATGCTAAGTGATGCTTAACGGAACTGGGAGACATTTAAGGCAGGGAAGGGCCCAGACCCCATAACCCGACAGCCAATTGAGTTCCACAGACCTTACCCAACGAACAGCCAGAGTGAGGCACACAAACTGCAAACATGGTCCCATTACACCAGCACACCATGTAGACAACAGCAGTTTTAATGTTGTGATTAAACACACAATACCAGTGCTTCTAAAACAAAGCCCGACAGATGTAAAGGTAGGTGGATTCCTGTGAAACAAGGCCATATCCAGTGGGTTACTATGTTTAAGCTGTTTCAACAACTATGTACATATACACAGACATGTCTATAAAACTGGGGAGGCACCATGTACGTCATATTCTCTCAGACACAGAACATGCACACAGCCATCGACTCTTCCACATCAAACACACCCAACCCAGCAGGACTTGCTTTGTACAGCAGCACACAGAGCCACAGAGACTGGCTACTGAATCACATCTCTTTGCCCTGAGGTTAGATGGAGATGTAATGGTTTGTATGTGCTGGCATTACTTCCCATGAAACATTCCCATTTCTTTCCACTTTTTTTTTTTATTAATTAAATCTTGCACCAACTTTATCCCTTCATCCCAATTACTGCACTGTGCTGGGATCCTGATTTGCTTCTTCCTTCTACATCCTACATAGTTTTAAACACAAAAAAATGAAGAATCCTTTCCAGAAATCTTTCCATCTTTTCTTCCTGTGTCTCAACCATCTTATTAAAGGCTCTTCCAAGCCTTTCCTCTGGCAGCCATTTACATGTTGTACAGATTAAGCCTTCCATTTGCAGCAAACCTAGGCTCTCTCATTACTGCAAAAATAGCACTGATGCAGACGTTTCAAAATGCTTTTTAGTTTGTGTGCACTCGCTGGGATGACTGTGAACAGCACAAGAATCACACACTGCAAAGATTTCAGAAAGATGCTTTAATGGCCTCTGTGTGAAAGAATAGTTGGAGTTTCTGAATCACTTAACGAAAACAGGCAATTCTACTTCTTATTTTTCACTAAGAACCATAGAATGGTTTGAACTGGAAGGGACTTTTTGTTATGTTCCAGTAAAGCTGCTTCACTGTAACCATGCATATTGCACAATGCCAATGTTCAGGCTCTGGTGTCATCAGGAAATTCCCACTCGGGTAACTTCCATTCAGTCCCAGCCAAGAGCACTGCAGTGCACTTTGTGCTCACACCCCACTGCCCAGAGAGCAGTGCCCTAAGCAGCCCAACAGCCAACAAAGTTCATTACATACACCAAAAATCCAACATTAAGGACGCATCTTCGAAATAATCTGGAATAACACCACAGGGAGAAAATTACTGACCAAATCCACTTGTTTTCCCTCAAATTAAGTACACAAAAATGACAGATTATGCAACAGGAAGAAAACGGATCATGTAAAATAAATAATGCCTTCTGTTTGCAACAAGCTGAGAGCATTTGCTAAGAATTTCCCACTCTCCCTCCCTTCTCTTACTTTTAAAATACAGCTCTACTTAGCTAAGACTTTCAGAAACGTGACCCCTCCCACAGCTCCAGAGCATCCCCCAATAATTAAACTGCACAGCACCAGGCAAGCCTCCTGTTTCATATGGGGTACCATCAGGTTTTTGGTAGCAAAAAGCATAGGGGGCAAGAATCTACCCAAGCTGCATAACCTCTCTGATGGTTCCCCCTCTACCAAGCAGTTCCCTCAGTAAGTCACATACGGTCGTATTTTCCCCATGCATCAGCAGAGAAAGAAAGCTGAGACCCACACAAGACCCTGACAGCAGAAGCACTGTGTTCAAAGCAGAAGTTGTCTCCTATCAGCCTAGATAGAGAAGCTGCACACAAAGGCTCCTTAACAACCACGGAGGAACTGCCAGACTCTGCTTGCCAGGTTCACTTCTGTCCCCTCCATTTCTGCAGTTTTCCCGTTCCTGCCTGCTCTTTCCAACTGCACCTTTGTGGTAACAGGACTCCAAGCTGCCCAGGGACATAATGTGGAGACATCCGTCCGTGCAGACAAAGCTACATGCGTCAGTACTCTCACGTACGGTTACTGCAAAACAAACCAGGAAAAGGGAGAGGAAGGGTGCATGATAGAACAGAGCAGCTGCCATCAGTGAAAAGCCATCGCCGCCTATAACCTCTAGTGATGTCTGTTGTGGCTCAGGTACTTAAGATGTACAGGCAAAAGACAAATGCACCTGCAACTGGAAAAACTTGGGAAGAATCCCAAGTCTGGAGGAAGAACAGTCAGGAGCAGCAGAACAAATTGTGGAAGAAAGAGAAACAATTGTTAATTCATTTTTCACACCAGCCATCAGACCCAGGTCAGACTCCAGACTGCAGCTGTAGGAGCTGCAAAAGCTCCTCCGTCAGTACTTTGTGGGCAACGTTTACTACACACGTTCTACTTGCCGCATCTCTCACCGCCTTCTGATCGCACAGGGATAAGCATCTGGAAGGGCCTGATCTTCAGCCCTACAGCCATGCTTCTTGGCACATCACCCCTCACACATCACCTTCATCTCAACCCGCAAGGGAAGGCATGCTGCACTTTGCCCAACCATTCAGAGATATTTAAGTGGCCCAGTGACTGCCTTCTATTTGCCTCTTTGAGGGGAGGGGCAGCAATGAGCTGAACCTCAGGCTTCCAAACTGCTATACAAAGAGAAGCAGCAGCTCCAAAATCTGCTTTTCCTCTCAGCTCACTGAAGAACTGCCTGGCCGAGGAGTCCCAGCAGAAGCCAATGTGCTGAGCCTTCAGAGGAGACATGAATGAGAGGTGACCAGGGGACAGCCCAGCTTATGGGACTTATGGGATGCCCAAATATACCCTCTCTCTTCATAGTTCTCTATGTTATCTAAGGATTTTAGAATGTTATCTGGAACTCAAGCCAGCACATTTAGCAGTCAGATCATTTTAGTATTCAGCTCATTTTGGTCTTTGCCAATGTTTTAAAATCCACATCGCTCAGGGAAAGAGAGTGCAATTTTTTCTTAAATTATCCCAAACTCTAGAAGGTAACATCTTCCTGATATTCTCTTTGCATAAAAGATGGTCAACAAATATACACAACGCTGAATTTGTTCCCCACTGCCATCTTACAAGACTCTGCTGCAAGCAGCACACCGGAGCAGGGTTCCACAAGATGAGAGCCAGGACAAAACGCTTCTGCAGCCCAGCTCTCAGCAGCAAAAGTGATCTAAAGAAAAAAAAAAAAAAAAGAAGGAAGACATGCAACATAGAAGGTGGAAAGAGAGAGGGAGAATAAACCAGACAGCCCTGGAAAAATTTCTGATTATTTCTGTAGAACAATAAATAAAACCGGGAAGTTCTATGGCACAGAAAGTTCTGAACGTGCTTTGTAGACCTTCCAAGTACAGCAAAGATAACCAAGGACATGAACCTGGGTGGTAACAATGTCAATGACCGCATTCCAAAATCAGGGAGCACTTAGGTTAGCTCACTGATACATCAACATCACACTGCACCCTCGTCACGTCAGATGGGAAACGTGGAGCTGGAATTATTCACTGCTGCTGGAAGGGAAATCTCACCTCAATTCCAGGAGCGAGCAAAAGAAGTCCAACAGCTCCACACGTGATCAACACCTGTCACTTTTCTAAGGCAGACAAAGCACCTGCCGTTCTCTTTCCCCAGGAGCCCTCCCCCAGCAATGATCCTCCTGCACTTGGCTAACTTACCTTCTGCCGTTCCAAATGCCTCTGGAAACAGCAGCAGGATCCACACACGATTAAAAGCTAGCCTGCACTCAGCCACACTGCTCAGCTACCAAATGTTTGTTCTATAGTTACTGTTCAACATTTCCCTCTCTTTCACTGCTGCACTGACCGGATGCAAGGGTGGAAGCTTGCAAGAGCTGTAACTCAGTGGATCACTTTGTGAACCAAAACAGTTACTCCAAATGTTGTAAGTTTGCCTCTGTAAACCTACAGCAATTCTGGTTCAATTCCAGCATCAATTCATTTACGAAGACACTTCTGAACACGGATCTAAATCAAACCCTGAAGTCAATAACACTGTTTAAGAGCTGAAACTCGAGACTGTCTCCTCTCAGTTCCTGCTGCCACTAAAAACAGATGCAGAATTCAGCTGGGATTTCTGCCTTTGCTTCCATCTACACATCACAACCCTGATTTAAAATTCTTTTTATCATCCTCTAAAAGAGTACGTAAACATTCAAGCCTAATGTGGGAGGGCGGGAATCCTGATAAATACACAAGCTGGTGATCCATAAGCAAGGTGAAAAAAATATTCCACATGAAATTTTAAAGCACTGATGACATCACCTTGATGGAAGGGACATCAACCATAAAACTAACCAACAAAGAAGGAAGCTTGCGCCCTATCCAGTATGCAGCTTTACGTGCCATCTAAGTGAATGGAGGTGACACACGACAAGGATTTCTGCATTGCATTTCCACTCGCTGGCACCTTTTTCATGGAAGTCTACAAGAGCAGTGTTCAAAGTACTTATTTTGTATTCTGCTCAACAATAAGGAATATTCAGCATCCCACAAGAAGTAAGAATTACGACAAACCACCTGCAGTTCTCAGTTCAGCTTCCTATCTCACTGCTCTTCCACACGAAGTTACGGAGGTGGCACTGAATGAGTTATACTGGAAACTAACAACACTCTGCAGAAATCAGTACTGTTTGCTCCCAATGACATGTAGAATAATGGCATGAGATAAACAAGCATCCTTCTAAAAAAACAGCTGATTGCTCCCAACAATGTCAGCTGAGCTTAAAAAATAACGCTCTGCATATTTTTTTTTAAATAGGCCATGTCTGAAATTTTTCAGCTTTTTTGGCATGCTCAGGGCATTGTTTTTTTAAATTGTTTCAAACTGAAGAGTACTGTTTCCAAACAGCGTGCTGAAGAACTTTCACTTGAAGCCCAGCAAGCTTCCCAGCCAGCTGCAGCAAAGTTGGCAGCACACACTGCTCTGCAGCAGCAGCCTTGCAGCTCGGGCTGCTCGGCTTGGAGAAGCCTCACCGAGGAGCTCATCAGTGTGCAGAACTACCTGAAGGGGTGATGTGAGGAGCAGGGGACAAAGCCAGGCTCTTTTCAGAGGTGCCCGGGACACAACAAGGGGCACCAAGTGGGTCACAGGAAGCTGTCGGAGCACTTTGTGACCACGTGGCTGACTGCACTGGCACAGGGTGCCCCGAGAAGCTGTGGGGCCTCTGTCCTCACAGACATCCACAGCCATGTGGGCATGGCGCCGAGCCACCTGCTCGAGGTGCCCTGCCTGGGCTGGGCACAGAACCACCAACCCAGAGGTTCCTTCCTGCGCCTCTCCTTACCAGCAATCCTGTTTTAGCCACCAAAATATATCCCACTATTTTTGAAAGTGCAAATCTGCATTTCAGTTCCTCTTGAGACGCTCTCCACCCTAAGGCAAAGCAACAGGAAAAAAACACAACCTCAAAGGCTTTCTCAATTGCCTCCCCCACATTCAAACCCGCAGCAGCTATAAACGCTCACACAGTAATTAGGATCTCTACTGGGGGCTAAATAAGGCAAATGCAGCTTGCTGACTGAGACAGAAAAAGACCATGAGCCTCCTTCTGCCCATCAGATAGACAGGTACAGATTTAAAAATAAGGCTGGAACACTTTGTAAAGGTTTGTCTTCTGGATATCTACTCAATCCACAGCACATCTGTCCAAATAACTTCATTACTATGCCAACCTGAAGTGTTTTGGACTAAAACACAGAATTCACCTGAATACATTTCACATTAAAGCATATCCCTATTCCTTCTATACACTCCCACATATGGTCTGAAAATTCAAGTTCTCAAATGCCAAAAGCATCCAATTTTCCCTCAGGTAATCCAAAGTTACACTCCTTGCTTTTTGCACAGCACAGCACCCAGGATCTGCAACACTGTCAGTAACCAAGCGCAGGCAACCCCTGCAGAGTGCATTCCCCTGGTGAACCAGCAGTTCTCCTCAGTTACCTTTAGTGGGTGAGCAGGGAAGCAGAGGTTTCCCTCCCCCCTACGTTGCTGCTCTCCTCCCCACTCTCCCAGCTGTCTCGGGTGGCCCAGCAGAAGCTGCTCCAGCACGCCTTCACGCCGCCGCCATCCGGCTAACACGACTGCTTTAAGAAGCCAAAGCATGCAAACAGACGCTCCGCAATCTCAAAAAACTCCTTAAAATCCATTTCTTCATCTATCATCATTTCAAACCCTCTTCATTCTCCACCTACGTGACCTGACTTACTGCTGGCACGTGCTGCTTACGTAGGCACCTTTCAGTACTTGAGGGGAACTTAAAAGACGGAGACTGGCTTTTTACACAGCAGATGGTGACAGGTCCAGGGGAATGATTTTAAAACTAAAAGAGGGAAGATTTAGATCAAATATGAGGAAGAAGTTCTTTACTCAGAGGGCAGTGAGGCCCCAGCGCTGCCCAGAGCTGTGGTGCCCCATCCCTGGAGGAGCCCACGGCCGTGGCTGTGCCCTGGGCAGCCTGAGCTGGGGGGCACACAGCCCATGGCACAGGGGTGGCACTGGGTGGGCTTTAAGGTCCCTTCCAACCCAAACCGTGCTGTGATTCTGAGAAGTTTCAGATGCCCCAGTCCTACCAATCAAATCCTTAAATCAGGTACCTTGAATCACACTGTCCCACCTGTAGGCTAGGAGGTTGTTCTCACCTACGTTATTTTAAGTCTGCAACACATTCTTGAGAATGTAACAAAAATGCCTGCTCCAACACAATGCTTCACGTGTTTAATCATCACATCATTGTTTCCTACAATCATTTCCAGTAGGCTCTCTCCATGGCATTGACACATTGCCCCATATTATTACATCTCATAAGTTGACATTCACAACCACTTCGCAAGGAAGGTCCCCAATTACATTTTAAATCAGAAGTCACTGTATGCCCTAATGTGCTTCTCACTAAACTGATCCTTGACATCATCAGACACAAAAATGCAATTGATACATTGCACACAACCTTCATTCATCACATTTAAATTCAGTTTCGCTAATAAGGAAGGACTGAATTTGGGATGGTTGAAAGTTCAACTCATCACCAGCAAAAATAACTTGCTATCAACAACCTTCTTCTCAACAGTCTCCAGGTATTGTTTTGGTAGCAACTCACCACACCCCTGAGATAGCATAGAGATCTACTCTAACACTGCAGCATTCCAGCTGCCTCCAGGACCTTTTGGACTGTCAAGATGATGCAACATAAATCAAAAAGTGTTTTGAAGCCATTTCATTCCTCAAAAAGCCTCACGCAGCACTACCACAGCTCTGCCATTCAGCAGAGGCTGCAAAGCACCCCAAGTGGGGTTTACCACCAGGCATCCACTTCAAAGTCCAGAAGAACACTAAGCAAACTTCTTCAAATGATTCCTCATTATATTCTATCCCTTAAGAGTGAGCCCAGCAACACCTTGCCTCTGCTGCCAATTCTTTTGCTTCCCAAAGACAACACAGAGGGAGATCTCTGACATTCCTGAAGGGTCACACTACTTCAGGTCATTCCTCAACACCAATGCTGAGGAAAGCAGAACCCCCAGCCCCACAGCTCCCAAGTACTGGGGTACTCAGGTGGATAACTTCAGTGCTGGAAAGCTACAAAGAGAAATGACATTTTAAACAGCATGCTAGAAGGCAGGCATCCAACAGCTCTCACATGTTAGTGATAGCCAACAGCTAACTGACTGCTCTTATGAAAATCCAGTGAGTTAGAAGTAGAAATGTTCGGCTGTTTGTGTTGTGCTGCCCTTCCAGAATATGGAGTACCAGACTAAGAGGTTTATCTTCTCTAAATCTTAATAGACAGCTAAATATAGTAAAATGGTGATTATTTAGCACATCTTTAAAGCAACAATTTCCCTCTCAATTAATTTCCCATTCCTTGGATTAATTATCTACTCAAATTTACTTGATGCACCCACTGCAAGAAGCTGAATGCATTTCCTGTAAATTAAATTGCCCTCAGAGATAATGACATTCCTAGAACAACTTTGACTATGCCAAGAAACAATCCATTCTATTGAATGTGCCTGGATGGGTAGAAAGGAGAAAAGTGACAAGCACTGCCTCCAGAGACTTGTGGAAGTCTGGAGTTCGAACCTGAACAATGAGCTGCTTTCACTTACCCTCAGAGTGACCCTAACATAGTAGCATGTAGTAGTTCTTCATTAGCCCAAATAAGAATGAAGTGCAATGCAGACAAAAAAATCCAGAGATAATCACTACCAGCAGCAACTTTGGCCACTGTGAGCTTGTACTCAAGGGTCTTAAGGTCTACTGAGCCACAAATGGTCCAGACACACATTTCTATCATGATTAGTAACAAAGCTCCTACAAATTTCTGTAATGCTCGATTGGGAACTTCATCAGAGAAGTGGCAAGCAGAGCTTCAGCAGAGATGTCAAATAACTCCCACTCTGTCAGACCAGAACATGACACCTCACAACTGCACGCTGCCGCACACAGGAGCAGAAAGCACAGGCCTCTGTCCTTCCTGAGACTGGAAGAGATTCAAACAGTTCCTCATCTTTCCTTGGAATCTCTGCTCTACTGTGAGGGCTGGTCCTAGAGGGGCAGTGATCCTAACTCCCAGGAACATAGCATGAAAGTGGAACAACCTCTGCACCTATTAAAAACCCAAACCAGCAGTTGTATTGAAAGCACATCAGGGGGAACAGCAGCCACGGGTTTTACTGGAAGGTGAATGGCACTGGAGGTGCTTCTCCTTTCCTGCACAGAGCGAGGTGCCTGCAGCTCCCCAGCACCCAGAGCCTGTCTGTCCCCACAGCACACTATAGAGGTGACAGCATCCCGCTGCCAACTCTGTGCTACTCGAGGAGCAGGTGCACCTGGTTCCCTTACCTAATCTCTTACTGCGTTTCTTCCAGGTTGCTTTGTTATCACTGAGTGCCAGAGTCCTGAGTTCTGGAGCCACATCCCCAAAACATTACTACTGCACCAAATGCCAGGGCTGAGGCACAGCACACTCCCACCCAATTCTAACAGAACTCACACAGAAGCAATGTTTCAGATGTCCCCTCATCTTTTATCCTAGCGGCACGAACCAGCATTGCTTCTGCATCACGCTGGAGGTGTGAGGGCCAAGGAGGCTGTCCCACAGGTAGGTGACTTCAGCAGGCAGAACACAAGGAAAGAAGAGGTTCTTATTACTCAGAGCTCTGTCATTTGAGCACAGCAAAAGAACAAAGCATGGCTTAAATCAAGTATCTGCTAAAAGCTTTCATGTTCCAAGCCCACCCTCCTTACAAACGGCATTGTGGAAACAGACAGGACTGCAGAAGGAAGGCAGGGAGAGCCTGCTATGGACCGAGTTTATAAAATATTTAAGCAAAGCATGTGACCACTGACAACATGCACCTTGATTGAACAATAGGCTCCATGAAAACAAAGGGTTTTTTTTCCCAAATCTTTAGTGTATTAATATCTGCAGGGGAGGAAGGAAAGCAGAAGTTCTAAAAAAACCCCAAAAGCCATATACAGGGGAACACATTCCAAGTTTTAATAGCACAGCTCCTGAAAAGCACACTTGGTAATACTATCCATGCTCTAGTTCAGAAATAGACACGGGTACACTAACAGATTCTCAATCCACACAAAAGCATATCCAAGTGGAACAACCCTGCTGAGAAGAAAGCTCTCACGCTCCTCCAGTTGGAACTTCAGCAGCTGTGGCTCTGCTCTGATGCTGGACAAAACCAAGCCAGGCTGGGCTTTAATAATTGATGAAGCTCCCACCCCAGCTAAGGCAGCCAGTCAGCTGTACAAGAGTATAAACACACAGAGCCCGTACAGCACACCAGAAGTGAAATTCACTTGCTTACTAGTGATGGAAAGATGTGATGGAGACTACAGGCTCTAGCTGAGAACTTCTGAAGTCAACACCAGCCTAGACAGGAATTAACTTCTGGGATAAACCCAATATGGGACTACTGTACAATTTATTTTCAGTATGTTATCAATCCTGCAGACATAAAATATTCAAAACTGTTTTATGGAAGTTTCTCTACTCTCCACAACTATCTAAAGACAGAGCTGCATAGCCCTGCTGCTATCACTGGCTTCAGAAATAATTGGATTTTAATTAAACCCAGAAGACGAATGAAAAATTGATGCTACACCAGCACAAGTTTCTGCTTTTTTTTTTTCTTTTTCTTTTTCTTTCTCCTAATAAAGGTGACACATTGCTGTCACTTTTACAACCACGAATAAAACAATTCCATTTATTTCACTACCATACCATGGGATCCCCTGACTAAAGGCAGGGGCAGCACTGCACACCAGCATCCCTCCCTGCTGGCTGGTGGCCCAGAGGGGCACACAGGGATGGGACAGGAGGAGCAGCTCCAGGTCACCAAGCCGCAATCCCTGCAGGTGTCCAACATCTCATGTAGGGAAAGATTCCTTCAGATTTTATAAACCTTGTGAGTGAATAAGTTAACTAAAAAGAATGTCAGTACCAAAAGGGAAAGTAATGACGACTCGCATTTAAGACACTTTACAGACACACTCACGAACCATCTCCGTACTGTAGGGATTCATAAGAGCAGGCTGCATTCTGGGACGTGTCAATTAAAATTAAGAATGAAATAACTCTGTGCAACGGTGCTGAATGGCATTTTCTTTCAAGAGACCACAAGTTCAAACAGATCTCAGCCCCGCAATCAGATTATTCTTAACTCTTTCATTCCCAACGCAAGTGACCAGCTCACCAGAGGCGGACGCAGAGCGCTGGGTGCCCAAACCCTGCAGACACAGCGCTGCCAGGAAGGCTGTGCAGCTCTGAGCTACCGAGAGCAGGATTTAGTCTACAACTGCAGATACAGTAAGAACAAGAAAAAGCGGGAAGTGCATGTAACAGTCTGCTCCTACAACCAGTCAAACCAAGAAGAAGTTTGAGGAATTTGTTATCAGCAGTCACCATACTGAGATTATTTTGCCCAATGAAGAAAGCAGCCTTCGCACCTCCTGCCCAACCGTGCTCACAGTACAGCTCAGCACCAGGCTGCTCCACAACACTCCTGGCGAAACAAGGCTGCGCTCGGCTCTGCATCCCTCCGACAGCTGCAGGAAACACACCATCACACACCTGCACAACAGCACTGCCACGTGCATCAAGCGCCCCAAGTTACCTTGCTGCTCAGCACCACACAAAGCAGAGTTAAGGAAGAACGGAGGTACCTTTTCCCACTGTTCACTACCTACAAGTGCAGTCTTTGGTACCCACATCAAATATTTAAAAAACACACATGTATGCGTGGCACATCTCCAATGTCAATTTTAAAAGACATTAAAATAAGCATTTCTATTTTAATTCTCAGGACAAAGCGAATTCTCTTTGTCCCTTTAAAAGAAAAGCAGGGATGTCCATGGATAGAACAGAACACTTTGGAGAGTTCTGAATCCAGGAAGAGGGGATAAGTGCAGGGCGAAGAACCCAACAGTCTTCATAAATATTTCTGTGACTCCACTTGCCAAACCAGTATCCACATGACACAGGTAGGCCAAGTTTATCTGAAAACAAGAAAATTCAAAGGGCAACAACTCACGAAGCACACCCACACGTCTGCAGTGCATCTACACAGGCACACATGGCTCCAGCTGCCGTGGATGTGACCCTTCCCTCAGCATCCCACACACGGCAGATGTACCAGCAGCCCTCTCATGGAAAGCCTCCAGAACCCAGCACCCTGAGCACGGCCGCAGCACAGGGTTTGCCTCACCTCGTGCTTGGAAGCAGCACAGGGAGAAAATGAAAAATCGCATTTTGAGCAATGGAAACTTTGTGTTAGCATTATTAAACTGAAACTGTAACTCTCAGTGTAGCAAAACAAAGTAAAATAAAATAAATGGATCCCATGTAATGGGAGCAGAAGGATGATTTTGACTGGAGACCCAAACCCAAGCAGCAGAAAGGCTGAGGAGGTCAGAACGATGTCACCCTGGATTTAAAGCACCTTGCAGCCAGGTGCTTCAGCTCCGCCAAACAGCCTCACTGTGCTCTTTGCATCTGCTGCCACTGCCATGGAAACAAATAGGAGGCATCTCTTTTAGAGTATTTAGATACTTCAAAACCCAATCCATTAGAAAGGGTGGAAACGTTTCCAGCAATCAAACTGAACAACACTCCCCCTCTCTTTCTCTCTACGTTCTCATAAAACTGACAAAATATACTTTTAATAGATTAAAATACAGAAGCTGCAGCTGCCAATGCCAAGGTCTTTCTGTCACTGTTACACAAATAAATCAGCACTTCTTTGCATCTACCGCTGTGGACAAAAGAGAAGAGCATAGTGTCACCTCCTGTTTACTTCTTATTTACTGGATGTTATTCAAAGAAGCTCTTTTCTCATTGCCTACATCTAAAATGAGTGATGGCTGCCATTTCTGATGTAATAACAGACATCTCTTCCCTCCAGAAATACTCTGCTAAGAATATTATACCTCAGAAGCACAGCATTATGCCTTCAAATTGCCAAAGGTGCACATTACTGTGCAGCCTTGGCATCGCTGCGCTGGTGGCACCACTGCTGCTGATGGCTGAAAAGCTGAATAGGAAAAAGAAATGGGAAGTGATAAGATCGTGTCATAAAATACAAGACAAATGTGCTGCTGTGACCAAGATTCATTCTAACCTCAGGTAACACAACATCATGTCACGCGTGACAGAAAGAGAAAGAATGACCCAGATAAGATGAAATTGCTAAGGACAAATATGAAGTGTTCCTCATCAGGCATACATATGTTTACATAAATTTGCTTATATTTACATACACTAATGTGCGCAATTCAGTTGTTAAGAAGTCTGTAAATGCATCACAGTCCAGTCCGTTTGGCCAAAGAGCAGAATGAGGAGCCAGGCAGTACAGCCTCCTTGTTAAAACATGACAAACAGGAATTGAGATGGGGATTGCAGCCCCAGGTTCTGATACTGCGCTACTGCTAGGGCACAATCACCTTGCAGAACTGAATTAATGCCATAACTAGAGGACCTCAGAAGATCCCATATATTTTATTAAATACCTAGCAACTTAGCTGCCAGCTGAGAAAGCAAGGACAAGTTTTCTGCATAACAGACTCATTGAAATTTCATCCAGAAAGCTCCATGTTTTCAACCCCCACACACCAGCCAGCATTACCTGAACTCACTCCCAACATCTGTGCTCACTGCCTCCCTTTCTCCAAAGCAAAACAGAACTCCACCTTCTCTCCTACTTCTATCTACTCTGCTTCTCTGGCTGGACACCATCCCTCCTGTAACAGCAGGCAAACCGAGTGCTTTCAACAATCTCTCTGTGGCGTCATGCACCCATAAACCAAGGCGTGGTTGGATGTCTCAAAAGCTGAACTTTGGGGAATGTTTCACGTATTGCTATGATGCTGCCCAATGAAGCAGGAAGACTACAAACTTGCTGCTGGGGAGCAGGGCATTCAGCTACTGCTTTAGGAGGTGCTTTCCCCTGCTTACTTCCTTTACCCAAAAGAGAACACCAACAAGGAAGCACCTCATCCATGACATCCAAAGACCTCTCTTATGAGTTTCAAGAATCACACAGAATCAGGGAATCACCCAAGCTGGAAGGGACCCATAAGGATCACTGAGCTCAACTCCCGGCTCCTGAAGGACCACCTGAAAATCAGTCTGGGTGCATCATCCAAACGCCGCTTGAACTCTGGCAGCCTGGTGCTGCATCCCCCAGGCAGCCTGCTCCAGGGCCACACCACCTCTGGGGAACAACCCCTTCCTAACACCAACCTGATGCTCCCAGTGCAGCTCCACACTGCTCCCTCGGGTCCCTTCACTGTCACCAGAGAACACGAATGCTCATCAGATGTGAAGACAGTCTCTCCTCTGGTACTGATAGATGGCTGTACTTAACAAGGTCTAGTAGCAATAAAAGGAAAAAGCAACTAGGCAGTAAAGAATTTCATTTGCAGCATACCAGATAATTTCAAAATATTACCAACACAACAAAAAACAACTGAGGCACAGTAATGCTCAGGCAGCATTTAGGGGAAGTAATGAAACGCAGCTTTTGAGTTACAAGCACAGAAATAACCATTCCCTTTTAATTAAAGGCAACTATTAATATTATTAGTTACCCTTAAAAAAAAAACCAGAAAGTCTGCCAACAATCCAGCAGTTCAAAGGGACATCTCACAGCCAAATGCTGTGAAAGCAGTGAGAACCAAATTCTACAACCGTAAGCAGTATCAATACGTAATTTACGAGTAAAAGCTACCCCTAACAAAGCCACTCTTGACTTCCACAGTATTCAGCATTTACATTGAAATCTTTCACAACCCAGAAAAAGATCACCATAAGCACTGCCTCATTAGGGCATCATGACTATGATCTACAAGAGCTGCACTCTTAAACTAACAAAAACCATGTCTAGGATCCATCAGAGACTCGAAATGGCAAAGAAATCACCAAACCAGCCCAACTGGGCAGTGCTGGTGTCCTAGAACATGCTGCCACTATTTCCCAGATGGGCCAATAACCAGTGTGATGCCAGTAACAGAAAGCATCTGCAGGAATAAACACATCCCTCTGAAGTTAAACTACATGAACAATAAATAGGAGGATTATCCTGGTCAACACTGCTTCCGTTAGGAAGAAGCTTTAAGGACAAACACTAACACAAGTTCTGCCACGTACCCACGAACACCAGGACTTGAGGCAGGGCCAGAGCACTGCTCTACACAATTCACACCCACAGAGAACAGCAGTCCCAGCCTGAAGACCCAGGGTCTGTTCAGCTGGTGTCCAACAGCGGCTCAGGGGGTGCTGATACAAAGCTACTGCCACCTGCATGTTCTGTTTTACAAATAAGTCACGTTGCCCATTCAAAACCATTTGTTTTCCATTGTTGTAATGCAGTACCATGTGAAATACAACATATAGTCTTATATACTGGTTTTCACATCAAGCCTACTTTAAACAGCCTGTATTAAACTCCTTAATCAAACAACTCTTTCTCATTTAAGCTTGGAAAGCTCCAGCCTTTGCAGCTTTCTGGTACAAACACTGATACACTTTGTTAAACGCACCACAAAACAAAGCAGCTCAGGTCCACACTGCTCTATGCCTGGAAGCCAAAAGGACCTTTATTCCCTTAACACTGAGTTCCCCGAGAACTATTAAATCAAAGAGAAATGCAGATGGTTTCAGATGCAAAACTTGCTAAAACAATTTGAAAGAGTTTACAATTCAAACAGCAGAATAATCCCCATCGTCCATGGAATCATTCACATCTCAGGGCTCCACCATCCACAGAGGGACCGTACCACATCTCACAGCTCCAGAATGAATGACAAGCCTGCAAGATGAAAAATCTTCTGAATGTTCAGCATGATTCCAATCACTGTTACACTACGTGCATTTAAAGCTACACTGCTTAAATCAAATTGCATTGCTGTAGCCACAGCTCTGCAAGCAAATACGTTTTGTATGGTACAAAAATAAGCCCCCACTTTCTAGTTCCATTTCGGGCTTTCAGGAACATCTCCTTCTCTGAACAATAGGTCGGCTTGGAAGTTTTACTAAAAATAAAAGTTCAGAGCTGTGCCAAGCGATTTAGCTTGCAGAGGCAGAAATTCCCAAGCTCAAACACTCCCCACGTCTACTCAGAAGAATTTTTACTTTACTTTTCTGAATGCCAAAGAGGAGACAGCGATGTGAAGGATAGCTGTGTGGGATCAGCCAAAAGGGAAAACTCAGGCATTTCAATTTCCTCCTGTAAGCAGGTGTGGGCTTGACTCATCAAAGAGGCAGAGAACACCATTGGAAGTAATGAATTTTCACATTACTGCAGTGCACAGGGAACGCCGAGTCCATGGAAACACCACCCTCAGTAAGACAGAAGAGATCACGCCTGCCATTTGTAGATACAAAAGATTGTGAGCTGTGCCCAGAGAAAGCAGGACTTCAGCTCCCATGTGCTCGTAAAGCTTCTCCCAGGTACAGTTACATTTGTTCACTGCTCAGGCATGCAGAGAAGTGACTAAAAGAACAACAAAGCTGGGCTGCAACCTAATGAAATACGTGAGGCACAAAGGACACGGTGAAATCAGAGCTATCTGAGTTTCGGTTTTCCTTTAAATAGTAATCTGAAACATTGCCTAATCTCAGGATTTGACTGAGGGACTCCATTCACTCCTAAACCACTCCTCTCACTGTATCCCACAGCTGAGGCACGGGGAGGAATCAGCCGTTCCCCACATCCTTAAAAGGCAAAACAAAAACACAAGAAAACCTACGCACACAATTCTACATTCCATTTTTCACTAGAAATAAAACCCTTCAACGTAAACCAAGCACCACCTCCTACTATCTGAACTCTGTTACCACCACAGGCACCGCAGTGCCCACTTCCTTCTCTGTGCTGCTGCCACAACCCGCCGGCCCAGCAGCCCCGTCCCGCTCCATGGCACAGGATGCCATCCATGGCAGAGCCAGACCCCCAGAGAAGCTCCTGGCACAAGTTAGAGGCACCATGCGCAGGCAGCTTCCAACAGTTACCACCACCTTTTTTTCCCCATTCTATCTACAGCAACAGGCATTCCTACATTACGATGACATTTCGCGTGCACACCTTTCTTTTTTTCTTTAAGCTTTTATTTTTAGCAGCTGTGGTGCAACTGAAGCAAACCTCGTGGTCAGCCCGGCAGCCCCTCAGCCTTTGGGACAGGTGGTTCTGGGGCAGGCGGGAGGCAGCACTGAGCGCAGTGCTGTTACAGGCTGCACTCACACACACACCAACCCTTGTGTCCCAACAGCTCACGTCAGCACTTTCACAAGAAAGCAGTTCTAGTGACGATGCTGTCACACGTCACACCTCCAAGAGCACATCTTCCCCAAGACTTCCACGGCTGACACAGACCCCACCAGGCCAGTCGCCAACGCACCACTCCATTTTTCATCCTGCCAGCTCCAAGCTTCCACGCTTGCTCACATCAGCATCGTCCTCCAGCAGAACGCTCCCAGGACAAGGTGCTGGGGAAGGGCAGCTGACTGGGCTCAGGACATGAATTAGTCATGTTTGCCAAGTATTTTCCAAAGCAGAAATAACAGAACTGAACAATTTTCACCAAAAGTCACCAGGTGACTCCTTTCCCCTTCACAACTTTATAGCCCCAAGGCAAGCCAGCATTTGAAGTTTCAGGACCAGATCAAGACCGTACGTCATACAGTACTCCGAGCATATTTTAGCAGTTACAGACTCCAAGAAAACTCCAAATTTCATGAACTCTGTACAGATAGACTAAAGAATTCCAGGCGTACATGGACAAACTTCAGCATCTCCATCCACAGCCAGCAGCAGTAGAGGGAAGAGCCAAGGCAGAGCACAGGACATGCCAGCCCTCCCATTACAGCCACAAGAACCGGTTCTCCGTGTGCATTTGCTCCACCAGGCTTCCAAGGTGCAATGCTGCTCTGGGGCCCAGAACTGTGGCTGCTCTCAGCTGAAGTCTGGAGGAGAGCTGGAAGTCACACCTGCTCCTTTTTAGTTACAATCAACAATTGTCTTAGCTCAGGCTTTAGATGTGAGGAGTCTCTAAAGGCACTGAGTCTTCAGTTCACATGATGGAAATCCCTTCAGCCTTTGTATATATAGATTGTGTAGGACTGCCACTTGCCTTAACCATTTATCCATTCAGCTTAATTTTACTTAATTGTGATCGTTAAAGTTAAAAAAATTACTTTCTAAAGGCTCTGTAACTACACAATAAATTTCTCTGACAACGCAGTTTAGAACCGCTGCCTTTCATTAAGCAAACCATTCTCTAATATGCTGTTGCAGCATCAACTCGATCAGTTATGCTGCAGAAAGGCCTCAGAATAAATCAAGAGCCCATCCTCCACCAGAAAAGATAAAGTAACACTTCTCTGTCTCACCCTCAGCTGTGAAAGCAGCATGAAAATTAAAACCACAGGCATTTTTGTTGTTGTTTTGATGTGGAAGAAGAATTTACAAATTAACTGTAATGCATGACCTGAAGTGATTAACGGTAATCTTGCACCACTCGAGCTTCTCCTCCTATCTACACAGAAAGCACAGAAGATGAGAACACAGCTCCGCGTGCAGAGCAGAAGGCATCAAACACGCTGTTAGCATTCTGCCCTCTGCTTTTTATTCAAAGAAAAAACAGAAATCCCCCAAAGCTGCCACCCATCCAGGTACACCAAATGAGCAGCTTGTGCCGTGCCACCGCGCACCTCAGGGCAGACTCTACACTGCCCAGGGCAGCAGCAGGTCCTACACAGCTCAGAGGACGCAGGGTGCGGGACGCAAATGGCACACAATGCAGGCGACCAAGTCGGGCCCCCAGCAGGCAGGGCAGCCGCCACCGTCATATCTAAGGGGAGTGAGCACAGAGGAGCCTGGCTGAAAGGGCTGCTTTCCTCTGAAGAGAAACCCGTATCCCATTTGCATCAAGAAACAATTCAGCATTCTGCTGCCGGGATGGAAAAGCAGTGCGCAGCAAGCTTAAAGCAAGCTGAAGCACCTCCAACAACTCCAGAGCAGTGAACTTAAATCCAGGGACGCACCAGCAGCACGTTTTACATTCCTCTCCCCAAATACGCTATTTTAAATGAAGAAAGGAGAAAAGAAAAAGGATACTTAAAGAAGTCTGCAGCAACTGCCCCCCACTGTCACCTGCGCTCAACGGAGCAGCCCAGCACCAGCTGGAGCTGTGGGGTCACCGCAGCAAGCACCCGCACACACAGCAGCCTGCTGGCCTTGCTATCTACCTGCCTGCCCCAGCTTCACTCTGCGGTGCCCAAAGACACCCCAAGGCAAAGAAGGACATCTGAGATCTCCCACCAAGTTCATTATTAGCATAGCAGTTTAAAATAACGTTTACGCAAGAAATAGAAGTTATATTCCCACTATGTTCATCAACAGAATCAAAGAGTGCCGCGTGGGAAAAGCAAACACATCGCACAGCACAATAGCCAGCCTTTCCTTCTCCAGAAGCGCTATTCCTAGCTGCTCTACGTCAAAGAGTTCCCCAGATCTACTGAGCGGGACGAGAAGGTCAAAGAAAACAACAGTTGGCTTTCTCCAGCGTTTCACCAGCGAGCACAACAGGCAGCGGCAAAACCCCTCCCGCACGCTCGGCTGGCAAAGCAGCCCGGCGTCCCCCCGGCCCCGCGAGGACGCGAGTCGCGCACTGACCCGTTCGAGTTCCGCAGGCATGGATGCGCGGCGCCGGCCGCACCGCCCCCGGCACGGACGCGCCCCGCTCCCCGCGACCCCTCGGAGCGCGCAGCCTCCCGCTCCGGCCGCCTCCGCAGCCTCGTTCCCTCGCGAAGCTCGCTCCTCCCGCGACCCGAGCGGCTGCCTCCCTCCGGCCGGAGCCCATCCGGGGCGAAGAGCCCCGCGGAGAAGCGCCGCCGCCGCCCCGAGGGGAGGGAACCCCGCTCACGCGGCTCCGTTCCCGCCGCCCGGGCCCCGGGGGCGGGACCGACGGGCGGCCGGGGCCGGGCCACGCCCGACGGCTGCCAGAGCCCGGCCGGGGGGCACGGGGCGGGGCCGCCCCCAGCCGAGCCGCGTCTCTCGGGCCCGGGCCGCCGCCGGGGAGCCGCGCTGCCGCGTGCGCGAGACAAAGGGGGAAAGCGAGCGGCGGCCGCGTGCCGGGGAGCGCGGCGCGTCTTCCACGAGAGGGACGGCTGGCGACGAGGCACGAGAAAGGAAAGTGCCCGGCTCAATTACTTTTCGTACCCTGCTCGGAGATTAACGCCATTCCTAATGCAGCAGCGGCACTGGAAGGTCATCTGCAATCGCGGCTTCCTCCCTTTCGGACCTTGCACAGAAAGTGAGGCTGACGGCTCCAAGCGCGGCTGGCCTCGTTTCTTAAAACCATTCACCTGCTCGCAGACCTGGCCCGCGTTCGTGAAGATGCCGTCTCGCCGAAGTACGCGTTAGCACAACGAGCGCCAGCTGTGCCGCACCTTCCTCCCTCGCCCCGGGGCCGCACGCCCTGCCGGCAGCTCCCAGCCCCGTGCTGCTGCTGGGCTGCGAGCCCGGAGATGGAAGAGAGCCTTCCGAAGGGTCCAGTCGTGGGCTGGAACCCTTCTTTCCGCTTTCTCTGAGAAACCGCAGAAAGGAGACGTACTGAGAAGTACGGAGACGGGCGGTGGGAGAACGGGACGGGCAGGCGGGCACGAAACGACCGCGGGCAGCGCTGAACGCTGCGCGGGGTGCCGCCTTCCAGCTGCAGCCCCCCGAGCCCAGGGTAGGGCTGGTTTTGCTCGATTATACCGGGGCTCCAGCAGCAAACCGAAGCAATAAATAAATCCAAGCCTACAACAGCTGGTGGCTGAAGAAGGGTAATTAGGGACTGAAAGCTACTGGAATCAAATTAGAGACTGTCCTGGAAAACAGGGATGGTCGGAGCCAAAAGAACGAAAGGAAGGCGGAGCACAAGGGAGTTTCCTGTAATTCCCAGAAGAGGCACCTCAGCAGAAGAGGGCCTTTTCATCCTAGCTTTACAGTCCCTGAGAATTCTAAAACACACTTCCAGCATTAGTGCAATTAATGCGTCAATTAATACAAATCTCACCAGATAAACATGAAAAAATGACATTTAACACAGGTAGGAACGTGTCAGATATTTAATCCTCATTGCAGCTCTCCTATTGCAGCCCTAGTCAGGGTTCTAGCTGAACACCAGAGCCAAGGTTGGGCAGGTGAGGGGCAGAAGACAGCAGAGCTGCATTACCCAGCCCTGGGCAGTTTGGTTCAGCGTTACAAAGGCTGACAAAAGCAATGGTAGATTTTCTGCAAGGTTTGGTTGCAATAAAGTATTTGCTGTCGTGGGCAGAAAATAAGTCCATCTTAAAGACAGAGAACTCAGATGCAACTGGTAGCAGCCCTCAATAAAATACTTAGAAGTCAAAGCAAAGCAGAAGGAATGCATTTCGTCCCAGTGCCCTGTACTTGCACAGCTCTCCCCCTCCTCCTCACCCAGCTATTCTTCAGCTAACTAACAGAGCTCCACTTTTGTTGAGGCCATGCTGGCACAGAAAAGCACCATTCAATTTAGGCATGTACGTGGACATGTGCCAGACCTCCTTACACTGTCAAAGAAAAAACCTTACAAAGTCTATATCCATAGGGCGTTGTGGCAACCACGTGTGAATGCAGAACGATGAAACCAAAAACCTTCCTGGGCAGGCTTGCCAATTCTCTCACACTGCAAACCCCCCGGTACATCTGCAAGCCTGCAAGATTAGCACTGCCGAAGTCTGAAGTGCCACCTTCCAGAGTTGAGAACAATAACTTCCTCTCCAATATGTAGTAGATGTTGGGAGGCCTTCTGGTTATAAGGTAAACTTTTAAAATATTCTCACTCAAAACCAAAGTTGTTTTTTTTTAAGCAAAGAACTTCCTTTATTTTTTTTTTTTTTATGAGCTTGCAATATTTTGGAGCTCAAATACTTCTGAATGCTGGGGCTTGGCAATACTGAAGTAACTAATTACCTAAATAAGAGTTATGGATTAGATCCCTGAGGTGATACTCAATTTCCAAATTCTGGCCACAAACACACCATCCATCAGTACCGAACTGCTGACTACATCCCACAGTTGCCCCTTCCCTCCCCACTCCCCTTTTTAACTGAACTTTAATTTCCTAATTTATCACGTTTCCTACTGCCAAAAGCAGGCTGAGAACTGCCTTTTCTCTCTCGGAGAAATAAAGCACACAGGTAGGAAGAGCTTTAATTTTCTGGAAGACAGACAGGCACAGTATCTGGGCCAAGTTCTCCTTTTCATTTTCTCCCACTACCCTTAAAAAATTTAAATCAGTAGTGCTGCACTATGGCTTGATCTGCTCTCAGAGGCACTAAAACAAAAACAGTTCGCAGCTCTGCCTGGAAACACAACATACGGCCCAGCAATACGTAACACCCATAAACCCAACCGGGCGAGAAGTCACAAGATGAATCAGGAATTCCAGGTAACCATAGAGGCAAAAGCACCCACAGCAGCTCTCAGCATCAGACAGCTTCTGTTCACATGGGTGCCTTGCACACCAAGGTTGTATTTATTGCTGCTCCAGGGATTCCATGCCACAAATATACAAGGTAAGTGAGAGTACTAAAGAACAGCACACCACGATGTATCACTGAGCCACACTGTGATTATTTTAATGTGGGCAGATGAAAACAAGAATTTTTACTCCCAATGTGCGTTTTGTAATCTCTCACTACTATTTCCATCATTTTTGTTTGAAAAACTCCATTGATCCCTTCAAAGCATCTGTACTTGGTCCCAAATTGTTGCACGACTCTTGTAAGACAGAACCACCGTGGCACTTGTAACATTTAAAAATCCTTTTGCTTTCATACTGCAAGGTTAGAAACAGAGATGAAGCCAGATACCTTCATCAGGGAGGAGGCAGCATTCAGGGGGAGGAGGCTTCCACGCATCAGTGCTAAAGAGAAGGTCTAAAGCATCACAGAGCTGAAGACCAATATGACAAAGAAGCCACAGCCACACTCTGCAGTGGGCAACGTTAGGTACTTCAGTGAGTTCAAAGCACTGTCACTTGGAAACAAACAGCTTCCATCTTGCTACATCTAATATCAGTCAAGTCCATTTCATCCAAGTTGTCATATGACAGGATGAGAACAAGGGCAGTCTGGCAACAGCATTGCTTGCATTAGAAGTAAAGGACAAAGGAAGCCTCATGTCACCACATATAGGTTGCAGTCGAATGAATGCCCTATGTTTCTGCCTAGCAGCTTCACTTAGATAAGAATCAACTACATTTTACAGGATTAAAAATAGAAATAATAACTTCCACTTTAAGAAAAAAATTAAGATAGCATTACATTTATAAAGGAATGACAACAGCAAGGAAAAAAATCAGATTTAAGGTTGGGACTGCGGCCATAATTCCATATTGTAGTTATTGGAAAGGAAAACAAAGGCACTGCAAAGCATGAAAACCCAGCACTGCTCATCTTTCATTCCTGAGATTTTTTTATTCCTCCCCTCCCTGCCCTCAGATTTTCCAGATGATTTGTGCCACATTTCGAGCTGAACATTACAGTCACTTGCTCAGAAGATCAACGTACAGCATTCTCTCATTCAGAGGGGAAAAAGACTGGTTTCTCATTAATGTACAGGACTGATAGATGCCTATGCAATCAACTCATTTTTATGATCCTTTTCAAACTAATTACTGTCTTCCTCAAACCAAAACCTGAACATGCTTGGGTTCTTCTTTCCCGAAGAGAGAAGCAAGGTCTTTGTGTATGGCGTTTTGTTCCAGAGAAGCATTCTTATATTTGAAATACTTGCATATAGAGAATAAGACTGCAAGAAGAAAAAAAGCTGCTTCAGAAACAAGGAGAGTGGAGCTCTTCTCAGTCTTTTAACTACAGAACTCTAAAAACGTTCCTCCACCAGCAGTGAAAGGCACACGCTGCTTCAGTGCCTAAAGTGAGCTCAGGCAGTAACCTATAGTACTCCCAGTCACCACAACTATGGCTCAAAAAATAACCTCTTCAGCTAGTAATTTGATAGCTTAGAAATGGGAAGCAGCTTTTATATACGCATGTACACACACACCTCAAGCATAAACTCTGACATTCACTTGGAGGAAGGCTATCATTACAGCTGGCGCTCAGCCCCGGGCTGCCCATGGCCACCTCTGGCCGTTCTGCTCTCAGTCACTCCGATGACTTCAGTGAGCGACTCCACGGCCACGACGAAGAAAGCAAAGGAAGCAAAGCAAGCAAGAGCCTCACAGAGCCATGAGCAGCACGGCCTGAAGTAATGGAAGGCTCAGCCTTTATCAGCAACGTTGCAATCCAACTGCCATTCGTTTTCTGAGTAAATTCTCAGGAGTATATAGATACCCACAGCAGCAGAAATGGAATTGAAGAAAACTTTTGGTTTTAAAAGCCTTTGGATCCCAAACCACCACTTTGCTTACACACTACTCCTATGGTTTGTGCAAAGCACGCCTGCTGCAGCATGGGGATCTGCGAGGGAACGGCGCCCAGGGACCAACAGCCTTCTGTTGCCTGATGGGGATGAGGGCACGTGCACAGATCACAGCCCGTACTGACAGCAAAGTCTTGTCAAAGAACTGACAGAGGGTACAGAAAGGTTCTGTGAGGATTTGGAATACACTGCCTGATCTTGCAAGTCTCACACATCGTGCAGAGAATAGGTGCATGCTGCAAGCCGGATTCCTTGTCAATGTGTTTCTCTTATCTGTAGTTCTAGAAGAAAGCATTTCTACTGGCAGAGAAATGAAGCTATGGAAAATCATGAAACTGAATTTGTCATTCAAATAAAATAATTTTAAATTAATGGTGGCAATATTCTAAGCCAAGAAAGGTTAACAGATGCAGCAAATTGTTCTCACTTTCACACATCTTGGCTAACAAAGTAATACCCTTGCCTTTCAATTGCTTCCAAAACATCATTCAATAAAAAAGTCCCTTATAACAAAGGAAGTTGAGCCTTTCCAAGTCCAATGAAACCACAAAAATATTTCTGAAGCCATCAGGGAAAATGCAGCCATTGCTTTTTACAATTCAACTGCTCTCCTGCTGACAGACATCAGATGGCACCTTGGAATTCAGCAGAGCATGTACTTCAGAGAAGCGAAGCAGGGAGGTGAGGTACTGCTGATGATGAAGATGAGATACTCTGCAAAAGCATCTTGGTGCTAATAGGTGCATTCCCAGCCTGTCTATGTGAAAGGATAACATGGTATGTAATTATGTTTTGAAAAAACATATCATTTTGTTGGGAAGAGCAAGATAATTCCTTCTTTACCAGACAGGATCCTTCTCAGTCACTCAGTTCCCTTTTTAAATTTTTAAGTGATTCCTTTGAGATGTGCTTTTCAAACTAGATTTGCTGACATCGTTTCAAACATTTCTCAGATAATGCCTCAGATTTTCAGTGGATTCTGTTGCACGCCAACAGATTTGAGTCTCAAATAGCCCTACTAAGCGGGCGTTAGGTGCTCCCTATTCAAATCCCCTCTGGAAGGAACTTCACAGAATGATGTATTTGGTCAAATCTTCTTAGTTGTAGTTGAAATTCAGGCTGATATCCCCATTTGTTTACGTATCCATGTTTATGCTATTTAAGGCCTTACATGAAGACTGAAGAATAACCTAAAGAGAGAAGCTACAGTGAAAAACAGGAAAACCAGCAAGTGCAAATTCTGACAGATTACCACTCAATTCCATCTTTCAGAGGCTCTCAAACGCTGCACACCATGACGTCTGCCACACCAACCCTGTTCTTGTTTAGCTTTGTGCTCTCACATTCTTCATGCAAAACTGGAAGCAGGTTCTATGATTCCTCTTTGGATTCCTCTTGGCTAATCCCAGGCAGAAAGGCAAACAGCAGGAGCTCCTCAAGCTCACAGGGTTGTAATAAGCCACGCTGTCACTTTGGAAACTGCATTTGAGGCATCTGCAGTAATTCTCCAGCTGAATTCCTGTAAGATGCATGCTGGCTCAGCAGCACTGCCCTAAGCCACCAGCAGTTCTTTGCCCATGAATTCCCTGCACCTAGGTCCCACTACTACTGAGCTATCAGCAGATGATCCCAACTCTCCTGTAAACCTGGAGGTGCTCCTTTCGTACAGATGAGACAATGGTCAGAAAAAAGGAGGCAAAAGCTCCAGCCTCTGAGCTCAACTCAACAGCATCGTTCCCAACACAGTGGAAGCCAGAGGTAGGATCACACCTCATGCATGGAGAGCATCACATTCCTCTAAAAACAGCTGAGTAACAGCTTCTGGCTCCTCTTCATGCTGGGATTCATTGGGACTCATTGGGACAGCAGTTACCTCTCAGCCCACACCAAGTTCTATTGCAGAGCTCCAGACTCATTCTCCCGTGGGAATCGTGTTCCCAAGTCCCCACCCCCTGCATCCTTTGAATAGTTGCAGATACACAGAATCTGAAACCTGACCCTGGTCGTTCCTAGCCATTCACTGAGACTACTCTTACTGTGCTGAATTTGCAAACCAAACTAATGGCACAGCTACTGTGTGTGCTCCACAGGGAAAAAGAAGATGGGAGCTTAATTACAAAGGTGGGGAGCTGAGAGCAGTGGCACCAGCATGGGGAATGGGAAATAGCACTGCAGTGCCAGGGAGCTGTCATGAACCTACAGCTTTGTTGTCTGTACTCAGCCTTACTTGTAAGGCAAATAGTGCACGCCTTTCTCTGTGTTGTCAGTCCCCTATAATTGCCCAAATGTGTTATATAACAAAGGAAAAAATGCTCTACAGCCAAGAAGTACCACAAACCAAGCAATTAAATAGAATTTTGCACACTAAGCAGGGATGAAACTGCATTCTGTATGAAGTAGGGAGAGAGAAGAAAGGAAGCTGAGGCTTGGTGCAGCTCACAATCCTTTTTCTTCTTCCCTGCATATGTTCAAACATATTCAATGCTAATGCACCCATGTTCTTACTGCCAGTATACTGGAAATGCTTTCTAAATTCTAACAGTACACACAACACCATGTGAAAGGAGAATCTTAAATGTAATGAAACACAGAAAAGTTACTGTCGGGCCCGAACTCTAGCTCAGAAAAGTTAACGTGAAGGTATTTTCTTAGAAGCACAATTTGACCTAACCAAAGTACCTCTCTGAGTAGCAATGGGGAAAGTCTCTGAATGCAAACATTTCTGTTCAGCTCCCCAGCTTTGACAGCTTTTCTACAACCCATGAAGCCATGCCAATCTAAACCAACTCAGGAGCTCTGTGTTTAATAAGTTTCTTGTGTCTGATGCTTTGTTAAAAAGACAATATTCTTTATTATTAGAAAGTTATGTTCTGTATGGTTAGCCATCCAGTGATAACATCCCAGCTTCGAGCATTCAGCCCCCAATAGTACATGCCCTACACTCACTTTCGTGTCTTCTGCCCCTCCAACTTCAGTTCCAGCTGTGAAGAGCAGCAGAAGGCTGACTTGAAAAGAAGCAAAATAGAACCAGGAGGATTAGACCAAATCCCTCACACATGAAGAGTATTAAAATTTACCAAGCTTGTAAAAAAAAAAACAAAATCATCAACGAGAGACAATGTGTAGAAGATGCACGATAGGTGCTACTCACCAGCAACTCAGGGCTCATTGGCCTACGCCTGTATTTAGTGAATTTTTTTTAAAAACATTCTTTCAGTGCAAAGTTTAGGGATGCAAATGCAAAGAAATTAAAAAGCATCTCTGCTGTTTTTTAATGCAATCAAATTTTCACTTCCATAAACGAAGAGAGATGGGCTGCACTCATGGCTAAGACAGGAAACACAGTTAAGAACATAATTAAAAAACGAGAAGGATTTTTAGAAGGTTTTTATAAACCTGATAAAAGCTCTATGATTAAAAGCTCATGAAGTATTACATTTTCACAGTAGAGGAATGGCTTTTAGTAAGTAACTAATGACCTTTTGTCCACAGGGTTCTCAGCCTTGAAAAGCACTTCACTGGACCACTTCAAAATCTGCAGCACTGCACACATGAACCCTCTGCAGTCTTTCCCTGGAAAGCAGAGAGCTGGGGAACACAATTCCAGTCCTGGCTTTGCATCACAGTGCTCCTGCTGAGCTGAGCATCTTCCAAAAGTTAGAGTTAAAACAAATTCACATCACTGGGTACACACAGTAATTCAAACTAGCGTTAAATCCATGCAAGTTAGACAAGACATAGGTTGTATTTAACCACTTGTTCAACAGCAATTAGCAACATGCAGCACTTTGCTCCTGTTCACAGCTGGCTGATTATTGCCCGGTGCAGGAAGGGGAGAGGGGCACAAACCTCTGCAGCCTGAAGGTCTGGCTGGCGCTGACTTCCACAGAGGGCTGTGAAAACATTCTTTGCCCGCTCCTCTCTCTAAAAAGATTCTCATTAATATTAATAGATGCATTTCAGCATCATTTAGCACCTCTTATTGTGAGGACAGTATCTCCCAGAAACCCATCCTCTGGGAAAAAAAATCTCATTAAGAAATAATTCCTGCTATTCCTAATTAATACCTGAACAAACCACCTATGATCCATTTAGACTGTCCAAGAAATCAGCGTCTCCCATTAAAACAACTTCAAGATGCTTTTCAGAAAAATCCCTCCCGCTTTCCTCATTCAATACCAAGAAGTCTACACACAAACTTGTGGCAATTACAGCACATCCCTGACCTCCATTTGTAGAACCGACATCCTTATGAATGGCCAGAGCTCTGTGCTGTATATGCAAATGTCAACGAGCACACCACGTTCCCATGCTCCATTTGCATATCGAAATTCACACTGAACACACCGAATTCACTCATCAGTAAATGGAGTGAAAGAAGTCCCTCAACAGGCTGCCCAGGGTGAGGAGCTATTGTTGCAAATAAGCTTAAAGCTGGTATCAATAATAACAATAACAATAACAATAATAACAATTAGAATCGATGCTGGAACAGGGCCTCGATTTTTATCTCCTGAGGACTTCAGAAAAACTATTACACACTTGGCACATTGCCCACATCCTCCTTTCCTTTTCTCAAATTGTCCAATAGAAAAAGATTTTATTTCTTAAGAGAAATCTTTACAGAGAGAAAAAAAATACTGAGACTGTTTCAAAGCTCTCACTACAAAACCCGCCACTGAAACCCCTTGGATTCCATTCTGACAACCAAACATGGAAAACTGACGTTCGTTTGGAGAGATCATGAAAGGTTATTCAGCATTCTCATAACATGGAGATAACCCCCAATTCTTGCCCAAATTCTACACAGAATAACCAGATTGCATATAATCACTTTGACCACTCCTAAATGGAAAAGCTCCCACTGGAGTAATATTGTAATGTCTTACAACATGAAGCTGAACAGGGTGATAGAGATGAGCATCTCTACTGTGGAAGCATCTGACTAGTGCATGAGCAATCCCTACAGCCAGCAGAGCATATTATACATTTTAATTTGTGTGCTCTTGACAACAGACTGCAATAAATAATAAGAAAATTGTAATCACTCTACATTCTGCACAAGCCTGAATGTTTCATCCTTTATTTAATGCTATCTGACAAATGCTAGTATATTTGGGAGGAATTTGACCCTCAGTATGCTTCATGAAGATTCCTACAGATAACTGCACATTAAATATTAACGGTGCATATTTAGCTAACCAACTGTTTTATCTCTTTTAGAAGCTACTCAAAAGATTTCAACACAACTGAAGCCTTCCACCCCCTGATCCCAGAGCAGGGATGCACAGGTTGGTGTCACTTCCAGGAGGTGCAGTGCCATAGGAGCCACGTAGACCCCAGTGTCACTTCAATTCTTTCATTAAGCTTCCCAGGAATTGGTTAGACCTTTGGCCATAGCTGCAGAGAACTCACGCTTCATCAGTTCTGTGGGCAAGGAATTTCATTCTGAAGCTATTAATCATGCACTTTGCACAGTCATTCAGGAAAAAAAGAAATGAAGGTGAACTTGTGCCTACGTAATTTTTTTTTTTTTAATAGGAAAGGACATCTCCCCCCACCCCCACTTATCACAAGGATAACGGCCTCTCCATCTTCTACCCGCTGCTGTCACACTTCTAGCCTAACCACTGCAGAATGCTCCCTTCAAGTGAAGTCCCATACTCAGGCATCTGTATGAACAGAGGAGGGCAGCTATTAATAGGAACATTATGCTAATGTACATGGTCTAAATGCTGGCCTGAACACAGTTCAGTGCAGGTACAATTGTAGAGCTGCCTGGCACTATTGAGAAGCAACCTTTAGAATCCCCATAGCCTGGAGTCTCTCTGAACTGAACAGTGTTTTCTCCAGAAAGAGACCTTCACAAATGGTACTGCTGCTTCTGCATGACTTACCTTGCACGTCAGAGTAATTTGCTTAGTTTAAGTAATGTAAAGATGGAAGTAGTTTATTGCTGCAGTTAGAGAACACAAGTCAGACAAAACAGTATCTGGAAATCTAAAACTATCACAAAACTTAAGTTTGCATCATTAAAAAACGTCCATCATTCCAATAAACACAAAACAAATTATGACGTGCTCGTTAGACAACAATAAGGCTTCACAGGAGGGAAATTCCTGCTTTTCATGCTGTTCTCCCTATTCAGAGCCCAACTGTTTCTAATGGAAATTTTGTTTGCTATTGAGATTATGATTCAGCCGTGTTTTCCAGTCACCAGACCATCACCATACTTACAGCAAGGGCACGAATTTAAAGGAAACTGAAGATCTCCCTTTGGGACGCACACGTTTTACCAATATCCCACGAGCTAAGAGGAAGCAGGAGCACCATCTAAGCCAAGGCTTTGAAACCCAAGCTACCAAACTAAGCAATGAAACACATCAGCTCCGGGATACCAGAAGACAACTTATGGAACGAGATGCCAATGACAAACAGGATGCACCCGACTTTCTGGAATGGAAAATTCTTCAATAGGTGAACCGTAGCAACGGGTAAAATGAGCAGGCTGTTACCTGCAGGACAAGCTGCTGCCAGGCGGTTGCCAGTGGCTGACCATTGCCAATGTTGCAAATGCTCATGCGGTCTGCGGGCTGATTGGCACGCTCGAGTTGCAAGGAGACATTGCGCCGCTCTTCCTCGAGTGCACGGGTAAGCCGCTCAAAACGAGCTTCTTGCTCCTTAACAGATGCTAAAATGCTGGCAGCAGACCTGATATCATAGTCATCCATGATTGCTTTCAAATGCTCCTGCCTGTTAACTGACACGGGCAAATGGAGAGGGTTAGGCAAAGGGATGGGGAGGAGACAGGTCAGAGGTTAAGAATAAAAATGCACATTGTTAGTCACTGTACCAAAACAGCATTCACACTAAGCAGCAAATTCTACTACTCTTTGAAAAGACTTCCCTTTTCACTGATTTGATTTTCAATCTGAAGTAATTAATCCAGTGCTTCTCTATGAAAAATATACGCTCACCTTGGATAGACTTGATATTTAATTCCTTTGATCTTTTTGCTAAAACTGCTCGACAGGAATATACATCCCTCTTGCAGAACTAATCTCACTATGCAAATACTAACAGACTTGGAAAGAATTATACAAAACACAACTGGAGGGGTGAGGAATGCCACCTTTCTCTCTACAGACACCTGGCATGTTTGACTTGAACAGCAAACGAGAAGTCTAACATTTTTGAAGCTAAACTACATAGTACAAAAAACAATTGCATTCATTTTTCCAAGTGAATGGAATCCCCCCAAGTTTAGCAGACAGCAGCTGAAAATAGTTTTCCATTTTAAATTACAGGAGTATGCCGTAACATGAAAGATATTTTTAAATACAGACAGTGCAATTGCAGTTGAAATGCGCTTGATGATTTCAGCATGGGAGCCAATGAAGCAGTCCTTCATGCAGCTGTTCACTAATAATGTAAATGAAAAAGCCCAAATCAAACATCTTCAATGGAAAACACACAGGATTGCTTGTCTTTCAGTGCAGGAAAAAGAATTCAGAGAACTAGATGTGTGATGTATGTCCTGCCTTCTGTCTTCACGAGAGTTATGAAGAATTTAATTTAAAACTATTTCCACCTGTATGGTACACGGAGCAAAACTCCCCTTCAATTCACAGATCTATCATTCCAACATCAGTTAAGATGTTTTCATAACTGTATAAAACCAGCAACAGAACATAAGCATTAAGTGGTGGCTTCAATGGAATCCTTGTCACTAAAGCTAAACTAGTAACTAGTTTACTACTGCATGCTAGTAAAATACCTGCAGCTTTTTGGAGCAGAGCACACAGAGGTACAATTTTCTTCAGGTCCTGTAATCCAAGTGAATTTTATACCAATTTTATGCCAAGAGTTACACTACCTAGAAAGGACCCCTTCACGGGCATCAAAAGCAATGCTTCCTCTCACCAGAGAGATTCTTTGTTTCCCCCATCTATCAACAGTTAACAGGAGCACTGGTGATACCGAAGCTTGGCTTCCAGAAGCTGAGCATTTCATCGCTGTGCGTGAATTGGTGCTTTTTTCACATCCAATACATTTATCAGGCCTTTTTCCTGTGTTGAATCCATAGCAGCTAATAATAACGTTCTGCAGTATTCCCAAAAGAGAGGTATTAGTGAGTATAGCTACTCACTATATATGTGATAACTGCATGTTATCACGTAAGTTTGCTGGAAACTTATAAATAACCTTGAGGTTTCTCTTCTCCTGAAGCCATCCAGAAGGCCCACAAGACACTGAAGCAGAAGTGATTGACTAAAAACCCACAGCAGATACTTTGATTTCATCGGAAACAACCTGTCAATAGCTCTGTAGTTCAATGTTAGCTCCTAAAAAGTTGCTTTTGAAAGGAGTCCGAGTGTTGGAAAGCGTAAGGACTACTATGTATTAATTTCACAATGTTTGCCATCATGATTTCAGTTTCTCATGCTTTCAGCTCAGTAAGCAGAAGTGTAATATAATAGAAAGACTGTTCTTACTTATGCATTGGATTTAAATCCTGTTGATATCCTGAAGGAAAACCAAAAACCAAAGGGTTTCCAGATGCCACACACTGGTCAAACATAGACCATGTTGTCAACCATCCAACAGAAGAGTGAACTTGCAGGAAGTCCATGCAAGGCAGGACAGTACTGCAGGACTCACCTGCTACAGCTCAGCAAGATTTAGCCCCAGCACAGCTTACACAAATACAGCCATGCTTCCTGGACCTAAGCTGTCTGATGTGCAGCCAACTTGCAAATATCAACTTCTGTGCTTCCCTGCTTTGCACAGATGGAGCCAGCTTTGCCTCCCAGCAGTGCAGACATGCTTACAGATTCCTCAGGAGTTTTATCCTGGATGTATTCATCCTGGATGTTGAGATGAAACTCAGAAATCCAATGCAGGATGAAACTTTTCTGTCCTAAGTTAAACAACGGGCTTATGTGTCGTGATGGTAAGCCTACATACACATAACAGAAGGAAGCAGAATCAAACTATAGGAGTCCTAAGCATTCCTCCAGGTTTTTCATCAGGAAAAGGTCAGAACTGAGCTCTAGTGGAAAGTAATCACTGTAGAGCTCATCAAATATGCTGTAACAATTTACCGCATTTCTTCATGGAGACAAGAGTTCCATCTTAAAAACAAAAAAGCACTAAAAATTATTCAGCCTCAGATTAAGCTTCATTTCAAGGATTTAAAAGACTCTCTACTTAAAAAATACCTGAACCTCACCTGAGAACATATAACTGCAAGCTTCCTTTGTAGGACCTTCAGATTACACAGGGAGTTTGTTGTCTGCAGCTAAAACCACTTTTTCCTCATATGTGACCATGATATGAGATAGCTGTTCTCTTTTGGAAGCCCTGTGAGCTGGTAGGTCTATGGACTGAATTCAAAACATGAACCACTAGGACTGTGAGAAGAATACAAGATGTCAACTACAGTAACTAAATTCACAAAACACATTCCCTTTAAAATACACATTGAAAGTTTCTGTTCTGAGGAAAGGCATTAGCAAAAGCAGCATGTGAAACTGAAGCATCTCCTCTACTACAGATTCTGAAGCAGTAACAGCTTGAATGATTGAAGCTAATTCTGATGGCTTAGCTAATGTATAACTTTCAAGTCACATTCAGAGAACGTGACAGAGACCCCATTCTGAAAATTCCTAATGAGCTGTAAGAACTTGATGCCACACATGAGAGATCCTAGAAACTTGGGTTCTCTAAACAGTACAAATCTCTTGAGAGCTATAGAGATCTCCATGCAGAAAATGAAACATTAACCTCCTTCCAACAGTAAATGTGGTGCTTCTTTTTTCTGCACAAAGAAAGACATAAGGCTGAAAATAAACATATATTTTCAGACGTACAATTAGTGACCATAAAATTCCTAATTGCTATGCAGAAACAGCAGCAGGACCAGTAACTGCCTTTTAAGAACAATTGGACAAAGACCGGCTTCTGCATTTCAAATGATCTATTAGCAGATAAATACTTGTTTGCTGTTGATTGCACTCCCAGTTATTTACTCAGGGTTTCAACAATTTACATTATCAGCAGTCTAGACTACAGACTAGAGGAGGAAAACAGAAGTACTGACTCATGAGTTACTCAGGCCGCCACTAGCAATTTGCTGCAATTTGTGACTAAATTAAAGTGCACTGAAAAGCCTATGACTAAATGAAAATATTAGACCTATAGCAGCCAGGTAAAGTATATTCCTTAGGCTGCACTTCTAAAAACAGCAAACACTTTCCTATGAGGTGTCAAAGGCTACGCTGACAGCAGCAAATCCTCTCCCACCCGCCTATGTGACTCTAAATACATTATTGTGCTGTGTTAGAGTTGAAGCCAAGTAAGAGGATCTATTTTTTTTTTTTGACTGTTCATGTGAAGAACTAACGCATCAAATGACCACCTATAGGTCAATACAGCTTAAGTGCTCAAAAGGGATGAAAATCATCCCTGTGCAAAGGCGCCAAAGATGGGGAGCCTGTACACTGCTAATGCCCCAGCTCATGCTTGAGTTTGAAGGATCTTGGAGCTACTGGCGTGCCCAGGGTCACTTGGTCCTCTGCACACTAATTTTGGTAATACAGAATGTAGCTGATGGTCAATAACTGTCAAAGAGCCCTTGAAATAGAGGTATCAGTTTCTCTGATTTTTGTGCTTCTAAACTGAACAGTCCTTGAGAACCTCAAATCCCAGAACTGGGATCCTCAGAACGCTCTGCCTTTCTAAAGCAATTGCACACTATAGTGAGCTGTGCCTGAAGAGAGCAGCCCAGAGCATTGCAGAACCTTCTCTTGGGGAAAGGGAAGTGCCTCTCAAGGCACACAGGAAATGTCTCAGCTCCAATAGTCCAAATACTGAGCATTGCTATTGCACAGGACAGCCCAGTCTAAGTCCGCTAGGTCCTGCTAGCAAGAAATGATACTATGATGAGCAACAAGAAGCCTGTATGTACAGCAAATTAACAGCTGTAGTAGCAAACATGAAAGCATGCATGGAAACAGTTGCTATGTGCTTCTACAGGGAGGAAAAACATCAGCTTAAAAGCAAAAGTGGGACTAAAATAATTTGTGAAACTGAAGCATAGCGCATGCTAATTACGTTTTCACCCTGAAGAGCTGCAAGAGAGGAGCAGCACAAAATGACTGTTATCACCCATGCCGTATCACAAAGCATGCAGAGAAAACCAAGCAAGATACACACCTAGTGAATTACTGAGGTCTGAATGTCAGAGCTGCTGTGACATCACTCGCTAAGACTAGGAAAGTAGTGACAAAGTAGGACAGCAGCCTCAAGCAGAACCAGCTAGAAGAGAGGAAAGAAGAAAGAGTTGGTTAATAAGGTATTACAGCCTCTTCTGCATACAGTCACTTCCCAGGTTCTCCTTAGCATGTTGTATAAATTATTTATAATGCTGTTTTGCTCCTAAAATGGAAGAAAAAGAAAGAAACAACATTCAAAGGAGGCAATCTTGAGACTGCTGCAGACTACAAAGTAATACCAAAAAAGGTTTGTGATCTGTTATCAGCAGTCAATACCTGCAATTCCTGAGAGTCTGCTGAACTGGGGCAGATTAAACTGGAGCACTGAGTTTGAACATTACAGAACTGGATGTTGTAGCCAAACGTTTTACAACATAGAAATCTAACGTGACACCCTTTAATTAACAGCAATCATCTAGGCACACAACTTGGGCCTCGTTTTTGATGTATGAGCCCCCAAACAGCGCAGGATTGTTTCATGGATACCAATCAGAGGGTAGCTTTCTTTCTAAAAAATGCACGCAGCACAATAGTTTGAAGTCACTTTCTTTAGCCTGTTTGTAAGCAATCCTACAGGAAAACCAAGTGAAAGTAGGCTCTTGGATGTTAGGTCTTTTATTTAACTTGGTAAATCTCTGACCTGTTTAGTCATAAAACATTAAGCACCACACTTCTCTGGGTCACTGGTTGCAAATACAGTACCTGTTTTTGCTGGATAACATAGAGAATAGAATCCATTTCACAAAGGCATGGTTCCACGAAGCAGCATATCCGGTTTTAAGCTACAACCCTGCAGACATGCAGCAACCACACGGCACCAAGTACAGAGCCAGTACAAACTTACTTTTGCTGGTCCAAATATTTCAGAACACTTTCAAAGAGTAATTTTGCCCCAGCAGATTTCATGCTTGACCAGGTACCGTCTGCCTTCCTGAAGCCAGCATAAACACCATTTCATATCTTTCTGCCAAATTACCAGAAATAGGATCCTTTCATTGCATTGATTCAGTCTCAAAGGGCAAGGAATTGCCATGTGAAAGAGCAACAACTCATTTTCCTTAAACTAAAGGAAGTAAATGCTGTGCTCAGAACTTACTAGATAGAATAACAGCGGTGAGGGTATGCCCAAACATGAAAGCAAGGAGGCAGAGTGAGAGAAACACTAACCTGAAGTAAATGACCAAGAAGAATAAATTAAGCATAATTCAGTTTCTACAGACAAAAGAGCAATACTTTGCAAAAACAAATTCCAAATAAACTGCTTCTCAGACCTTACGGTGAGATCTGTCTTGAGCGCGGCTCTCCTGCTGCTGCTGCTCTGGTTGAGGGAGCTCTGATTTGACCCTTACGTGACAATCTCCAGCAATGAATAGCAATGAGGAATTCACAAAGAAGGCTATTTCAGTATAGTTCTCTCATAGGCACAGACAGACACGCTGTGTTGGCATCAAAAGAAACAAAAAAGCTGGTCAGGGCTTTTTTTTAATTGTTAGGACACAAGCAGTCTGTGAGACAAGGCTTCCACTAGGGAGAAGGCAAGAGGAGAGGAAATGCAGAACTAAGAAGGAGCTTTGGATCTTAAAAAGCACAGCAATGCATGCTACAGCTTGCCAGTTCTATCACTGCAGAAAAATGTCTGCATAAAGTATTTGAGCACTACATCAGTACAAGATTTCATCCAGACATCCAGCAGGAATCATTTCACAGAAACAAACTGCAGAGTTACAGAACAAACTACACTCTGGGCTTGGCAACACGCACAGAACCACATATACATACATCACTGCATGCACTGTGCTCTTCTAGGAGCTATATAGAGGTTCTACACAGCTTTTAATAAGTACTTAAATATATATGTAAGTATATATATATTTAAGCACACGTGTATATATATATACTTACATACACTAAAATATATAAATGTTGTATTATGTTATAGATCGTATATTATATACACTAATATGTATTTAAATATATGGAAATGGAGGATACATATATAAAAACTATACTAATTCAAAGCACTTCTTGCATCGTCACACCTGCACTTAATCTCACGCAGAAAGAAGTGCACTGAACAAAGTCCTCCCAGAACAGATACAAACCTGCTGGCAAAGGTGCATTTTGGATCACAGGCTCAGTTTGCAAGAACAAAGCTAATTCTACAATTGTACCAATGCCTACCACTGTCAGCAGAAATCTGCACTGAGACTTCTACCTTAATGTGCCACTTAAATACAGACCTTCTAGCTCATCTCTCCTGATTCACCTGTGCACATTTAAATGACACCAACCAGGGTCTTTCTATGGACTTGGAAAATGACTCCTCACTTCATAGCAACACATTACATCAAATTCTTCTGGATTTTCTTCTAAAATCCCATGCAGTGTTTTCAGGGCTTGATGACACAGCAGGCCCACATAGCTTTAATTATACTGTCATTCTGTCTCCCTAGTAAGATACACTTCTATTGCTACGGCATGCTCCCAAAGGGAGAGAAAAATAAATTAGAGAAATACAAAACACCTCTATAACTACATGCATACAATAGCATAAATAATTCAGAAGAGCATTATACAAAAATCACCCTTGTAAAGATATTTCAATATGAAGGAAAAGTTTTAGCTTATGAGTAGGTCTGCCCCAAAGTTCCATTTCATTCTGAAATTTATCATTTATAGACCAGAAGAGCATGACAGCGCCTTGCTGAAGCACAGCCCTTGCTCCTCCAGCCCTAGGAGCTTGTCTGCACCAAGTAAGCTTAATTCTTCAATCACAGAGCATTCGTTATGCCACACTTCCCCTGAAGATCAGCGTTGGTGTTAATTAAGCATAAAATAGCACAGCAAAGTGGTGCTGTGTTCGCTCACACTGAGTGTCCACCCTAAGGTTTAATGGAGTATGCGATGCACTGTGAGTTCACACTGTGCACTGCAAGTGCACAAATGCCTCCTCCCCCCACATTTTCACATGAGCATTTAGGTGAAGCAGTTTTTTTAAAATCACATACATATCAAAAGATGGGACAATGCAGAGATAGCTGCATTTGGACTTTGGTACAAGTCTGCAGAACATGAATGTGACAGCTCAAATCCCCTGCTATTGTTCCACCTCACTGAGTGCTAATTCCAAACTCAGTCAGGACCATGAAAACACAGGCATCATTCGTTTTTTTCATTGCCATCATTAAAAGAATCACTGGTTTGCAGAACTTAATTTCCATTTATCTACTTTACTCGGGTAGCATTTGGGAAACAGCACTTTATTCCCCCATATCAAGAAGCCAACCCTGTAACACAAATAGCATATCTGCTACTTCTCAAACCTATGACTCAATTTTCTTCGTGGCTTGAAATTCTGCAAGTATGATTGCTACTGGCCTGATTAGTTCACAGGCCAATCACTTTAACGCCCTACAGCACATGCCAACGCATCCTAAAACAGCTGCATGTCATTGATTTTTCAAAGGTCTCCCCCACTGAAATCAATAAGCAGCTCTACTTAAAAAACGGATTGCACTTTGTGGCCCCTTTCTGATTCATGTATATTCAGGTTTCAAGGTATTCTCACAGCTGCTGTTGGCAGAAGCTATAGCTATGAGCTGCAGCTCTGCCCTGACCGCAGCCCAACTCCCACTGCCGTGGCGTTTGCCTGGCCCTCCACACTGAGCAGAACCAACCTGCACCTGTCTGCATCAACTTTAACCTAGCAGAAAGCTCCACCAGAAAGCAGGAAATTTCAGTAGAAGATTGCCATTTTACTAAGTACTGCCTTCCACACAGCCAGAACAAAGCTCTCCAGCAGTGCAGCTTACATGAATGCAAGATTCCAGGTGTTGCAGTAACTGCCGGTGCACTAGCACTGCTACCTGCACTGGACAATATTGACAGACCTGGTCCATAAAGACTTCCTTACCATGCTGTACTGCCTTGCTGGGCTATACTGCAAGCAATGCCACTAAAAATCAATAGGTCTACTGTCAGAACAGGGCTATTTCAAGGAAAAAGAGGTATCTAAATCAAAAGCAGTGCATTTCATAACTTCACTCTCCAGTCCTTATTTTAGCATTTTAAGGCTTGCCTCCATTCATGCAAAGTCATGTTTGGCCATAGGTAAGTCAATCACATGAACAAACTGCAACTGCATTATAAAATTATTTTATTTTTTTAAAACACAGAATACTTAAAGATTTCACTATACAATACAACCCTACCCTCATTTTTCCTGGCCTCCAGGTGTACTTTGGTAAAAGTGCTACCATTATGAGAGAAAGGCTACAGAAAGCAACACAACCCAGAGCGTCTGCATGCTGCCTACAGCTGAGAACTGCCATGTTTACAGCCCTTGCATCTCCATCTTCTGAAGTGCAAGAACAGAGGCAGCGCTAGGCAGCATCTCCCGTAGCCAGACCAGTTCTCCTCACTGATAAAATGGAACAACTGAAATACTACAGTAAGGCTGGAAAATCCTACAGATGGTTGTGATCATCATTTCACAGAGGATATTGTTGTGGTATCTTCTAACACAGACAAAATAACAAAATGGCAAAGCAACAACCATCAGGACGGCTCTGCGGTTCAGCTGAACAGCAGCCTGCTTTCTCTCTCCCAAGTGCTCCAGCAGCAGTGGCAGCAGGCAGCACGCTGCAGCCAGCTGACACCGGGAAACGGCCCTCCATTGCAGTTAGGGAGGAAAAAATTAAACGCGACCCCACAAAGCGGTGAGCACTTAAAGCTCAGCAACAGATGTGCCAAATGACTTATCCCAAGCAGGAGGAGTTAACTGATGTTATAAATAATGCTCTGAATTAAAAAAAGAAAAAAAGGCCAAAGCCACAAAAACCGCTCCCAAACAGATAAGTCTGACATCCAAGGCACACTGTGCAGCTTCACTTAGGAACTATTTTCCTTTAAAACGTGGGCTTGGGTGTTCTACATGCAGATTAACAGAGATAATTTGATTTCAGGCTACTGAGAGATTTCCTTCCTTTCATGTTTCAGAACAGGGCTGCAAGCAGCTAAATGAGATCTGTAGATTACAGTAGAAGAAAGGCTAATAGAACTGCACAGCTACATTCCTGGGTAATAACCAATGTTCAGTAATACAGGGCTCCAGTCTCAAGGTTTATGAAGACATTTCCCATTAGTGCTTTTAAGATTAACGCAAATAAATGCATCAAAAGGAAACAGATCTTTTAACCCATCTGAATCAAACACTTAGCATTTTACTCCAATAAACCATCTGTCATTGCTAGGGAACAAAATAATCACAACTCATGTTTAAAGCAAGCATCTTTCCTGTGGTTTTCCTATGGCTTTCAGGAGGAAAACAAAGAGCAAACCTCTCCTGCCTTCCTTCTGAACATGCATCTTGGTTAACTCTCACTGCCACGTCTGGTGGGTTGTGCGGCTTCTGCGTCACCCAGAAGGAAACTGAAGATATTGGTATGGACAGGAAGGATAAAGTGGCAACATTCATGTTTAATTCTTGAAGCCACTACATCAAATGAATTTTATTAGCTGCTTACCAATCAATCCTACTGCATTACTCACTCATTAATGAGGCATTTCAACCTCTTTAAAACCAGCCAGATTTAGACCCCACATTGCTTTAGATCAGGACCAGTATCAATGAAAAGGAGATTAAAGCAATATGAAGAGGGATGGAACAGAATGAGGCCCTCTAGCTCTAATTCTCTCCAGTAACATCTGTCTTATTCTAAATCAAGTGGTTTTTTTCTAGCAAGCTGAATGTGGAAGCCTGAGGCACAATGTGAAACCTACTCAGAGCAGAACTATAGATCTGCTTTCTGCAGTCGTATGTGCAGATAAAGATGGCTCAGACAGACCCTCTGCTGTCTCAGCATCTGTAAATTTAAAATGCAATCGAGTTCATTTTACCCTCATAAGTTTAGGATGAAATGCAAGTTTGTCACGGTTAACACCAGAGCTGTTGTAGAGCTACAAGACAAGCATGCATCTGAGAACTGATAAATAATATCTGAACAAAATAGAAGTACTGAGCTCATCTTGTGTCATGAATGGTCATTCAGTTAATGCATAAACATTTAAGGGCAGGAAAAACAGATACATTTTAATGACAGTCTCAAAGAAACTCACCATTCCATATGGTGGATTTTGGCAAGTAAGATCTCTAACGCTGCCAGCAAAACAGCTGTTGTTACACATTGCAAAACATCCCCTCCAGAGCCCTGCTGTCTGAGGGCAGAAACAATGCCATCAGAACTGCCCATTTACTCCTCTGCATTCAGGTGCAAGGCATTGTTTCATCTTCAGAGTAGGAATCTTGTGTCACCCAGAAGTATTTTCTGTTCTATCAGCCAAGCATGTTGTCTGCTTCAGGGTTATACTAGCAGCCAAAATAGCCTTCAGAGAATAATGTTCAGCACATGACTTGTTCGTATCACTGGGTAAATCAAGAAGCCATAGTAACCCAATTGATTGTGCACATTCTAGTGTTCTGTACTCATGTAGTGCTTTCACTTGCATGGAATAGAAGTGCATAGCGTTTGTTACGTTCACCTGTTTAATCAATAAAGATTTTTGACACCACTGCAAGTAACAATTTAAATTAACATTAAATTCAAATTAAGATTTGACTATTTACTATACAAGTTTTACTTTAAGAAAAACACATTTGTTTATAACTACCAACATTTGAACATCTCAAGTTTTCCCTGACAGGCCTGTCTCCCAGCTCACTTTCTCTTTCAGAAAAACTTCAGCTACAATAATTTGGCAGTCTCCCACATCACTAAGAAAAAACACAAGCGTGTGCTTCTTCCAGTAGTGGCCCAGAAGACAGAGCCAAGCAATTTGCTATCAGTCGGCAGCCCCACAGCTGCCAGCACAGTGCAGAGGTGCTGGATGTCTCTCTTCAGCTTTGCTCAAAGGCTGCAGAGTCACCACAGCCTTGCTATCACCAACATGTTAACACCTAAAGTGAACCTCAAGGGATTTCCCTCTTTCCTGTCTATAAGACCTGCTCCAAATTTACCTCATCATAAGACTTTATCTAGACTCCATTTAGACTACTACTATTGCACTGATGCTCCTCTAGAATCTGCAGTTCAGAACAACAAAAGGAAACTTCATGCTTTTGCTGTTGGCATCCAAGCAAAATGAAAATGAGTTTCTGAGACAAAGAGAAGATTAAAGGTAATGTAATATCTATTTCCCAGAAGATGAATTCAAGTCTCACAAGACAACCCTAATCACAGACATATCCTAGTTTTCTAAACACTTAGATTCCAAACACCTTTATCACTAGATTCTATTCCATCGCAGCAAAGAAGAACCAGAGAGCCTTAAAACCAATCAGTCACAGGAAGAAGTGGTACAGATAACTTCCTCAGTGGCATGCTGAATAAGGAAAGATTTTCTTTCTGTTCTCTAATTCATGACAAGAAATCCAGCAGTTACAACTGAACACTCTGGTACCAGACATGGAAAAAATACTGATAGCAGAGGCAGTAGAAATCTCTGCATTCGATTATTTTCTAAAATAGCAGAAACAGTTGTGCACCTTGGCCTCAAAGCCTTTCAAGTGCTGCACTTGAAGGTCCTTCTGTTTGTGGCCTGGTGGCACATAGCGTTTAAGTACCACGTTTTTAATACTTGCCATCCTACCACTATTTGAAAATCAATTTTAGTTGGCCTTCAATATTCTATAAACTGATGCATTTCCAAGAGGTGTAAAAACAAAACAAAACAAAAAACAAAGTGTAATATCTTAACATACGCAGAAACAAAGCAACAAACTACTGAAGAGACACCTGGTAAGCAAGTGAAGAAACAATACCTTTTACAGTGTTCTTCTCTTGCAGAGGCTTTACAACAGGAATTCTGCCTTGATTTGATGATAATTCTGTCAGAGAAACAAAGAAAGGAAAAAAGACATTAAATCCGGGGAAAATGGAAAGAGAGGATTATATTTATATAACAAATACTGTCCACATTGTAAAGGGGAAATCTGTTAGTTTTGTCTTTACTTGATTTCTATTCCCTGAGTCATGCAGGCACGCAAGACTCCTGTGTTACTTCAGGCACCTGTCCCACCATCACCTGAGACCTTCAGAGATCCCATACAACTGGAGTACAGAAAGTAAGCTCGACAGGAAATGTTCTTTGGCTAAGGAGCCCTTCCAACCCTCTTGATTTCTGTCCCAGTAGCAAATTCCATGTATCAAATAATTCCAAACATAGAACTTAAATCAAAGAACATTTAATTTGCCACTGATTCATAGCAAAAATTGTTTCCTCCATTAGCACACATCACAGCATTTTCAGTCATTCAGGCCTAAATGCCATCTAGCTGACTCTAAAAATGTCAACTGTGGATACAAATACATCCCATGCTGCTTGACATTTCCTACTGCTAGAAGATACAATATGAGAAATCAGGACAGGGAGAAATTCACCAGAAAGAACTCAACACTTTAAAAAAAAAAAAATGTCTTAGTTTGAGCTTCAGATGCACCCTATGGACAGGCAAAGAATGGGAAACTGCACAGGTTGCTCCCTGCCTTACAGTTTGCACAAAACCACCCATGAAAGGCATTCTCTGCTCCTGAGCAGATTCCTCTCCTGTGCACAGATACAATTAAACTGCTACATGTGAGGCAAGTAGAAGAGATGAGAGACATGACAGTGTGACGCAGCCAGACAAGCAGGCTACTTCTCAGTTCAGTCGGACACTGCTTTGTAAGCAGGTATTGCAACGCCTTGCTAGCAGAAGCCTCTATCTTCAGATCCTTCTGTCCGTTGAGCTTCTCTCTGGCTTTTCTGGCACTGTAATAACTAATATGTGGTTGACATGGGTTACATGGGAATAGAACAACTACCTGCAGAATCATTGCTCCCACCCTCACTGCACTCAAACAGCCCAGAATGTAATATTTCCCTTACTTACACTAATAATTACGCAGGCAGCACAATTTTGATTAACAACAGAATTACACAGATGGAAATGAGGCCAGCGGAAAAGAACTCACTTGGTCTAAAGAGGTCTGCCAGTGTCTTGTCTGTATTGATTGCCAGCAGCCCATGCCTCCAGCTGTGTGTTTGCCTCAGCAAGGACTTTGTCACAGATAAATCACTGGGAGCACAGGCAGAGCTGAGCTGTACTCCTCACGCCATATTCTACCCTTGTTGTGAACTGCTTCTCTTAAACAACACAAGGGAACGAGCAGAAGGAATTTCCTACCAAATCTCGCACTCAGTCTACGACATTCCACCAAGAGATGAACAACCAGCTGTTTGATATTCCAATATTTGCCTTCAATTATCTTTAGAAATTCATTTTGAAAAGCATTTTCTGTGTCACATATGCGCTTGGAGTTCCTTTATAAACTCCTACTCATTCTTAATTATAATGTAAATCAGTGGATCGACATCAAACAAGCAACCATTAACTAAATCAGCTGATAAAAACACAAAGTTCAGACAGCAGTGGCAAAACGCCCAGAACATCAGAAAAAGCCTCCTAACAGCTCAGTCAACATGGATAGACACACAGACCTTTCAAAATAGATGCGCTGGGTAATAACAGTTACTGCCAGTAAGTGGTATATAAGTACTGCAAAAGAGATAAAAAGCCCACGTACCACTACAGATGTGTCACAGATCTGATCCGTGGCTTTTCTGAATGTCAGAACTGAAGACACACCACAAGCCAGAAAATGCCACTGAAGTCATTACATGCAGAACAGTGAAGTAAATTATTTGTTAGGGTAACGATGGCTGAGCTAACTTCAGCCACCTACCTGCACCTATCTCCTGCAGTTTGAATGCGCCATGTCTTTATCGACAAAGAAAACTTGACAAATGCAGAACAGAAGGCAACAGGGGACCACTACAAGGTAGCGTGAGAAGAGCAAGTGGCCCTTACACTAACCCTCTGCTGAAGGAAATGCACATTAGTGTTTATAAGCAGCCCAGACAGCATTTCCTGTAAGACCAGGATTATCTACTGAACATCAAAGTTACATTAAAACTGCCAATTCTGCATAGCCACACATCTATGAAGGGCAGCATTTTCAAGATTTGCTTTCCATCACATTGTACAGATTAGCAAACATGAGATTTGCAAAATCTACCAGGTAGCCATGAATTATACGTTGCTATCGGTATTTAAAGTTCATAATCCTCCTATCAAGATTCTGCTGACAGCAGGTCATACCACTACTAGGCATCCAGGAGCTAAAGGACAGGTAGGCGTGCACAATATCATTATGATTATAAGAACCAGAAGCACTCTGCAGCCAACATCAGATGTCTCTGGGTCCATCAGGCATCCTTCTAGCAGCTGAGCAATGCTGCTCCAGCTGCCAATGGCTAAAACATCTCCCAGGCTGGCAACTGAGCCAGCAAGGTCTCAGTTCTGAACAAAGGAGAGTTACCAGATATTCTGTCAATAGAGATTCAGGTTTTTTCCCAATTTCCAGGAACAGGAAAAGCAACTAAAAGGTGATCTTAACTCCCAGAAATGTGTGTCTCCATATTCACAAAAAGATTATGCTACTACCTATAATTTCATGTTAGCTGGTGCACGCTAAGCACATTTATTAACATATCTTGTTCGCCGGTGCTTTCAGTTCAATAGGTTTAGGAATGGTGGAGTCATAACAGTTTGTTGGGTATTACCTTGGTTTTAAACACTAAAGAAGGGTTCTGGCTCTTACTTTAAAAAGGCTAAGGGGTAACAGCAGGAGGAATCTGGTTATCCTGGCACTACTTGAGCAGAGTTACTTGCTTTGCTGTACTATTTCCATTTTTATGACTGCTCTCATCTCTTTTCACATACTGCTTTCTCTCTGCCAACATAGAAAATTTTACTATGATCCTGCTGTAAAGAAATGGAAGCGATTTCCTAATGCTCACACGGTTTTACATTTATCATTAAGGTCAATGAAAGGAGATTAAGCTAAATCATATTCCTAAAATGCTGGCAATCCTTCTAATTGAGAACAGTTTTTCTAAGAAATGTTGCTTTTTCTAAGAAATACTGTTGTGTGGAATGTTAGAGAAAACCCAGACAAGAAACATCCAGGGAAAGCACAAGCCAGTAGAAAAAGAGAGGAAGGAGAGGGCAGACTGACCACTGGAAATTTAGTAGCATAAAGCAGTTAATCTAGTTCAGTGACAGCTTGACCTTAGAGTCCCAAATAATGCATTTTGTTAAAAGTGGAGCCATAAACAAGAGATGGAAGATGTCTCTGAAAGGTCACTAACCCACTAAATACAGTGGCAGCAAAATGGAAGAGTATGGCACACGCTAGAAAACCTCGCGATGAAACGTGCTGACACCAAATAAATTGGAGTGGGAAGAGTGCAAGAACAGGCAAAAAAAGGCACTTGGGAGATGAACACTTCCAGGGTAAACAGCAGCAGTAGTGCCAAGTGCAAACCAGCTGTGTAAGCACTGCCAAAACGTCTTCGGAGCTACGACCAGGAGTGTCAGCAAGCGCCTGAATAATTACATTTCTCCCTCTCAGGATACTTGTCTTGTGGCTGCTGTGATAGCTTGCTCACATAAGTATTAGAAGGCATGGAAGTAATAACAGACATCTGAAATTAATGTTTTTGATACATGATTTAGAGACTGCAGAGAACTTCTTTGTTCCTTGGCAGAGGGAAAATAAGTGCAAAAACATACACAGAAGCAGGGAAACAAGGAGAGTAAGGTCAGAAGAAGGCAAACACTATGTCTAAAATGACAAAGAAATACATAATATGTATTTAATGTAATTAATACATCATTAATATAGAAATAAACACATGAACAATCTGCAAAAACGTGAATCATGCTGCTGGTTTTGCTCCCAAAACAAAGAGAAATAAAGTAAGAACAGAAGCCAGAGGGACAAATGAGCACATTATGCATTTTAAAACGCGGATGCACAGTGCACTCGAGCTTCCTGAGCTCAGATGCCATCAAGATACTAAGACTTGCAGAACCCTTTTGTCAAAGCACACCGCTCACAGTTTAAACTCACCCTCCACTCACCAGAACGCAGGCAGAAAGGAGAACAAGACAGCACAGGTAGCCACAAAGCAGGAAGAAAAGCTGGCAGGTCTCATTCTAGCTCTGCCAGCCTGGACAGCCTTCTCCTAACAAACCGCAAATGTGATAAAACTGAGGAACAGGCATGAGTGTCAAAAACACAAAAGCAATAGCTCTACCACACGAGTCTTATCTGCACCTTAAATGTTTATAGTCTTCAGATTTCAGAGAGAGTGTGGCTGCACATCTGCTGTCAGTCTGAATGCACGCCTTCTAAAATAAGTGACTGCAGACACTACAGGGCCACAGCAGCTCAGGGGGAATTCAGACGCCAGCTCCCAGTCTGCCTCCATCACTGGAAGGCTGTGGCAGACCAGCACTGCTCAGATGCTAGATTGCTCCTCTCTAATTATATTATTCCTTCTGAATGATTCAGTGACATCTCCAGTTTCTGTGGCATTAAAAAAGCAGCGAAAAAGCTGAGGCCAATATTCTAGACTCAGAAATCCTCAGCTTGACTCGTTAATTATTAGAAAATAATACATGTCCTGAAGGTACCTTGAAAATAAGCAAGATATTCTGATTTCCAGCCACAACAGCACCACACAGGTTGTAGATGTTTCTCAGATGTGAAAACACATAGACATTAAACAGATCTACAAACACTGTAAGGGAGATGACACCGTATCAGCCCTGCAACGTTGCACACAAATCTATTTGTCTCTAACTGTAGAATTATTGTAATGAAAGAACAATGTTTTGCTTGCTACCGGAAAGAGATAATCATCCTTAGTAGGCTGACAGAACTACACACAGCTGCTGAGCACTAAGCTGCCCATACGATGTTAATACAGCCCCATGACAAAACCCAACCAGCTGCCGTTCCCTCCAACCCTCCTGTGGCTCTTACTCACCAGCCCTCAGAAAGGCAGACAGCCTTTTCCATCTGTCCAGACACCAAGAGCCTCCATTCTCCACTGAAACTACGTTATTAACAAAGTTCAGTGGATAGCACTGTTGTCCATAAATTTTGGAAAAGCTATAGCTTTGTGCTGTGCATTTTCTTGAAGCTGTTACATGCATAATCTTAGTATTACAAAACCTAGCAATCTTCCCAACTGCCCAACACACAAGTTCCGCACAAAGGCCATGAGAAACCAGACTGTCCAAGAGCTGCACAACTTCAGGATAGATGTTAATAAAAAGAAATCCAAAATCCCATGAAAGCTTAAACTGTTAACAGATTAAAAGCTCGCATTCACAAGGAATCAAAACCTAGGGCTAAGGCCAGAATCAACCTAAACAGCACTCCACTGCATTCACTGGTGTTGAGCCCTGTAAATCGCACTGTCTTTGCTGGTACAATTCACGGTCGCATCCTTTTATTAAAGTTGTTGAAGAATACCATTGAGCTTTCCTTAGGTCTCCGTGGTTTACACTTCTGAAGGGCAGCTTTTAATTGTGTGTCAATCATAAGCTCCATCCAATTGTCACGGAAACACTCACTCCAATGAAGAGTCTAATGACTGACTTGGCTGCAGGAATACAAGTTTTATTGCTGTAATTCAGCAAAACTGCCTGGTTTGCATATATTATGCTGAATGGAATCACAGCAATGGCCATGCTGCTGGACACTGTGCTCTGCCAACACTTCAAATGGATTTAATTTTTTTGTAAAAAAACCATCATATATTATTCTCACAGTATCTAAGAGAGCACGACATTACAGGGCACACTTCACTCTGTAACACTCCTATGGTTTTTGTCTGTTTCTCTTTCCAGCATAGTTTCTACCCACAGACATGACTAGGCAGGTTAATTGAGTTAATTGAGAATTTAAGGCATAAGCAGGGCCATTCAGGCTTAATGCACTGCTTTGACAAGTGCTGCAGATTCTTGTAGTAGCACTGTGATAACCCAATGTTTGAGAGGTGATGTTCAAAGACAGTCACAAAGGTTTGGCCATGACTGCTTTCCCAAATCAAGGAACACGCATACTTGGCTCCCATCACCCAAAAATCCTAAAACAGAAGCAGCAGAACTTTTTTTTAAGCATCCAATCACCAGAACGAACTCACCATTAACATCACAACACCAATGTTTTGTATTTGAGCAGCTTTTTCAACTACAGACAATGTATCTGACAAGGTAAAGGGAAGTTACCACCAGAAATCATAACAGTCAAGTGCAAAATACACAGCAAAATGTGGAATTGAAAAAATATATATATTTTTTTTACTTTGATACCCATGTTCCTATTCTTCAAGCCTCAGATATACTCCTAAGAGCCAAAGTAGCTCAAAAGAAAATTGAAAACTTCTCATTAAAATTCAAAACCTGTAGATAAAGGAATGTATTAATGATACGCGATTTCCTGCACACACAAGCGGATGCATTCCCACACCTTCACAGTGATTTCCAAGGTCCTGTGGAAATGGACCAGCTGTATAGCAGCCCGCTGCAGGTTCGATGCCCGTGAGTTCCAGCAGCCTGCAGCAGGCCTTCAGCACACTGTGTCAACTACCAGAAGGTTTTAACTTCATTTCTTGAGTAACAGTTGCAGCCAAACACACAGGCTTACATCAATAACCATACTTCAAATTATAACAGGAAAGCTGAAACCCTGCATAATTTAGAAGAGAAAGATTTTATGCCACATCTACATACCTTTACATTCAGCTACATTTTAATGTACATAATATTCTTTTTAATTTATACATTAATGTAAAGGAGCAAGATTGCATCAACTCATTCTGCTGAGAAATTAAGACACTGTTAACTGGCTATAAAAGAATTAGACCGCAGAAACTATAGAGGCTAACTCTGTAGGAAAACTGCAACTCCAAGCAACGGATTAAGATTGTGTCCCAAAGCAATGTAACACAGCAGCACACAATGAGATTGAACACTGTCCAGTAAAGGAACAGGCACGGGCAGGTGGTTATTTGGGGAGGGGTGTGTGTGCCTCCACTGTTTGTCCCCACAGCCACACACAGGTAAGGGCTTGAGGTCAAACACCCACATACAGAACCAAGTGCAGAAGTGAGAATGGGTAGGATGAAATACAGTCAGTCTTACTCAGAGAAATGGGAAATTAGAGTAAAATAGAAGGAACCACAACTGCCAGGCTGTACCCAAATCTGTGGGACTGTCAAGAAATCACAGTGAAATGGAAATAAACTAATTTTAGCAGGCTGAGGAATACTTCTTCCTTGCCTATGGAAGAATGCCCTCAGTTGGAAATGCAATCATTTTATGTTTCCATTTAATTAGAGAGCAGGTGATTAAATCAAATAGTGTAAACTGCACAGCGTTCATCTTGAATAATATCTGGTAATGTAAGTTACCCAGTCATAACCTTGAGATCTCATTCCCCCACCATAGTTCCCAGCCTTTACACCCACTGTAACATTCTGAAGTGTCCACCTGGTTCCTCCTGCACATAAAACTGCTCTTGAGTCCAACTGAGAAGGAAATCAGACCATTAGAAACCCTCTTCATACAGAAACACATGAACAAAGCTGAAAATGTCACTAATGCTGTGTTTTCCTTTCCATTTATTATATCAGTTTACTCAGAATCACTCACTATAGGCAGCTCTCTGACTTAAATTTTCCCACTCTCTTAATACAGGCTGCCCAGGAACACAGGTACTATGCTGCAGACTCTTGTTACACAGAAAAATTCCCATCTGTATGAAATTCATGCATAAGCATATAAACTGTGACAACATTTACCTTGAAGAACAAGCTGTGATAGTGAGTTCCATTACAGAAAAGGACTGACACGGAACTGTGCTCTGTATTCACACCACCAGACCACAGGAGGAAAGGGAACTGCCACACCAGCACTGCTGCCCTCAGGCCACAGCTTGGAGGGCATGAAATTTCATGCTACGGGCATCTAAAAATATGTAGAAATTGGAACAAACTCAACTTCAGTGTAGAAGACTGGCCTGAACTATTCCAGCTATTCTAGTACTCTAGACTGCTACGTTAACAGTGGCCAGTACCAAACGCCAAGGAAAAACAGACAAAACTACAGTGCTACTTTGTTGGGATAACGTTACACACAGAGCGAACGCAGGCTCCTATCCTGAATAACAAATCTGGACGTTCTGCTGCAGTGGTGGCACACATCCACAGCCCAAATGCTACACAACAGCACACCAGCTGTTATCTGAACTCCATGCAATTGCAATTCGCAGTGAAATCCTCAAATGTTGAATCTTTCCATCCACAGATCTTTTCTGAAAGGGAAGGCAGAGCATTACAGAATCCACAGCAGACTGTAAATTATGAAACATGGGAATGCTTCTGAACACTTTTGAGTCCTGAAGGCATTAATTTTCTGCATATTTCCTTTACAACGAGATATGAGGTTTCTCACTGAGAAACTGGCAAAGTGTCTTTGGATTCATCCTTCCTCCATTCCCCAACACTGAGCCAAGAGCTCTCATTTTTTCCTTTATGATCTTCTCAGTATTGTCAATAAGCTTCCATGACAACGTGAGAAGCACAGAGATTGGGAAGATTTTGGGACATACAATATTTTTAAATAAGCCTAAACCACACAGTCCTACAGTTTAACTTGATGCAATCTAAAACTGATTTTTATTTTTATTTTTCACAACCTAAGACAGTCCTTCTCTTTACTGTATTTTGCACTTCAGATGCATCTCCTAAAACTGTCTGTTTTTCCTGCAACCACATTTGTTAATTTGTTTTGGAAGTCCTCCAGGATACACTGCCATCATCCACAAACATCTCTTAAGATTTTCATAAGGCACTACAATCCAAGTCCTAAACATAAGCCCAACTGCTGCACACTTCACTGTGGGTAAAATTAATCCAACTCTCCTGCAGCAGTACCTCACTATGGTGAGCTGCGTGAGTCCTGCTCTGTAAATGTAGGAGGATTGAGCTTAATTACACTGGCAGATTACGCTTGGATCTCAACATTCACGAAAACATCATAATATTAAGCATTCAATGATAAATCCATCTTTAAAATCTAAACACAGTTCTGGTCCATGACTAGGCATGAGGAGAGCCTATCCATATGAGGGGTTCATACCTATTTTGATAAAGTGATGGAGGATTAGAAAAACAAAAAGTCACGTATTTTGTATATTAAATCACCTGTTTTATATATACAAATACACATATAATATGTTTGCTACAGGTAGTGTTCAGGGTGTTGCGCTTCAGGCAGGATAGCGCTTGCTTGAATCTATGGAGCTCAGTTCCATTTGTGCCACTCATTTAAAACTGACTGCTAGTTGTTTATTCTCTGTCTAAAATTGAGATAGAGATAAATAATGCAGTTCTCCCTGCGTTATTGGATTGTGCTCTGAAGACATAAAAACCAGAAGTACTATTTAGCCACTAGAATTGTCTGGTAGGGAATGAGCCACTGCTAAAGAAAGGCACTGGAAGCAGAACTGCACTTGTTCGGATTGGTTACTGGACAGATTTAACTGACACGCCAGCAGGCCACTTTGCTGAACTCCCTGTGTGTACTCTGGTTCTACTCGCAGATGAATCAGTGATGTTCAAATCTTGTTACCTGCCCCTGTAGCTTCAAAATATCTCACTGTGCAAATTACCATTTTATCCCTTTTGATTTAGTAGGCTAGCTGTGCTGTCTCTTCACGAAAATATTGTGCACTTTTTTTTTTTTTTTAAGCATTTCAGGATAGCTTATAATTAAGAGTTATTTCCTAATACGCCTGTACCTGCCAAGCCGTTAACCCCACACAAGGTAAATGAATCGGACCTGCCAGGAAGCCTGTTAAAACAGAGGAGGATGAAAATTAAACTCTTGCAGCAAATCTTAAGGTTTCACTTCTATGGCAGTCACTTCACATTTTCTGGGCAAACTGCCACGAGGAGCGTTAGCCCTCAGGATCAAACATCTTACGTTAGACTGACACACACCTCGATCTTCCTTCGAGCCAATGCCCAGGACGGCCCAGCCCCAGCTCCCCGAGGGCCGGGCTGCAGGCAGCAGAGCCTCGGCTCCTTCGGATGAGCCGTGCCCTCTCCTGGCAGACGCCAGCACTGTTCCGGCACGGCTGGTGCGCGCCCGGATGAGGAAAACCCAGCCTTTCTGCTATCAGTACGGGCACACGTCACTGCAGTGCTTCTATTACAACTGGTTTATTAAGCATTCGTGTACCATTAGCCTTCCTTGACGCTATAGCAAATACACAGAATACACACACACCAAATAACCCCGCATTTTTATTGTGGGTCTGGCCTTACAGGACAGACAGAGCATTTAAGACAGCGAGAAAGTCATCACAATACGCAACAGCAACCAAGGAAGGAGAGTGGCGGAACGTAGAATATAAAGCCTTGTCTCAGCTCCGATACTTTTAATTAACAACGGGTTCACAGACCTCCCCTCGTGGAGCAGTGAGTTCTCCCTCTCTCAACTCAGTACCGTTTAGCTAAATGGAAGGACTTCTCCATGAAATTCATGCTACATTTCTTCACTAAGTCCTGCCGCTCACAAGCAGACCCTAAAAGCAAAAGAGGGCAGGACAGAAAAGCTGCTGTTAACATTAAACAGCTCAGGTTTGTTGGTCAGTGCCTTCAAGTAGGTTCTACCAGCAGCCTGATACTCCCAGGTGGAGCTGCTTTGGAGCCACCTGCTTTGAGCGCTGGGCTTCGAGTGCCAGCAGAACTGCCCTGCTGCTCTCTAACCTTACAGCTGCAGCAGATTTAAAGTCACTGCCTGAAAAATATTTATGACTATCTATTCTTCCCCTCAGTAGCTGTCACTGCATTTCTGCTTCCTCAAGTATTCTTGGGCAGAAAGTTTGAGCAAGCAAATGTTTATGAAACAAATAAGTCTGGGGAAAAAAGTCAAAATGTTTGTAACAGCAAATATTCAATCATTAATACATTATATTTGATACATGGAACTCACGCCCCACGTACCTTATGTCAAACCCAGACCATCCTGAATTCCAAATATTAAAATAATATATTGTGCCTATGGAATAAAAAGACCCTTAGGAAAGGAGAACCGATGACGACAAGACAGTGTCACTTGATATTAAAAGTGCCATTGCTGCTAACATCTGAAGCACAGAGATCAAACTGCCATGCCAAGAGCTGGACTTTGAGACAACAACATGAAGATGTTTCCTAGAAGAAGCGAATGAATTTCATTTTTTGAATTTCTGTCATAGGACAGAGGCCTTTGTGCCTCCTCTTCTCATCACACTGGTGGATAAACTTGATTCATTGCTGAAAACAGTGCAAGCCTACTCTAATCTGATAAAGAAATCTAAGAATTAGCAACGCTGTATGATTCAGGAAGTATGAGTTCAATAGGAAAAAAACTGCCTGGACTTACCCAGGAAGGAATGGCTTCTTGGCTTCTAAGATTTCTGTGAAGATTAAAGCAGATGCTTTAAGCAAAGAGATCCAGAGATTTTTGAAGACCTCTGGAAATGGAATTATAATGGAAATGGACAAAATATGAAGCAAATTTTAAGCATAGCAGAAAAAAAAAAAATAGTATCACCTTCCCTCCGGATTGGACTGCTCTGCTTCTTTGAGGTGCAGGAACAGCAAACTGGCACGACTTTTGCCTTCTATTTAATAGATCCTATACAATCTCAGGCATACTGCAGTTTCTCATACTTCCCTTCTCCTATAGCTTTTCTGAGTTTTCCTCAAGGGCACTGCTTACATTTGCACAGTGCCCCATATGGAATTACAGCAAGTAAACATAAATGGAAAATGAATCCACTCCTGCAGAGAGACGCTGCTCTGAGGATCCGCGGGGCAAGAACTGGGTCCTGGTGGATGCTGGGCTACTATTCACTGGACATGGTGCAAACGCTGCAGTTAACAGACAGTAATGCATCATTAAGTATTACTGAAGTGACATTCCTGCTTCCAACTTGCACACTTGCTCTCTGTCCCTCCTTTCCTCCCTGTACTTTCAAGAGAGCACAGAACTGCTCATTAACATCATTAGTCTCATTCCAGACTGTTTTCAGGTTCCACACCACCCACCCATTTTGCCAAACCAAGAGAGGATGATAATTCTATTTCCATTTCCATCTTATTTTTCCCAAGGAAAAGTGAAAATGAATTAATGTTTTTCACCTCATCCACTCCACATTGGTGCCGAGCTCTAGAGCCAAAATGCTAATCAGAACCAAGAGCCCGGGCAGGAAGGAACTTCACAACAAGTCAGACATCAATTGCTTTGATTTATACCCATAGGAAACCAAGTCAATCTCAAAAGACTAAGCTTAAGTTAATTAGCTATTCAGAGCTATCTATAAGACATGATTAGCCTGAAAGATATAAGAAGTGAGTATGAAGTATGAGTCTGAAATTGCTCCTGCTGAATAAGAACGGCTTACAATTTCATCTTCATAATGGTCGTACATCCAGAACACCCCCTTATTCCATCCAGGCTAGATTTTTCTGCCACCCACATCAAGCACAAAGCACTGGACACTTGTACAGCTATTGACTTAAAAGAACACTGAATATGCAACACCTCCAGCTGCATCAGCTTTAGACATTCTATCACTGGACTGACCATCTCCAGCATCTGTTTGGGACACACAGCATAAGGCAAGTTCACCAGTTCAAACCTTGCCTATAAATAGATTCTGCAGATGCATTTCATAGTAGATACTGTAGACTCTTTTCCACTTGAACACTGCATCTTTCAGGTAATGCACGTACATGAATACAAAACAGTAACATAACAGCTTAAGAGATGCAACCCGGTGCATTTTAAGCTAGATAAGAATTTGCTGTTTTATGATGGCATGAAAACAGTTGTTAGATTCAGCTGCAGGTCAATGCACAGTATGCAGTTTTCAGCTCTGTTTTAAGTTGGGTGTCTGCTTTGTGCAGATCAGAAGGTTAACTTCAGACTGAGCAAGCACTGCCAGAAACTGTGCAGCGCAGCACAAATCTTCCCCCAGCAAAGCCACTGGGGAAGGGCCATCTCATCTCCCCGTATGCCACAGGTATGCAGCTCTCAGCCACTCACACGCTCCCCACATTTTAAACAACAAATTCACTTCCCAAAGCTAAGTTGTCTCCAATTCCAGTCATCCAATATTGTAATTATGTTTCTGACTGTGGTAACATGGAATGAAGCAGGGAGGAAGAGAAGGTTAACTGTAGAGTTCCAGTTTACAATCTTTTTTTAATAAATAATGAACCCAGAAAGGAAGGACTATAGATGAATGGCAGATAGAACAAAAACTTAACCATTTGCTGAGGTCATTTAGTCTGTCAGTATAAAAAGAAATGGAAGCCTTCTAATTTAGTTCTTTGCATAAGGCCCCGATATGAAAATCCACAATGAATTCTCAGCATTTAACTTCAAATAAAAATCAGTACTGTAGCTTAATAGTTATCTCTCAGGCATTAAGGCAAACAAAGCTCAGATTCCAGACAGACAGCATCACCAGCTTTTTAGAGCTCGGGCAACTTCTTTGTTCAGACAGTAAATCAGTATGTATCCCAACTTGGAAAGTGAAGTCTGATGACCTATGTATTTTAAGTATTATTTTATTCACTCCGTGGAGTTCTGTTCCACACATGGTCGACATCAACCTAGGCCAAGCATCCACAATGAACCAGACATGCATGGCACACTTAAAAATTCTCACCAGCAGAGACGACCCATTATCACCCCTGCTGAAATTCACCACCCAGCCCTCACTGAGCTCACAGCCACTGCTTGGCCTCCATCACCATTCAGCAAGCACTGATGAATGTCAGTAGGTGCAGTTCTTTCCACATGGAGCACCCAGTGACACACCTGTGCTCCATACACACTCCCATGTCAGATGCCATTCTGTCAGAGTGCCGCCCTGCTGCCATCTGTCACACAGCAACAGAACATAGCGGGATGTTGGTGGGAAGCTTCAACCTCTGCTGCCATGGCATCAACCGCCGCCTCTGATGTCATGGCCAGCATAATGAAACAGGAGGCATTACTTTTGGAGCAGCCCTAGTAGATCCATCCTGTCTTACCAGTAGAATTATTAGCCCAGAGGTATCATTCAGTTTGCTTTCTTCCACCACGGGGCACCATCCTCCTGCTGTGGTTTCCACATGCCCTACAGGTCCCAGTCCCTTCTCCAGGAATGGCCATACCCACCAGAGAGGCTCTCAAGAGCTGTTCTCCTGCACGTAACACAAACAGAGCCAGAATTCTACTGTTCAAAATATTTCATTTTTGTCATACCTGCTGGTTTTAATATTCAGAAGTTAAAGCACTGCTGAGATGGCATGCAGTGTGATTTCAGAGCTGAATGTAAAGAGGAATTACTAAAAAAAAAAAAAAGCCCTGCAATGACTGAGTAGTACAGTCAAAAAATACTGCAGTTGCAAGACCTCTCCCACCAAATGTTGAGGATATGAGGCAAATAAAACCCACACACATTCCTGTCTTTCAGGCGTGGCCAGATAACCCCACAAAACACACATGGAGGGAACTGACTGCAGTAAGTGCAGGATAAAAACAAATCCAGTTACAATCACTATCAATAAGCAAGACAAAATAAGTATGTTCTACACGTGGATATTTTGCAGTCCATTACTCTGCTGCCTTTTTGTCCTACACGATATAAAGACAAATGCAGAAAAAACAGAAATAAGAATTGTTCATGCTTCATATTCTCAGTAACTGGAGCTGATTTTTTTCAGTTTAAAATGCATCCACAGAGACCTAACCACAACTGTCATCACAGCAAGATTTTTTTCAGCTGAGTAGTTTGGGAAAGGACTGACTTAATTCCCCTCATTTGCACTGTGCCAAGCACAGTATGGTCTCAGTCCCAGCTGAGGCCCCCAGGCACTGTCACAACCCAGTCACCAGATGAGCAAGGTGATGTGCTCCATGCTGAACTCCTCAGCTTTAGCAGGCAGCTTGAAAGATGCAAGGATAAGTCACTTCAGCAGCAGTAAGCATGACTTGATTAACTTTTAAAATTAAGCTCGATTTTTACTGCTTAATCCTCCATTCACTCTCCTGCATCTGTTACCTCCTCTGCGTAACACTGGGGATAGAATTTACATTTATTATTTGCTCTGACAGGTACTTAGCACATCCCAGGAACACCACAAAATTAGAACAATATAAAGTGGGTTGGAGGGTTAAAATCTTTTTGTTTCTATCACCACTGGAAAAAAAAAAAAAAAAAGACTGAAACATTCTTTTTTCAGCTATAATGACAAGATAAGCATCAGGCTTAAAAAAAAAAAATAATAAAGTTCCACTAGAGCTTTCTGCAGCTTAAAGTCCTGTTAAATGTATTCATATTCAATTCCCACCCTCAGAAAGTCAGTCCTCTTTTGCCTTTTGTTGTTTGTATTAGATACAGTGAGTCACAGAAATAAAGTGACATGAAGCCACATTTATGCTAAAGAAATCATCCTACATCTTTCCAGACTCTCTTGCCTGCTATTTCCGTGCCATACCTCCTATTGAGTCTGTGAGACTGATTACCCAACCGAGGGCTAAGCACAAATTCTTGACTCCAGATATGTAGATGCTTACATTCTCTTCTTGGCTGACAACTCAGAGGAAACAGATGCACCATCCATCCGTCACCAAACCTCAGTGAGCTTACACAGTGCTACCTACCTGAGCAGCACATACAAATAACAAAATGAAGCTAATAGAAAACAAACACAGCCATCTAAGAGTGCCATTAGCTTCCTGTTCTTCACATTTGCATAGCTTATGATTTAACCTAGTAGAGATCCCCACCCTTCTGCATGTAAGAAGTCAAGCACAAAATTTCAAGGTGAGTTTTTCCCCCCCCACTGTTTACTAGAGCTAAAATGGTTACAGTTTCAGGTTTATGACTGAGTCATTTCTAACCACAGCTTCAAACTACCCACACGTGCCCAGTCTTACAAGGATGTCATCAAAGGTTTGAAGACCCTGTGTTGAGCAGAGGTTGGACCAGACGACCTCCAAAAGTCCCTTCCAACATAAATTATTCAATGATTCAAAGACTAAAACCACTCTGGTTTCCGACAGCATGCACTACATAGCAAGACAACAACCTTCAAGAAAAAAAAAAAAAAAAAAAAGGATGTACACCCTCAGGCTTTACTCCTCTGAATTTTCAGAAGGTCAAATGCTGACAGGAATTGGGCATTGGCAATTCCTGTTGGAGTCAAAGGAGATCACAGCCTCTCATCCCTACAGTGGCTTCACAAACACCACTTTTTTTTTTTCTTTTTTTTTTGTTTTTTTTACCACTGACAAATAGAAGCAGAACACAGGCATACAGGTTTGCTTAAGGGCTGACCACTTCACCTCAGCATCACTCCAAGTCCCTGCTTACCTACAAAGCACCTCCAGCAGGACGAATCTCTCCTGATACCTTTTAACTGATACATCCATATGTAATTACTAGATCTTTCATGCACAGTATGCATTTCTAAGGTGTTTTTGCAATCAGCACACAAACGTGTTTCAGTTCAACTTACACTGCCATCTTTTCATCAGGTTTCTGTATGGAAGTCCCACCCAGTGTGAGCAGCAAATCCTCCATGCCAGCCCCAGCACAGTGCCTCCATGGTTAGTGCTGTGTGCAGCTGCCAGGGATGGGGAGCAAGAGCAACTGGGAGATGTCTGTTCACAATAATTCTAGCATCAATCCAGGTAACAAAGCATCCTCTTTCTGGACTTGCTAGGATCATGTCACTGAGATGAAGAGTGTGCTTCCAGCCTCTCAGACAAATCGCTCCTGTGAAAGATGCTGTGCTTTGGAAACTGCACAGGGGAAAGTTGATCCCTGCCTCCCACTTAGGGGTTATTTGCTCAGAACTCTACTTCATGTAGCAAGCTTGTTCTTTAGGAAGCACTGGAACTGCTAACTCTCATTTCTTTGAAACATTATGTTCTTCATTACAAAGCACCTAAAAATAAGCAAAGGATGCCCTCCTCTTAACAGCTCCATCAATGAACAAACAAAATGTTACTGTTTGTGTTGTCTCCAGGAAAGGGAGCATAGGAAATAATTGCCAGTGATCTCATTAGTCAAGTTTAGTTACAGACCTTCAAATACAGTCCCAAACAGCATGCAGTGACAGTGCATGATTGTTCTTTTATGGGCACTATTTATGAGAGGTAGAAGTCCTACCTATCAACATTTTGGAAAAACATGGAGCGCTTTTTCTTCGTATTTTCAGTACATAATTAATGCTGTACAGAACTCCTGCTGTAGCTGGAATATGCTGTGACATCCCTGGAAGGGTGATACAGGAACTGAGGTTTTTATTATGTCTTTAGGAAGTACTGTAATGAAACAAAACTTAGAGACTGAAGGATGTGAATGTGAACTAAACATTGTTTCATACCTGAAATAAAAATCTTGCTCTTGACTTCAGCTAGCACTGCAGAAAAGGTGAAGTCCTCTTGCTGTAACTTGGTTTTAAGTCTTAACACAATAGGTATACCTACCTACACACATCATCTTACTTCATTAAGCTCCAGTATCAATCCTTTCACACAGGCAGCTTATACTAAAGGATGGAAGAAACTGCTCTGCCAGAGCCTCACAGCAGGATGTTTCCCTGAATGCTCCACAACTTCAAGATGTCCAGGTACCTCCATCATACTGACCAGTCGGCAACCTACATGAGATCAGTTTACCTGGATAATACACAGCATTTCTAAGAGCAGGCATTCATGTTAGAGCCTTCACAAATGCCTGCCTTTAAGACTGTAGAATCATGCAACCCAAGCAGGAAAGACAAGGACGTCTAGAGTCTTTAAGTGACAACAGGAGAAAGCAGCCAATTACCTCAGTACAGTGATCAGAACTCAGCTAAGCCTACAGATGGTAAAGAATGCTGTATTACAAGTCATTAGTGACCTGTGGGGATAGGAAGAAGATAGTCTGGTAACAATCCTCACAGGCAATACCAGGACGTACTGAGAGGACAGCAAATACAGAAGACAAATTGCATCAGCATCTTGCTTCAACAGCCTACTTCTCAGCAGAAAGGACTTCCAGCACTCATAAGTGTCCTACAGCTCTGTAGCCCACTGGGAGCCCCACGTTACATGGTTCCCCCACCACCTGGCGGTAGATGGCATTCTCATGCATCCAGCAAAACCAGGCCTGCAGGGAAATGTTCCTAAGGGACAGGCAGCACTTCCCAGCTTTTCTTGGAGCTGGCAACTGGCTCTGCAGCAAGAATATAATCTTTTGATTAAGAGAAAAACATTGGGATTGAGCTGACCAGGATTTGATTTGTTTCTCTGGTGTATCATTATAGCTGGAGATAGGCAACTATTTTAGGGAGACGCAGAATTATTGTGTGCTTGGTATGCAAGTCCCAGAAGCATCTATTGCTATAATTTTCCTTGTCACACATCAGCTTTTACTGTAATGAAACCCTGAGTTAGAGGAAATATAAAAGGAAAAAAAAAAAAAAAAAAAAAAATCAATAAGTGTCATTTCAACTCTTCTATGTCCAAGATGAAGCACCAGGTTTCATCAGCAGCAGTTGTCATACCAATTCAAAATTAAAATTCTACATATTAAACCCAATCCTTAGTGAACACAATGTTCACTGTTCTGCTTACACTTAATTCTATGAAATTATTCATTTTCATGCGTGACCCTCAGAATATACATCATACCTAAATACAGCAAAGGTGGCTGTGCACACAGGAACGACAAGCAGTAGCAGTAAATCACTTGGTACTTGAAGAGTGGAATTACAATTAAAAGTGGGAAAATGAAGCTGACTTGGATGGATTATTTCCTTACAGACCAATTCCCTGCGTTTTTCAGTAAACCCACTTGGATTTCCGCTGGGTTCTAGATCTTCAATCCAAAAAAAGTTTCGCTGTAGAACTCCTACAGCCCTCTGGTAGATGACTGCTTTAAAGCACAATATGCTTATTGCTGATAAGTGCAATCATCCCGATGGAGCACGCTTCTACACGTGCAGCTGCCTGGTAAACCTCCCTCACCCATGATTGTAACAGCACAGCACCAGTACAGTATGACAAGTTTCAACTGCAGTTCCAGGATCCATTTAGCAACAAAAACATTGGTGTAATTCTCCTAAGCTCCACAAGAAGGGCTGAGCACTTCCAACAGAAAAGGCTGAACTACTCCATGCATCCTACCAAGAGCAGCAAACAGATCCTAGAAATTAGAACGTGGGGAATTACATTTCACTCCGCTATTAAAAAGACAATAGGAAAAATTCAGACCAAGAATCTATCAGCTGAATTCAAGTTGCATTGGCAAGGCTCTGTGCCTTGCAAATCACGGACACAAAGACTCTAGCTAGGAGCCTGTACCATCCAGCTGCCTTTGCCATCAAAGCACCACACATATTTGCCTTCAGACACCAATGCAGCAAGCAGTAACACACCTAATGTTATGGATTCTAACCCTGCACAAAACAAGCTACAGATAAAAGCCACGTTAATTTTGAGTCCCACGCTTGTTTCAGTAGAATATCAGTGTACCAGTTTCCAGCTGCACTGCAAATGCAGAAAAGCCACAAGTCCTGCTGACAAGGGGAACAAGGGGACTAAAAAAAACAAAAAAAGTGCTGCAGAGCACAAGAGGAACAGAAAACCTTTCAGAAACAAACACTTTTAAAAAAACTTGCATGTTCACTTCTTCGTGTAATATCTTTACATATTTACATAAAACCCTATGTGCCTGTGGCTGAGTACCAGCAGAATTAAAGAAATAAAAGAATGAGAAACTGGAAAAAAACCACAGCAGCACACTGACTCAACATCGGAACATTCCAGGCGTGGTATCAGTCATCTTTAACAATTACATTTAGAAACTGATGAAAAAACCTCACCAAACCGACAAGCTCCGTAGCTATAGCAACATGCTTCGCTTTGTAGGAGAAAAATTTCTTCAGCTGGTTCAAATCAAATAACCTGCTCTAAAATAGATGCAAAATACCTGACATAGCACACGTGCAGTTTCAGATACAGAACACAGCTACAGAAGGAGGTTTTCTCCAAATACACAGAGCTCACCGAACAGCCAATGGATGAGAAGTGAGTTTGATTCCATTACTCTCGGCATTTGAAAAGCCAGGTGCTTTATCCCAGTGCTAAGTTGCGGCTCCTAGCAAATCAGGCTTCACTGAAAAATCATCTTTTTTCCCTTTTCTTGCTATGCTTTGAAGGAAGCATCTGTTAAAGAGCCAAAATGAACCATTTTCTCTTCATCACACAAAGAGTTAGAAGCCATCCCAAGTTCACAGTGCTTCAGAAAGGAATTCCTGTTCATCAGAACTATTTGATATGCATTCACTCCTCTGCATGCCGTTTTGTGGTCAAGTTTCCTCAAATATTTAGACTTATCTTGGCTTTAATATGCCATTAATATGACTGTTACAGAAACTGTAGGTTTCTTTAAGTTGTTATTCCGTGTTAGCACTGCTAAAAATATTCCTTGGGTTGCCCATGTGTTACACTGTGTGATCACATATTCCTCCTAAGGAATCACACCACAAAAGCCACAGTGGCAGAACCCACCTGTGCCATGGACCTGACCCACATCCTGGATCCAAGCAGAAGCCTCCTGCTCTGCCTTCTGCAGGAGAAAGAAGGGCAGCTCATCTCTGCCCACTCCAGAAGGCGTTTCAGAGCAGCAGCCACATCCTAGGCCATTACACAGCAGACAGTGACAATCAACGTGACACATTTTTACAAGTTAGGAAAACATTAAGACATTCTTCCTAAATATAGAACACAATTTAGCACAAGGACAGCTTAGTTTATGTATTTTTCATATAGAATACCTAGACTGATTAAAATCTCTGCAATTAAAAACGTTATTTTCCACAAGATTTAATCTGTTAATCAGTTAAATGTGATCTCTCATTAAAAATTTGACAGATAACCGAGCCCCACAGTTTCACAATCTTTATCAACGTATTCCACAGCCAGTTAAAATTATCACGTGCTCCACGTTCAAAATAATCACGATTCTCATCTCCTGATTGTGCTACACTGCAGATCTCACCACTGACCTTGCCACCGCCGCACAGACGTGGCAGCGCTCTGACTCCTCTCTGCTCAGAGTCCAGTGGTATGAAGTGCTTCATCCAAAGCCTTTCGCTGAGCAGAAGCGCGCGCTCTCCCCCTCTACAAGCAGAGAAGGGCTGCAGAGCAGTTCTGACCTCTAGACAGACATCGCAGGAGAGAATTATAGAGAATTAAGTTCCCAGCAAATCAAAAAACACTGGTTCTACTTTCACCAGTTACTGTACAGCCTGCACCCTCACAACAGGCAAGCACTTGGCACAGCCTTCTCTTCATGTTCAGCACTGCCCTCTGCATTAGCCAGGCAGATGCATCTCAGTAATGAATGGGATTGCCTCCTTAAATTTGCTTGTTTCATTTTAAACAGACCACATTTTTTCCATCAAAATGATAAATGTAATCTTAAAAGCCTGGATCAAGAGCAACTATCAATTCCCTAATCTCTTGTCAAATACCACTGATCTTCATGAAACTTCTCATTAAAAATACTATCCAAAGTATTTTAAAATCGTTTCCTAGATCGTCTGATTTGGTTTCACAAACAAAAAGCTGTGTGCAAGACTCAGCTCTGCAACCACTGCTCTCAGATCAGCACCTAACAACACTGGGAAGATTAAGGAAATGATTCCAAGGCCTGGTAAAACAGAACAGGGCTGATTTTGGTTTAGGTTTCACATGGAATTGTCTATTACAGATTTTAAAAGCCTGCATATGATCTGACTTAATCAAATCCTTTCCTTAATGATATGACAACAAAGCCAAAACGGTGTTTGTACCTTCCTCATATCAGTTGCTTAAAGGAAGGACTTAACGTAGTTTCAGGATTCAGCATGTTTCTCACGAGAAGTTTAAGCACATACTTTCAGTTAACTCACAGAAAGCATTATGCCTACTGTTCAACAGCTCCTCTCTGCAATGACTGACCAAATAAGTCTTAACAGATGAATTTACCAATCAGATACTAATTGGCACAACAAGGCTGTTGCCACGCAAGCCCAGCACGATGCTATGAGCAAGGACCATCAGCCAGCTTTGTTGTTACTACCTGAGTACAGCTATGTAACTTATCTGAAACCATCAGGCAAGATTTACACTCAGAGGCCAACAACAAAAAGGACCTACAAGTATCATAACTGTCATCAGGAAAATGAAGTTCCTAATGCATCTGGAAAATAAATCCCCTTCTGAATCACAGGCACATGATCTGTAAGCTTAGAATTCACTTTAAGTAGCCAGCAAGTTTCGAGAAAGCTATCGTCAATTCTGAATTAGTGATTTCAAAGCTCACTTTCCTCCTGCAAACAGACAAAGCTAAAGGCATTTGCTGGCTGTTGGCTGTGCTAAAAATGAATGAGCTCCAAATGAGAGCTGTCATCCTACCAATGATATTAAAGCACCTCCCCTCTAGCACTACAGACCATCACAGTATTCACAACAGGATGCAAACTGCTTCCTCAACATCATGTAAACAGGTTTTAGCAGGGATGTGTCAGAAGTCTCACACAGAAACTCTGAATCAGAACAAAAGTGAGAAATAATGCATTTTAAGTAACTTAAACCTGTCAGAAGTAGACGAAGTCAAAATTTGTTTTCATCTAAAAATGCCTGTCAGGCTTTAAGTGCTATGCTATGTACTTAAGTTACTGCACCTGTTGCTAATATCATGGCATTCCTTATGTTCCAATGGTGCTGCCTTGAAGGCAGATGGAGTAAAACAAAGTATCTTGAAGAAAACTTCTCCACAGGCAAAAGTTAGTGCCGCTACTTCATTAGTGGTGCTAAAGCAACATGCTGTGTCCTGCAGAGCAGATGAAGGTGTTGAGCCCATACCATAGATGCCAGTTCAAGGGCACAATGCAAAGCTCAGCACTTACTACTGTGACTAGTTCTGTCCAAATCAGGGAAGCCATTTAGAAGAATAAGCAGAACCCTCACTGCAAGCATGGAGCTTTACCCTAGATATCAGATATAATGAAACACTGCATGGAAGAGAAAGAATAGGAGCAAAAGCAGAGTGGTAAGAAACAAACTGTATTCTCAAGCTGTACACCACAAACGTACACATCTCCCAAGTTACACATTCATTTATACAGCTCTTTAATAGATGGATGCCTCACAGGAGTTGTAAACAAATGCATTTTTATGTAAATACTTAAGGTTTCAGGCATCTGTGTGAAGGAAAAGCGAGGAGTATCCTAAGTTTATTCCCTTTGTGCTTAAAACAGCAAGCCAACAGCTACAATCAAACAAATTTAGCTGACTTTAAGCTTCATAAAGCCACAATTCAGATAAGGAAACTCCTAGTAGTCACAGAGAAGAAAGAATAACTAGCTGTAAGGAATGGAAAATGCTTCTGAAGAAACCAGCTTGCGTTTCCAGCATAGATAATTCATCTTCAGATTACGGAATGTGCCACAAAGAAGATGGAGCTGCAGCAAGACATCTAAGTGACCCTGCGAGGGTGCAGTCAAATTTAGACTGGCTTATAACTACACAGAGAGAAAACTTTTCCATATATTGTTATTGTATTTTTAGTATATTTGAAAGGAAACTGGAATGAATATTTTCAGTTATGTTTTCCAAGAACAGTAGGCTGTATTAAGTTCCGTACCTTAAACAAAAACATGTTCCATTTTAAATTAATCCATTGCTCAGCAGCATAAGTTGTTTTCCCAGAAATAGAACTATACAGGTAAGAAGCAGAAGAGAGATTAAAAGTTAGAGGCAACTTCTGAGCATTATTATGTACTTCATTGCTATTTTCCACTATGGATCAGTACAGACAAAGCTTTGGTAGAATCTTTTTCTTTCCTGCCACCTATGCTATAAGAACAAACTATTACTCCAAATCTTGTCTTTTTTCTCCTACCTAAGAGGATACTCACATTCTCACTCACTATTTGGATACCTGCACACTTGCTTAAGTTTGGACTTGCAAGCATACCAGCCAACACCTGCTGCTCAGCTGGGACAGAAGCAAGCACATGGCAGTTAAGAAGCAGTCTAATTTCCCTTTAATTGCTAGCTACCAACATGATATCAATGATGTTATCATTGATGTGAAACTGTAAAAAGAGAACGGGAAGATTGATCAGCTACTGTCCTCAAGCAGCACATCAGCTCCCACCACCACCACAGCCCAGCACGTTCCTTCACAGCTCTCTTGCTCGCTGAAGACAACCTGCTTTATTTTCTGTGAGAGGAGAGCAGAAGCCTCATATGGCAGAGACAGTGCACAGCACCCTTCTGAGACACAGGAAGGATGCTCTCCTTCAGGGGGGAAGGGCTCTTCCAGCAACTCCCTCCCATGAACTCAGCACAGTCAGGATGGATGGCACAGAAGTGCTCTGCAGGTGGAAGTAGTCGCACAGCTTGCTTCTGCTCCGAGGGAGGGAAGGTCTAATTGCTGGTGCAAACACACCCTAAGGCTTTGTTCCTCACACCACGCCATGAGCAAGAGCAAGTTCTGTATAGCAAGTAATTAATACCCTAAGGGAAACTGCAGGGGATTCCACGGTAGTTCAGAGCTGCATTTCCCTCATTAGCACCAACTGCCACTGAACTCTAGTGAGCAAACAAGTAGCCCCAGTATTCCCACACTTGTTTGGAATCAAGAGCAAATGGAAAATTCTCACTTGCACCTGGCTGGGTGTAATTGTGGTTTGCCCAGATCAGCTACAAGTCAGGTCATCTAAACAGCAAGAGCAGCCCTAGGACTCCAGCACTGCAGAACTTTCTGCACTGAAGAGTTACAGAAAGCCAGATGTGCCTCTTTGAATTGAGTTTCACAGAAAACAACCAAAGCACTCATACCTGCATTAGATTACAGCTGCTTCCAAAATTAAGAAACAGGCTGACAGGAGTGCAATCATATCAAGCCATTAACACTTAACTTGGATGCTGTGCAAGAATGAGAGACAAAACAAATGCACTGCATTGAAGAGCCAAAACCCATTCTTTATCAATTCAGGAAGTTTTCTTAGAAACCTAAATGCCATTGAGATGAAAACACCTGAAGACCTTTTTCATAGTGCTACATCCTCAGCGTAACAAGTAAGAAATGACTGGCCTGAGACTTCAACTTGCACCGTGAGGCTCCACATACTGAACTGCACAGGCTGCACACCGGCAGGTTGACACAGCCATTGCTGGGATAGACTTGCTCCAGTGAAAATTCACACAAAGGCTGAAATGGTCTTCAGGAAATGTCTGGCACCTGCGTGCAAGGCAGCCTGTGCATTTCTGACTTTTATTTACAACCTACTGCTTCAGGTTCAGCATAACCTATAGTTACTACAGATCAAATTGTACATTAAGTGCACATGCCCTGTAGTCACATAAGGTACGACAGAACTGAAATATGTAAAGTTACTCTTTTTAAGAAATTTTATATTTACCTTCACTGATGTTAGAATGTCGTTTGGAAACGAGCAACAAAAATAAAGAACTGTTAGAAAATGTGCAATTTTGTGTCTTCTTAAAAATATCACCTCCTTTCCAGCAGTGAGCACATCCAGTGCATATATTGCATAACAGATCCCCAAGTTCCATTACATAACAAATCCCTAAATCCCAATCACATTAGCTACGTGCTATGCATATTTTTCCACGTAACTGCACACTTGACATTTACAAAACCTGGCTGAACATTTTTCTTCTTACATGCGTATTTATTTAAAACTATATACTGCCCTTCCATCTTCAAGTTATCATTTTTTCAATACATTTCTGCTTTTCCTCAAACTCTACTCTCTAAAATACCTGATTTAAGCTTGTTTCTACATCTGATGTGTAATGTGTAAATCTCATTTACTTCTCTAAATGTACACATGTATTATACGTGACTAATGCATTCAATTAGAAAGATCTCTGCCTTCAGTGACTTATAAGGGCCCGAAGCATGCAGCCAACTGTGTTACTTTATGCATAGATATACAAGGATGTGAAACAGGCAAACATGTACACACTTTTCCAACAGTATTTGACATTGCGTGACAAGTAGAAAAACTCAACCATTCAGTTTTGTGCTATACAGCTAGAACATACCTGCCTTCCAAATCGAGTTCTGCCCTAAACACCATTAAATTTAACACTGCTGAGTTTGATGCCAGTTGAGTTTACTTGAAACATGCACACGTTCATAAGAATACTGCATTAGATACAAGAAAGCTCCAGATTATTAATGTGTGTACTTTTACTATACATCACATTTACCAAGGAAATAATTGGAGCACCATTTTTAAGTGGTACAGCCATAGCTTTAGAACAAGAACAAACAGCAAAAACTGCATTCATTTGACCTCTAAACCTTAGCTGTGTGCACATCTGTCACACACTCTGAGCAAGACATAATGCCTCCTGCTGGCACCCCTCACACCACTGCACGCACGACAGGGAGCAACACAATCCTCAGGTTTGCAGCTGGGATGTTGCTTCCAGCTCCCACAGTTCTCAGCACAGTCTAAGTTAAAAGAAAACCGAGTATTATTATTGTGTATTTTTTTTCAAAAAAAAGTGCCAAATGAGTATTAGGGGCACCAGTAATAACAGACACCACGAACCAGCGCAGCTATTGTGTAAGGCTTCACTAGAACTTGAAGGTAATTTTGCATTGTTGTAAAGATGCATCTCACCCCCAGCAGAACAGTACACGGCCCTTCTCCTCTGCCCGCTTCTTTTTCAGTCGAGTCCATTCCCATTTAAGCTGGGCACGAACCTTAAATCCTATTAACTACAGCAGCAAACAAACCAAACAAACAGAAATGGTGTTTGTTCTGAAAGGCGTGCAGAATAAAGACAGATCATCGTCCAGAGCAGCACAATTCATCTAGGAGAATAATTCTCACTAATAGCCTGGCATCCTTACATAGCTCTCAAAAAATGTAATGGTTTAGCTGCAGAAAGGTCTACTATTATGGAGATTTCATTACTTTCATGGAATACTACAGCATACAAGAAGAATCATAAATAATTAAAATTAAATTACACTTGTGAAGATAAATAGCCCATAGAACATTTTGTGATGCTACATCCTTGAGTATTTATGATATTAGCTCACTTACTATGAAGACAGAACATATGAAACACCTACATACGGAAACCTTGCAGTTTGTAAGACAGAGGTGAGCATCCAGCACAAACCAGCAGTACAGCACTGTGCCTTGACTCATATTTTCAGAGTCCGATGCTTTGATCCCAAAATTTAAGCTTCAATTTCAATTTAAGGGCAAATCAGGTTCTCAGTATCAGTCAGGATAAGAGCATACACTGGCAATATTTTAAGATGATTAACAATTGGTTTGGGAAGTCATAACAGATAATGCCATCGCCATAGTACCGGCTTCATCACAGGCACTGCAGAATGGGACCTCATGAATCACTCCGTAATGCACTGCATCATCGTACTGCCATGAATCAAAATCTCCTAATAGAAACGTAGGCCCAGTTCTGCAGGCAGCGAGCCCTCCCTTCCAGCAGGCAGCATGACCTTCATCACAGGGCTGGAGAACCAGCAGCCAGACACACAAAACAGAACGCAGTAAATCCAAGTAGAGCGCCATGCACTAACATTAGCTTCACAACATTATTAGGATGACTTTTACTCAGTAAGACAGATTAATGTTTTGATTTGCTTCCTATTCCTCTGAAATAGAAGAATAAATATGCATATGTATGCTTGAAGATGATGAAAAGGAGATGGGGAAAAAGCAATCCTAATTTCCAAAGCTCCGCAGTTGTACATAACTGAGCTGCACATTGCAGCACATAAATACCACAGCTACTGTCAAAGGTTTTGTTCCCTGCACTCTTGCATTAATGCAGACCTAAAGCACCTGATGGTTCTTCGTTGTTGACCCCATGGCAGATGGAGCCACTCACCATTTCGCAGCAGCTCCCAGAGGGGGGATCAAAGCAGGACGCCAGAGCACCTGTGAGGGCTGCTCCAAAAGTAATGCCTCCTATTTTGTTAGCCCACGTCATTTTTTATGTAAATTCACACAGAGAACAAAAGTAAACCTTAGGGTACACACATAGGAAAAGAGGAAAAGACTACAGTAAATCTGGAAACTTCAGAGTGCACATAACACACGAGGACTGATTGCAGACTTGCCTGTAGTGAGTGAAACAAGAAAAATAATATAGCAATTGGATGTTCACCTTAAATTTGGATTAATTACAGAGAGCATCTTTCCCAATATCTCCATGGATAAATTGTATTTATTCAAATGCATTGTGTTTTAGGATGAAAGGGTGCTGTTAATTGTCCTGTTTTCTCTAAAGATTGCATTATAAGCTAAATTATAGGAAGGCTGATGCATTGTGACATAGCTAACACCATCCTATGGGCAAACTCCTCTCCCATACTCAAGTCTAAGCCATAAGCTCTCTGGAGGAAGTTGTTAGAGCCTGAACCAATCAGCACAATCCTGCTTGACTTTAAGGGTACCCTGCCTGAACAAGCAGGAAAACCGCCTCAGAAACATGCTAACAAGCTGCAGTTTAAACTCCTAAGGAAAAATGTATAGACATTTAAATATCTAATGCTATTACAAAGAAAAAAACAAGTTCAAGTTGATAATCTACTACATTTAAGAACATCTCACCTACTTTCAAAAAGCCACCTGTCAGAGATGGTGATGAGAGGAGACAGGCACATAACAGCTGTTGAACAACAGCAAAAAGCAATCATAGCTTTTGGGCATAATGGAGACACTATTTTTTGAGTTCAAACTCAGAATGAGCAAATTACAGATAGCACCTACGTATCAAGTTCCAGCACGGAATTATAACAAGAACAATATTTATGATATAGCAAATCCACTGATGAGGATTTGTCAGTTTTCTAAGAACTTAAAAACACTTAAAAACAACACATTATTAATGGTGGCACTTATCTGTCACTGCCATCTCTACACTCCTTTTGTTTTTAAAAAAAAACAAAACACAACCCAAAGTGTCATTAAAGGCTCAAGAGCATAAAAATGAATTGTGCAACACTGCAGCACATCAATGTAACAGCTAGGCATAGAAAACAGACCTCCTAGTAGTAAATCCTTTATCTCACTCATTAGGCCATGTCTCTGATTTCAGCACGTTGCATTTTATACTCTTAGCTAAACAGCAAGCTCTAAATTAAAAACCCAACCTTTTGTGCATTCTTTGGGCAGTCAGGTTCCTCCGAAGCAAATTCCAAAGCTGTCAGGAGCATCTGAGAAGCACACTGTAAGAACGAAAGGTTACCAGGGAGGATCACTGCAGGAGCTACGGGGTGGACTGAATGCAGAAAACGCAGCAACTCAAATGCCTAGAGAGCAGCTCAGTCACTGGCAAGGGCAAACTCCTTAGAGCACCAGAGGAACCACGCCTCCACGGGTCCATGCCAATACTTAAAAGATAAAATTAAAAGCAATCAAACAAGATTTAAGCAGTCCATTCTCCATTTCCTGAAAGCACCATCTCAAAGCCTTGCAATTACCCCTCTGGTTCTGGGAGACCCTCACACCAACAGTCCCAGCAGCTGCTTCTCTCTATTCTAGCTACTAAGGAACAGCAATTCGAGGCATACAAACTAGCATTATAAAATTTGTCTGCCCCAAAGCCTTTTCCTCTAAGAGGATTTTAACTACTCACATGCGTAGAAATTGCAGGAGACATAACTTGTCCTTGCTCGAAACTAGATAAAACGCTCCCATAGTAGATGTGGCTCGACTGAATCTCCAAAAAGTTTAAATTAACAAGTTCCAAGCTTATCCCATCTTGTGCATTTGCAATAACCTTGTAGATCCAGCCTTCCTCTTAGGCTCCATTTACACACAGAGGTTGTTTACAATAAGTCTTCAATACAAAAATCTCTGCTCATTTAAACCAATATAGATATCTTTTCTTGATAATAACGTGAGAAAAAGCTTGAGACAAACATTCAGTTCCTGGTATGTTAGGTTTTCTGCCTGTTTGTTTTAATAGAAAGTCAATCTACTTCAAGAAAATATCAAAGATAATAGTTCAGCCTAAATAACACTTGGATTATGAGGTGCATTACACACACAAAAGAGCTGGAAAGACATTTGATTACTGTCACTTCTGCAGCAGAATCCGTGTGAGCATCAGAAAATGGCTGCTTTTCTTCTGCGCTGGGGGAAGGTTAAAAAAGGCAAGAGGAGGACTGATCAAATAGCAAAAGGCATTCAAGCAAAAAAAAAACATTCTATGAGAAAAATCAAATACAAACACAGCACATTGTTTTGGTAGATTGCTTTAGGAAGGCTTGTGAAAGAAAACTGAAACTTTCTCAAGTTTTAGAGCAAGAAAGAGTTGTTATTGTCTAAAATTTGAGGATTACTCTCCTGGAGAAACTGTCAATTAGCATAACTTTGAACCCAGCAAAACTCTTCCTGACTAGCAGATGTAACTATGGAAACAAGATCCAGGAACCTACAATAAATATGATACAGTGTCAATAACAGTCTTTTTCATGTAAATAGATAAAGCACAAGGAAGACTGAAGACTGTTTCCAGTGCTTTAGATAAAATTTAGACCTCTTCCATGCCAGGAATGTTAACACATTCCAATGAGTAGTGACAGAGAGAAAACCAAAGCGAAAAGACAACAATTCTCGTTGGAGTAAAAAGGAAAAGCCTCAGAACTTAAGAGAATGAGGCCACACTTATGAATTTGCTCCCATCAAATCTGTGAAATTTTATGTACAGAAATATGCCCTATTAAATTATTCAAATAGGTTTGAAATCGTTCCAGAATACCTACTCTGTTTAATGAATAATTGAGGTCTTTCTAGTGGAATATTTAAGTCAATCCTAGAAATGAAATAAACAGAACAGAGAGCTTTACAAGGCTCTTACTGGCTACGTCTCCCAGTTGCATCTGTAAAGGAATGTTATTTTCATATACAGCAACGTTAAGTCAGAGCTTCATGCAACGGCACAAACAGCAACAGAGCATAAAGCCCAGCTTCTTTAGAGGACAATATCCCCAGCTTTTACAGCCATGAATCACAGCTTTAATTAAGCTCCCTGCCCCTTTCAGGATAGTTATGGGAGCTTCATGGAAAGGTATAACGCTCTTCCTTCCCCGCAGTTTAGAACTATCAGTGTAGACATTTAGAAGGGATGATATCAGAAGCACAACAAAAGCATCACCACCAGGGGAGAGAATGGCTTTCTGCCACCTGAACCTGCCCTTCCCCCTAAAGGAAAGGGATACACAAACCAACCTATAAACAAACAACAGAAAAACATGTCCTCTGACCAGGAAGATGTTGCATGTTTCAGAGCACAGAGCTGCAACACGTGGTGTTGTCAAAAAGCCCTAGAGCAGAAAACATAGAATGAAGTCGTGGGATTGAACCAGAGAAAGGGATAAGGCATAAAGCTGGAAACTAATGAGCAAACTGGAACGAAATAGGCAGGGAGAAAACTCTTGAAGAAAAGTAAAACTAGAACAGAAAATTCACAAAAAGGGACTGCTGACAGAATGACAAATCCCAGACAAGATGCAGAAGTGACACCAGGGAAATGAAAGCCCATTATAAACATGAGCACTGTGAGCAAGAAAGCTATAAAGTCACTGCCTACCAAAAAGATCCTAATCCAAATGCCATTTCTGCCTCCCTATATCTCTCTCCAGTTGCGTCCAAGTATGAATAGCTGACTCCCTTCTATCCCACTATAAATAGCTTGAAGCCACAGTATTAAATCACTGCAAGAGCTCGACACACGTGCTGGCCTGGGGTTACCAAATGAGTACAATAAAGACAATTCCATCTCCATATAGATGGGTCTCCAGAAGGGCAGAAAGACACTCCACCCTGATAGCAAAGATTTACCGCGGCATCTTCATATCCATTGAAGTCATAACATGGGCCATCAGGGTTGTGTATTACCTCCAATTATTTGCTACATTATTTTTCCTACAGGTCAAAAATTCCTTTAAGGTACGGATGTTCTGCATGCAAGTCAAAGCACACAGAATAGGATGTCTTAATATTAGGCATCCATTCATGATGCATATTTTCAGAGATGGTATAAAAGGAAAGGCAATAAAAAAATTGAAACTTCACAGAATTAAATCAAAAGAGCCTGAGATTAGGTCAGAAGAGACTCATTTATTCAAATACATATAGTTAACATTTTAAAGTTTCTCGCTATTCAAAGATCTATTTTCTTATATAACAGATTATCAATAGCTGAAAGCACATCTGTATTTGTGTTCTGCCAGTATACCACCACAACCCAGACACGACCCTGTGACAACTCCCCATGTAAGCTGCTTCAGCTTCACACCACAGATGGCCAGAGCTGAAATAAGCTGACTTGAAAGTTTTGGCATTTTCCTTTCCATCTAGTCAACAATAGCTACCCAACCCAAATGCTGGATTTGCTATACTGCATCCAGTCAGAGAGCCACAGTTCTGTGGGGGGTGGGGAGGGGGAAAACCACAGACATATATTCTGCTCAATACTCCTGAGAAAAAAATAACTAGAGATAATATACTATTTCACTGTGTCCTAGATCGGGCTGTGTGAATAACTGATTTCTCAGTTCAGCAGATTGAACTGAGTTTGAAATACCTCCTTCCTTTGCTCAAACCTACCCAAATTTTGACATAACACGTTCCATTTCACAGCCTCGTAACAAAAGCAGCGGAACAAAGAACACAGAACAGGGAGGAGAAAGAGGAATTCCCTTAATAGAAAAGGGCAGGGTACCCTCACCTTGTCCCTGGGACTCTACAAGAGAGCTAAGCTAATGCCTCAGCTCCATGGCACTGAGAGGAGCCAAGTGTCCTCCCTCCCTGTGCTCCCACTAGGACACACAAGTGCAGGGACCCTTTGTGCAGCACTGCCTACTTACCAAGTTAGCTTAGCTGTACCACAGAACCCCATTCTCAATGATCAAGCACTCAAAGTGAACCTTCTCCAACAGAACAGACCAAAGACGACCTACCTAAAAAGCAAGCAGCTGAGACGTCTTACCAAACAAGTGTCCTGTCACACAAATTTAGCCTTCAGTAAACACAAACACACCATTTTAAGCATGCTGGGAAGTTTCATTTGATCATCTTGTAACAGCAGCAACAGAAGAAACTGAAAGTGCCCAGGCCAGAAAAGCCTTTAGTAAGCACTCACTGGAGACACTGGAGGTAGGAGTTACAGTATTCCGTGCTGAATCATCCCGGGCAGTCAGCACACTTTTGGACTGAAGGCTGAAGGATGTACCATTTTACATTTTTTTCAACTTTTTCACAAATAGTTTGAGAACTTACTCAATTTTTTTTTTTTTTTTTTTTAAAGTCTTCCTATTCACCAAAAACATTCAACAGTTCAGGGAATAGCAGCATGTTAAGGATCATTCCTGCTCAACACTTCACTTGTGGATAGCGAGTGCTACAAGCAGGCTGTGTTCTCAGGAGATGTTCCCAGGAAGAAACAGCAACGCAGGAAAATACCGGTGCTGTTCAAAATACAAATTCATTTTTTGAAAGGAGGGAGAGAAGAACCATGATAAAACTGGAACAGCAAGTGGAAACCTCCTGCTCTTACCCAGCTGCTAAGCAAGGTGACAGCAGACAGCACTCAGCTGTGAGCACAGCTGACAAGCACCAAGCATACACGAAGATTTGATCACAGGGTTTTGAAATCACCTCAGAATTATAAAAATATTTTGGTCACTAAATGAATGCAAATACTAACAAACATGCTGCACAAATACCTAAATCCCACATCAAGCATCTCACACTTTTAAATTGACCATTTAAAAATAAGAAGCGTTAACTTTCCTAAGGTAATAACTTCATTACCTGGATAATACTTTATTTCACATGAGAATGTGATTCATCCAAGATTACAGCCTACATTTCCTGACATCCCATTATACACCACAGTAATTGCAACTTTTAGCACATCAGATATGAGGGAGAACCATGCCAGCAGCAGCTCAGAACTCGGGCTTTCAGCCTCCCCAAGATACAGAGGATGCTTCTGACTGCTGCCTTCTGTACGATGCTGTCACAGCACTGCAGTCCTGCAGCCCAGAGCTGCCCCGTCCCATTGAGATCTGCCTGCCCTAAGATCCAACCCTGCAGTACAGTAAAACCTTTAAGAACTTGCAGATCCCTCCAGACCCCTCCATGAGCAGAAGTGTACGGAAGCAAAAAGGAGCTGTTTCTAAGGAGCAGTAACAAATAGAAAATTAAAACTAGGAACTACTCCACATTCAAAGTTCTTATTCATGATGCACCAGCTGATTATCTATGCCCCAACTGCAATGCTCAGGACACCAAGTAATGCAGTTTCCCTTTAATAAACTGCTTCTTCTGATCATTATTGTTTTCTTTAATTCCCTCAACAGCCTACCATGTAGCTTATGAACAGTTAATGCCAGTACTATCAGCTTTTGCCAAATTGGATATTGAATTTATCAATAATTTACTGTAACTTTTAGTAACACTGTTAAAAATAGCTGTCCTGTGAGCTTTCAGTTCATATCAGAGCCTCCAGTAATTATCCTCAGCATCTAAATCATTACACTAAAAGCAAAATAACTCAGTGGTGCAGAAGCCAAATTTTAATCTTTGTGGGTGACATTCCTCACTTAGTGCCAATTCCTGCATGTATCCTGGAGAACACTGGAAAACACACAGTTAATTGCACACTCCTGAAATTAAAAAAGCATGCTGCAAAAAATGAGGAAAGAGCCATCTCTAAGCCCCTCTTTCCACATGAAGGACTTTAAATCACCTCCCTTGCTTTCCTTATAATCCCTTCTGCTCTTTTCTCCGTGCTGCCCCCACCTACATACAATCACTGTGGAAAATAAGCTCATTATAGTGCAGCACGGGTAAGCCATCGCTGGTCAGAAACGCATCAATTGATCCAAAGCTTCATATTAGTGCCTGCCATTTGCATCACAAGGCAAGCGTGCTGGCATTCCTGCAGACAGTCACCGACACTGAGATCCACCCCCATCTCGATGAGTTTATGCTACCAGAACAAACCTTGTTTATTCCTCTGTCTTCCAGGTCATCTTGACGGATTCCCTGCTGCATGATGCTAAGCTCAGTCACTATGAGTAATAAACCATGTCATTTCATTTCGGCATTAAAGTTAATTGTATGCAAAATGCTGTTGATTCTATAATCATAAGAGTCAAACAAATCAATACCTATTCATCTCTGTCTCTCTGCAGTAAGTGTCAGTATATTTATCCCCAATTTTGAATTATTTTAGCTTTGTCTCTACAGACATTAATGACAAGCAGCCTCTTTCATTCCTTCGTATTTAATTTTGTCACAGAACTTGGACGTGACTCAGCTGAAGTCAAAAGGACGCAATTAATAGGATTTTGTCTCAGGTTTGTCACAGGAGATTTATATTGCCATAACCAAGATAGATACAGTAATAGAACTGTTCAATTATTAAACTTCCTACAGTATCTCAATAACAGGGATTGCACAAATCATCCCCCGTGTGTTGAAACAAAAGACACCTGCCTACACAAGCACTTCTCGATGGCAAGTGTTTTAATACAACTCATAGTTGTTTTCAACTAACAATACCCATCTCATTTTTACTGTTCCCATGCATCGTTATGCTTAAATCAAGATAATCTGGACCTTCAGTTCTTAACACAATTAATGTAATATTCTCATGTAATACAAAGGGAAAGAGAGAAACAAGTATCACTGAAAAAGAAATTAGCGTAATTTTCATCTACTAACACTCCTTTCATTTAAAGCTCTACAACAGCTTTTACAGGTACACTCTTCCTTCCTAAAGGATTCCAACGATGTCCACAAATTCTACTTTTAGTATATTTCTGCATGTCTACTCCCATTAAAAACTAAACCCTATTTCAGATCGTGGCAAAGCCAAATGGCACAAAGGTTGGGAGATGTTCCAGACTATTGAGAAAGCACCTTTAAGATGATTTGACATCTTGACTCCTTAGGAGAGCCTCCATAGGCAGCCCCATTTCAGTGAGCTCATTACTGAGATTTTTGCTCAACCAAAAGACAGAGAATCAGGCACAAAGTTATTCCTAAGGTTCATGTTTGACCAGATTGGTCTGAGCTGTATCCTGTTCTGTGTGACTACGGAGAAAGTTCACATCTCCTACACTGCCACTGCTGTCATACACACAAAAAACCAGCAGCCCTGCCTTCACTTATCAGACTGTCAGTTAAGAAGAGAAATTAAGAAAATAGCTCACTTTATCTCTTCTATAGATTTATTGCAGAGATACAGAATTTCAAGGATTTAAAATAATTGCCCTGAACATCCTTTGACCCCAAGCATAGACAGCGATTTTGGTGACAGGTTTCGGTATTATCAAAGCATACCTTAGCATCTGGCATGTTTTGTTAGAATTTGCAGGAAAGGTCTGCAATCATGGAAAAGACAAATGTAAGGGGAAAGGGAGATCATGTTTAAAATTCCTTCCATTCCCCTGCAGCGGTTAACCAGCCTCTAAAAATTGTTCAATAATGGTTAAAACCGAGATTCCTAAAGGGATTAAGAGAAATGGGAGAGGAGCTAGCACAGTGAAAACAAGCTTTATGTACCAGATGTCCTCTCCAGTAACTCACAAGGCATAGAATTGCCTCAGATGCTATTTGGTTTTGCTCTAAAGCAAGTTTAGTTTGCCAATTCCAGAGAAAAGAAAAATCAACATAACGCTAAAGCAGAAACTGTGATGTATTTACTTCATGGATTTCAGGATCAAAATAGGCCACTGCTTTGTTTAGGAATTTTTTTTTTCCAAGCAGGTATAATTCACTCCCTTCCCACAGCCCTACGTAGGACAACACATACTTTTCTTCCCACTTCAATCAGTGCACAATGAATGCGATGATCTTAAAGGTCTTTCCCAAGCGAAGTGATTATAAGGTTCACAACTCACTGAGGGCACAGAGTGGGGAAGGAGTGCAGCTCAGGGGGTGGAAATAAAGCAAAACAAAACAGTTTCTACCTTTTGCTTCACAGGTGAGTGAACAAACTGAAGTTTAGGAAGATTCAGGTGGTGACACTGGAAGCAGCTGTTGTCAGTGATGTCATGAGAGCTGGGAGAAGAACAATTCATGAAAATAAAATGCATCTAAAAGTTACAAGCCAGAGTTGTAACTGTCAAAAAGAAGCTTGACAATGTGGTTCAGTAATCCAATGGATTCTCTAGCTCCTGGGTTCTGTCTCTCCTTCATCTGCCACCCCCTTCCCAGCAGCATTTCTTCTTGACCTCACAATCCATGAATAAAACACAGTTTCGGTCTTGCACCCTGTCAGCCACTCGTCACTCTGAAGTCTCTGTGCTTGCTACTTGCCAATTTATGCATCGTAAAATTCTGTACATGTTTAAGAGACCAGCTATTTAGAAATAGTTTTTTTTTTATAGAAGGCTTAATGCTCAAACAGGTCTGCCACTTCAACTTCTCCATTCTGCTGTTCCTCTAGGCTCCTCACAGCTAACTATCCTCAAAGGGGAGTGCAAATGTTGACTTGCAACCACCTTTTCCTTTTCACAAACCCACAGATATTATGTCAATTAGGCAAATGAAGAGAGCAGACTTATCACCAGTCATAAATCAGTTCCCCCACTTGATGTGCCGAGGCACAGATTGTCACTGCAACATACGGATCCTATGTTATAGTATCATCTTCCTCAGATATACTGAAGAGTCAAATCAACTGTAAACAACAAAGCAAATATGCTTAAGTAGTAGACTGAACTAAGTCTAGGCCACTGAAACAGCAGGCAAAGCAAAGACAGTATCAACATCCAGCAACTACTACTCCTTATTAGCAAACGTTAACCTTCTCACATTCATACATTATGGCTTCCTGCCAAAGTTAATTTCAGCATATCATCTCCTGCAGATCTGAGAGGAAAATGCTTTAAGAGTGAAGGAGCTCAATTTCTTTTCAGAGACGAAGAGAAGATCAGGGCAGGGACAAGATCATCAGGTTTCATTAAAATTCTAACCAATTTTCTTGTATGTAAGTTTTGATCACTATTTTGGAAACAGCGCCTGTCTTTGCTATTAATTTTGGTCAAAATCAGAAAAAGGATTTTACCCAGAGATACAGCATTCTGAAACCACCTCCAAATCATATGACAACACAGCAACCAAAACACAAACACCAACTATTTTTAGGAGGAAGCTTGAACATGTAATTGTATTAAGCATCAGGGCTGTGACAGAAAAAGCTTAGCAACTCTTTTCTAATCAAATCCAAATTGAAGATACCAACTTTAGAACATAGATGTTCAACTCATTCTCATCAATGGGTCACACATTCTAAAAAAGGACACAAGTGAGGTTATCATGTTTCTAAATGATGAAAGCTCCTCCACACATATGAGAATCTCATTAGAAACATTACACTATAACTGATAAAGGAGATAGGGTCCAAAAATGCAGATTCCAGTAAGGGGGAAAAAGCAATAACTAAGAGGAAAGCCTTATTTAACCCAAGATGGGAAGAGAATCCTAAGCGCAGAAATTATATTCAAATGCAATGAATGCTGTAATTATGACTTCATAGGTAAGTGGAAATATTTTGAAAAGCAGTAGTTCAACTAAAGCCATATTTTGAATGGAAAGTGCAAGGTGTTAAGACTGCTACTACAAAACAATCAGAAATTAACCAAGAGTAAATATCTTTAATTGTGTATGCCTCCTGTATGCTATAAACCTGACTGTAAATCCATCTGTTTGGAACTGGAAGACACTGGAGATCTCAATTTCAAACAGTGCCCAATAAGGACTAAACTAGAACTTTGAGAAAGAAAAAATAGAGCAGAAAATAGAATGGTGAAGAAGGAAAAGGAAAATACAGATTCATTGTACAGCTCTTGGAAAGGTAAAATAAGCAAAAGCTAAAGAGAAATATTAAAGAAAGGGCAGCCAGCAGTCAGACAAGAAAATAGCATAAACATTATGCAGGAAAGAGCAAGCAAAGAAATGTCAAGGATTTTCCAGGAGAACAGAAAGAGGAAGGTATGGAATATAGGCACTGGAAACTGTATTTTTGCAGTTGAGAGGGCAGTTTGCATTCCAGAATTAAAAAGGAAGCACTATCAGAAATCAAAGAGCACCTGGGTATGAGGAAAAAATGAAAAAGCATGATGTCTTGCAACAAACATAAGCCCACACAAAACCCCAAGGATCCTAATTAGAGAGAACAGGGCTGATCCTCAGCCCTATTTTCTTCCACATATTCAACCAACGAACTGCTGAGAATTCCAGCAGCCAGAATTGACAGTGACATTTTAAGTCAATGAGAATCTATTTTACTCTTCCTCCCACAGCACAAATGAATAGTAGTGCTAATGAAATTCCTTTCCTATTATAAATTGACATACACAATCCCACATTTATCCCTTCCAGCAAGAACTGCCTCTTAACAAACTCATACTATTCTGAAATACCTTGTAGTCACAGTGTGACAAAATAAAATGCCACTCTTTCCTGCACTGCTCCTCTTTCAATTAACTTCACTTCAGTGGACCAAGATAAAATTACTTCTACTCAATTTTACACCTACAGTATTAGATGAATATTAAGAATTTGCAGCTTTAGTCACACTGTAAGGTAGTTTGATTATTTCACAACTGATCAACAGTTTCTGATCAAGAACGGTCTTCTAATTCACTACAGGATAATTTGCTTTCCAAAAACATCAAAATCCATTGCCACTACTATCATTTCCATTGCTGCCTTCCCAAAGAGACAAGGAGTTACATTATATGCAGGAATTAGCAAAAGTTTACATAATAAGAAGAGTTATTGACCATGAGGCCAAGGTACAAAATGTAATCTGTGCACATTACTCACAAAAATTGCAGTAACATTCAGAAAGGCTGAGTAACCTTTTCTCCTATAACTGTGGTATACTGTGAAACAAGCTGCGTCTCTCTCCAAGAGCAGAAAGACAAATGAATATAGTGTTATGCTGTAAGTCATCTGCTCTCATAATCTAAGCAGAGAATGAGCAGCCCACAAAGCTAGTGAGACACCAAGCACACTGAGTGAGGCAGCAGCATTCTTTTCTGTGTTTTACACAGGAAAAAAGGCAAAAACTTTCATATCCAAACTGAGCCGTAAGGAAGTCAATCAGCCTTTTACAAGCGTGAACAACTCCACAGCACACACGTGTGTTTGACAAATTCCATTGTGACCAAAGACATTTTTCCCATAGTCTTTAGCTTGTACACAACTTCTTCCATCCGTGAAAAATTATGCACCCCATTGAGCACAGTAACTTGCTCAGCCTGAAAGCCAGCCAGTAGACACATCTACTAGTAAGCTCTACCAAATTTGAGAACTCCCACTGCTGTATCTGCTGACATTAAAGACAATAAGTGTGTTTTCAGTATTTGTCCTTTTCCAGCATAGCTTCAATACAAGCTGAATGATATGAGTATTACAGTTGTCTGACAGCTTCTCCTGCTCTTGACTTTGTCAAGAAACCACGCAGCTTTTATTACCTCATGTACCACCCTGCCAAGCTGAACTTTTCAAGGCTCTCTGCTGGACCGGAAAACTTGACCTCCATCATGCCTCCCATACAATAAACAGGACTAACTGTTTACTATATAATAGTTATGTACTAATGCAGATTGCATGAAAACTTCAAATTAAATGGTCGGATCCATTTCTGATCTTCAGCAGACGTTGCTTCCATAACCAAAGTTGCCAGGATGGCCTGACTAGTTCTGAATTCAAAAGCACAAAAATCCAGGTAGGCTGTGTGTCGCAAAGTATTACCACTCTTTCCAAGAAGAATCTTTTCTTAATCCCAACCCAGCACAACTCAGAGCAGTTACCTCTTGTCCTCTCACTTGCCACCCGGGAGAAGAGCCAACCGCCCCCTCCCCACACCCTTTCAGGGAGTTCCAGAGCGATACAGTTAGCCCAAGCCTCCTCCAGAGTGGATGATCCCTCAGATCTTCCCTCAGACTCCCTTAAGACTTGTGCTCAGACCCCTCAGGCTCACTGCTCCTCTGAAAACAGTCCAGGGCCTCAACATCTTTCTTGCAGTGAGGCCCAACACTGAGCACCGTACTCAAGGAGTGTCTCACCAGAGCTGCCTGTGAAGGGACAATCACCAGAAGTGTTCAACAGGCACTAATTAGCAAGCTACAATTCAACACTCCTTTCATAAAGCCTTTGGTGGAATATTCAGTGTTTCTCTCTCTTTTGACCTCAGTGATGTGTTACAAGGCTGTTTACAAACATCACCAAATTCAGATCTGAAAAAAAAGCAAAGCACAATTTCTTGAGAGACACGCTGTTGCATTACATGTTGGAAACCATCTCACCTTTGTGCTGCTCACTTTAACTAGAAATGCACTGAGACCAACCGAATCTTCATCCAGCTTCCTCCAAGAATGCTGAAAACTACCTTTGTGACCAAATAAAACATTAAATCTGTGTAAAAACAGTGTCCTATGCCTGTATATAGTAGAAGTTGCAAAGAAAGTCTGCAGTTATTTTCCACAAGTGTCTAGCACTAAGAGAAGAAATTCTCAAAACAGGAAGTACTGTGAACTGTTTCCATTGAAGTACTGTGAATTAAATCTTCTGTCCTCAAGCTCACTGTGGTAAATATCAATTCTGATTCTTTAAGTGGAAGACATTTCAGGAAAGCCGAAGAATTACCACACAGCAGGCTGTGATTTAATTACAAGAACGTGCAGAAGATAATTTCAATAGAAGAATGTACTGCGATCGTTTTAAAGCCATAAACATATCCCCATCTTCCCAAATAAAAATACTTAGCACCCATCTTTGCAATGGTAGGTAGCAGCTGCAAAGAGCAAAGCCTCCTTTTTACTGATGTGGGTGCTGATAAAACTGAAACCATTACTGGAATTCCAGTCAGGAAGAAGAGGAAGAACAAGCCTTGCTTTCAATGTCTGAAACATATCACAGCGTATTTCCTTTTCGTCCCAGGGGAGCAGCCCCTGCCAGAACTCCCTGGCCAACTGAAGACTCCCCGAGCATAGCACTTCAAATGGAGGGAACACAGCTTCAAATCTAAAAGGCAAGGGTGGCAGTTATATTTTGAACCAGGCCTCAAATACATGCATAATAATGTCAAGAATACAGAACTAGGCATAGCAGCTTTTCAGAGGAAGGACCAGTTATGTTATATGAGGAAAAAAATCTGGAAAATTCTTATTGACAATCTTCAGTGAGTTTCAACTCTGAAGCTGACAAGTCAGTTTTTGAAGACTTCCTCAGGAACATCCTTGTTGTTTTGGTCAAACCAGCAAACAGCTTTATGGGGAGGAGAGAAAAAACAGGGCAGCATTCAATCAACAGCTTTTCTCTCCAGTATAATCTCAAAATATTTACAATAGAAAAATAATACTAAAATTGCAAAACATCAAAACAGTAGCAAAGGCCAATATAACTGCCTGTCATTTTTCACGAAGTATACTTTTTAATACCTGGGGAAAAAAAAACCAATTAAAAACAGTTGTGTGGTGCATGGTGCAGCTGGTGAAATATGGCTGTATCTCAACTGCATCTCCATCAGTTCTGGAATTGGAAGTTAATTGAAGAGGATGCGTCTCTAAAGTGGGAAAGATAAGAATGTGATATTTTTCAAAGCTATTTCTAAATAATGCTTTATGCTTATTGTTTAATTTTCCTCATCAACTAAATCTCCTTTATCTGCTTGGAAGGGATTTTAATGGAGCTAAATAAAGAGAAAATTCATCTAGCATTCATGTCTTGCCAATTCTATTATATGTTGCTGTAAGAAGTGTAAATCAAGAGATTGGGTCTTAAAAGTGTTATTCACTGTAGTTTTAATAGAACAGGCCAATTTTACTCTGGTATTACCAGAGATGTTTCCAGCAGCACAGAACGAATACTAAGAAGGACCACCATGACTCCAGCTACAGAAGTGTGGATTAAATCCTAAACTTTTAATCTCCCAATTCAGTCAACATGATGAAATCCACACGGCTCCGAAGAATGTATCACAACAGATATCACTGAGTTAAACTGCATATTTAACCAAGATGAAAGCTCATTCTATGAGGATGAGGAGTGTTTTCAATACTTGTGTGCATAGGTGCAACTTTTTTTTTTTTGACAGAACCACATTAGTAAGCAGGCACATGCATATAGTGCCTATGCATTGTGCCTTTCAGGTCCAAAATAGCAAGTTTTGAATACCAACACATTTTAGACAAAGCAAGTCTTCACTGAACCACAAAATAGAAAGCAAGAAAGCACGTTATGAAGCATCACAGATTTCAGCATGTGAAAGTCCACTTCTAAGGCCAGCCTTACCTAGATGATTCAATGAAACTCCATTTCACACTAAGTACTTTTGCAAGACATTTTGCTGACAAGCCAGTCAGATGTATCACTTCAATAAATCAATTAACTACAAGTAAAGATAACATCCATCTGCATTGCTGATCAGTATTGCAGATGTTGGTACTCCCTGACGTTAATTGTGACTCATTAAAATACTACATGATCAAGCTGTAATAGCTATAATAAAAGCTATAGTATTTCTGATAATACAGCCTATCTTATGCTGTCTCGTAAGTCGCCCCACAAACAACGAACTGGAAGAAACAAAACAACCACAGCCTGGTGCCTGCTGTGCCGTTGCTGCAGGGCAGGTCCTGCTGCTCTCACCTTTGCTACAAGATTGAAGCACAAAGGGCAGCAACTTCCAACAGGTCCTCGTGGATTCAGAATCATGTAATCTTCCAAGAACTGTAAGCCCAGCTCTCCATGTAGTCTTCACTAATGCCAGGTCCCCACATTAGGTTCTGATTTTTTTCCCTTCTGGTAAAAGTGAATGATTAGCACTGAAATAGCACCCAAGAAAAGAAACATGAATTGAAATGGTTCTGATTTCTTGAATTATTGCAGTGCCTATTTCCAGGTATGTTTTCCTTTTAGTGTGAGACATGAGAAGCCTGCTGCTGTATTTCTGTCTGTAGTAACTCCTTTGTTTGTATGATCCACAGCTGACTGCTTTGACAGATTTCAAAGAACTCAAGTTCCATTTAACAAGAACATAAATGGACTAATTCACAATCACATGAGTCACAGTGCTCCTGTAGTGATGGGAGCTGTGTGACAGACTTGGAATTCCCCCCTACGCTCTCTGCTTCACTGGGTCGCAGCCGCGACAGCTCACAGCACAGATGAGGTTCAGGCATTGTGTCCAGGCAGCGCCTGGTGATTGCCTCATGCAGGTTAACACCAGGTCAGCTCTAAAGCTGGCCACACCACAAAGCCATCGATAAACCGTGCCAGGTCATAAGCAGCATCAAGGTAAACTCCTCTATGTTTTCTACTAAGTAACCATTTTTAATTTCAAAACCATTTAAAATAATTCCGTCACAAATAAGTGAAATGAAATCAAATGCATGTATATCGTCCATAAGCATTCAACAGTCCTTAAGACCATTCAATATCACCAAAGGCACTAGAATCAAGGATAATAATGAAGGCAAAAATAGGACTCAGCTGCAAATCTGAGAAGCTTGTGCAATCATTTGCAAGATGATCACATAAAAAGGTAAACTCTAAAGCATGCAACATAGAAAAGGTCAGACTTAATTTGCAAATTACATCACAGAAACAACAGAAGTTTAAATTCAAAATAAATAAATTTGGTGTCAGATATACCAGATAAAAATAGCTGAGAGCTGCATAAGGAAGTCACTAATTAACATCCACACATCCACGCTACATGAAAGGGAAATTCCATTCTAAAATTACTCAGCACAGGTTTCTTATTACTGCAAACATTTATAGGTTAAAATGCTATTTCTGTCACAAATTGCAATTCCCAAAAATTTTCATAATCAAACAGTACAACAGTTAATGAGATTGCATGCAACTTTACCCTAGAGATGATTATAAGCCATTCTAGAGAGAAGGCAAAAATTCTTCCCACTCAGACAGTATAACGCTACTTTCACTAAAAGCCACAGAAATTCTTCTGCTGACCTTTGCAAGAACAAGAACAGTTCCAAACAGCTCCAGCTTTTCAGAGCTATGGTTTGAGAAAAGCACAGTTCTATTTTATTATCATAAATTGTGAACAAATACAAAAGCAAATACCAAAACAAGCCTAAAATACATATAAGCAATGTGAGCTTACAAGTTGCACTTGTGAAGGAATTACCCAGTGATCTCCACAGCTGATGAGCAATAAATTGAAAGCATTGCCATTCCGAAAATGTATGGCACACCTGATTAAGGGTGACACATTCTTTAAAGTGAGCACAGAGCACACCTCCCTTCTGAAACAAGCAAATCAGTCTCAGTCACAAACTCTACAGAAAATGTCTTGATAATGATGCACAATTACTGCTATTTCTTCAGTGAAGAAGGAGCAGGAACATTTTCAGAGCAGCACACCCTTAGTAACAAATAGGCTGAAGAATAATCATAATAGGTTGCTCATGTTTCCACATCAGGCATCAGAAGTCAACTGCCAGTGGACATAGCCTGCTACTTTCTTCTAGTTTTGAACAGAGGCACTGTTTGGTTAACTATGTACTTCTACTTCCTATCACTTCATTCCCTTTCACCTCTGCAGTTATTTGCCTTTGGTCTAAATATTGCAAATTTCACCTCTGGATTACAGTTACAGTGAAAAATCTCTGAAGAAATTTTCCATATTTTCTATACTGTTCAGAAAATTCAAAACCAGCAACTTCCAGTATTTCTTGTTCTATGTTAATTTATTTCCATCTTTCAACCAAAATTCTTTGTCTGAAGCAAAGTTATAAAGAGAACATTATGAGAAATAAAACTGGAAAACTAAGGCTTGGCAAAGTTGGATAATTTGATTCCATACTTAGCAAATGGAACCATCTTCTGGCTATAGTAATTTTAAAAACTTTTTAAAGTCCTTTTACCCCAATTTGGATGGTTTTTCTGTGTATAAACAAAAACTGTCTGGTTTGTTTACACAGGAACAGCTTCCATCCTAAGTCATACAAATTAATGCATCACTTGGTCTTCAACTGCACTGGCTGTACTCTTCTGTCAAGAGCACTTAGGGCAGCAAAAGGGTCCAGCATGGCAGAAAGCATGCCGCTGCACAGACAGACATACAGTGAAGGTTGTTAAATTAACATTACCTTTGTTAAATTAACATGCCACAGACTTCAGGGTGAATCGTATTCCTTCAAAAGCTCTAAACAGTGCCAATTCTTTGACTCTAGAAACCAAAAAGCTTTACCACTGCATAGAAAAATAGCTAACATCTCATCTACTATGCATACAGTTCAGAGAACGACCTCAGATGAAGTCTGAACACAATGAACACAAGTGCTCAGAGTGGCTGACAGCAAGCTGTTGGAACACTGAAGCCAGACCTCTTGCCTTAAAAGCAGGACAGCAGCAGAACAAAACATTTTGCAAAGGTTCTTTTATGAAGTTTGGGAGGCTATATTACATATAGTTAATTATTCTGCATTTTGGCTACATAGACAAATGTCTTTGTGTGACAGATTGCCAAGCAGACTAGTTAAAAGTCTCGCATATCTTGGGCACACAGTTCAATAACCCTCCTGTTTGACAAAAGCTACTAAAGACCATTATTAAAAAAATGAATGAGTCTTTCATCACTTCATTTGTCTGAAGTGACAATTGTGAGACTGTCTAGAACAGTAAGCAGCAAGAATTAAATTAGTAACCGTTATGCCTTCCACATTTTTCAGCCATGAGTGTACATTGCTAATAAAAGGAGTCAATGTAATGAAATTCTGGCTCTTACCACTCTTTTCAGGGAGTTGTTAGGTCCCTTCTCTTGTTCATAAAGCAGAAATCAAAGTTATGGATATTTCTGAAAAACATAAGAAACTGATCAAACTCCGAGCAAAAACTACATAACCAGTGCCCAACAGCTTGTTGAGCTGAGCAGTGGGGCACTGCTATAAGCAGCTCACCAATTCTGCACTGCTGTCCCTAGGCAGTAACAGCTAAGACAAGACTTCCACCAACCCCAGATTTGCTGCTTCTGGGAGACCAAGTTCACATCAGAAGTTTCTTATCTGGTTTCAACGCTGCAGTAAGGGAACACGTTTCTACTGAAACCTCTGGCTCACAAAATCATTTGCTGTAAGTCTACAGTAACAAGAAGTCAAACAGCTGAAGTGTTATATATAAATAAAATCATTCTGATCACATGCTCTATTTCAGTAGCTCAATGGTAAACTGAAAACCAAAGTGATGATTCTTAGTAACTAGAATCCATTTCTCTGTTGCACATCAGAAGAGTTCTGCAATAGCCACAATAATTGAAGGCACAAAAAAACCTTTCATTTGTAAAAGACTGCATGAATACATAGTACATGAACACTGACCGTATTCACAAGGATCTTAAATTGATAAATATTTAACTCTGTCATATTAATTATCCAATCTCTTTGATTTAGCCTCATTATATTAAGGGCTATTTACTACAGGAAAGATAAATCAGCATCTCTGAAATAAAACACATGAACAAATCATAAAGAAAATACTGCCAGTTGGTTTCATTCATTTTACCACTGACCAATGCCACAACACAGAATGCTACAAGATACCAGTAGCTGTATGGTCTTTAATCACTCCGATGTAGTTAAGCAGTTTTTAAAAAGGAAGACAGTCCGTAATTTTCCAGTCAACATGACTGAGATGACAGTGGTTCAGCTTACTTGCTACACACATACAAAACATACATTCTGAGAAGTTAAAAGGAAGCTGGACAGTTTTTCAAGTCAACAATCACACTAAACAGTAATTCCCAGAGAACACAAACACTGTTTCAGACTTCACTTTGCAAAATCCTGATCAGCTGCTCTTCATGCATGTTTATTTTAACACCACAGACCACACATCTCCAACTATTTTACCTGCCTCTGACTCAGGAATCCATCTGATTTGATACTTGAAAGTGGCATTTGAGCCTGCACCTAACACAGAGTACAGTGAGCGTGCAGGACTGGGTTTGCACAGGAAAGGAGACCTGATTCACCCCCATTCCTGTGAGCCAGTCAGCACTTGGCTGCCTTACAAGAGCCGTGTGATCTCCATGTGCACCTTCACCTTCCACAGTAAATTTTATATATATTATTTCCCAACTTACAAGATTCAAGGCAAAGCTCTCTCTTAATACAGCAATTACAGTGCCTTCAAAAGAACACCTGATGAAAGCTAATCCACTTAGCTGAAGGTAAACAAAGCACTGTGTTTAGTCCAATAAGGAAAATGATTTTGAGTACTGCAGAACAAAGGGGAAATCACAGATACGAAGCACACCACCAAGCAGAGCACATGCATGGAAATCCAGTTAGGAAATGTCAATGAATGGGGCTGCTTGTTCCAGAAGCAGCACTGAGAGAGACGGCAGAGCCACAAGTGTGTGGAACAAGAACCAACCCAACCCCGGGCAGAAACAAAACTTTGGAGGAGAATTATTATCAGCAGTTCAGACTTCACCTGCTGACCCTCTTGATTAGGAGCTGTGAAGCAAAGTTCTGCTGTTGTTTTCCCTGTTAAAATATTTTTTTTTTATTATTATTATTTTTATTTTTTTAAGTTTTGCCTTAACCAAAGACAGATAACATTAAGCAGACACAGGGGGCATAATGTGACAGAGTTAAAAAAAAAAATCAGGAGTTACTTGGATTATTCTTCTAAAATTATTCTTTTGTAATTAAGCACATTCTGTGACCCATTTAGAAGGATCCTGCTCCTAGAGAGGGAAGAAGTTAAAAATAATGGCCTAATTAAAAAAAAAAGCATCTCACTGATCAAGAGAAAAAAGCTGAATGGCAAGCTATTTCACTATGAAAATCAAGATGTCACTCAAGTTACAAGTCTGTACACTACAAATGCCAATATCACCTAAGATTTCAGGAAGAATTAATAATTTTATATAGCTTACAACTATGCATCTTATATCTACGGTTTTCTGTTCTTTTGAGCCATGTAGCCCAAGAATAACATTCCACATGCTGGTGATCTCCCTGTGATTAAAAAGCAAACACTACTCAGCATTTTACTGCCAGGAACAGAAATTCATGCATACGATGCACACACTGCGACAAGACCAGCACAGCTCTTGACAAGGACAGTCACCTGCTGTTAAAGCAGGCCTCCAACCTTCCCAAGCCACATACCTGCAAGTTGCAAGGGGTGTGGATGCAATGTGATTTTGAACACCCTCGTGCAATGGAGCTGAGCCAAACACCAGGCAAGTGAATCCAGGGAACGCAGTGCCATGGAGCAAGCCTCCTGGCTTTGACTAAACTTTTCTAATAACATTGCAATTGAAACGCCAAGTGTCAAGAGATCTGAACTTATCAGGAACCAAGCAGCAGTGGAACTACAGAAGTAGCACGAGTAGAACTGTATTTTGAAATTGCCAAAGTATCACGGCTTAACATACACCACTAAGAAGGAAAAATCAGAGAAAAGAGTACTTGATGTAGTGGCTCATGATGAGCTTCTAGACAATTCAGTCACACCCCTTAGCAAGAGCCAGCAGATCTACACTCTGACTGCAGGAAGGACCACCTTAATAAGTCTCTCATAAATATTCAAGAGTCCCACCATATCAGCAGTTCCAAACAAAGGGTGAAGGACTCAGAGAACAACTCCAGGCATCACACAGACAGTTCTGACTGGAACGTTATGCTGAACCAATGCTGGCTGACAAGGGCACGACCTTCTATGATGCTGAAGATGATGACCTGATTTTAAGACTGTTTCATTTTGCTGCCACAGATTTAACAACTCAGGCCTCACCCCCATGAGAACAGTAAAACATGCTCGTTGGGTAACTCAGTCCCACAGTACAGGATTTTAAGCAGAGGCTAAGCACCTTTATTTCAGTGTTACAAATGTGTCCTTGAGGCCTCTTCATGCAGCCCAGTTGTAGAGATGAAAAGCACAGATCTTCAGTTCCAGGACTGTCCCACAGCAGCACACCCTCTACAAGAGGATTGCACTTACCAAGTTAAGGGACAGAAACATGAAATAAGTCAACAAAAAGCAGTGAGTGCTGAGCAAAAATACAGCTCCAAACAGCATCAGAACAGCTCTGAGGCTATTCAAAAATGCACACAAATGAAAGGAAATGATTTGTTTGGTTTACACAGCCTAGCAGACAAGATAATGATGAATGATTTTAGCAACTTCTTTCAGCTTGTCCAAAATATTTACTGCCCATTGTTTTCATCTTCCTAGTTACAAACATGCCAACGCCAGACAGTATCTGTTATAATCAACTTGGATTTACTATGCCTAGCATCTGCCTTAAATCTAACTAATAAAATAACACTGAACAAGAAAAGGGGATGAGCAGAAGAATGGAATCAAAATACTACAAAGATAAGCAGGCAGTTATTTCTTATTCTTAATGCAAAAACAAGAACCCTAGAGACAAAAATGTTCCAGCTGAGCTAACTATGGCTTCCTGCTGCTGTTACTAACATGGTTTTGTAGAAAAGCCACTGCAAATATTACTCACCAAGCACAAAATACCAAATAGAAATGAAGAAAATCATGAGATGTGCATTTCTTCCATCATAAAGCCCAAACTCATTAGAAGATTATATTCAATGTGCTTTCAAACTAGCTGCATGCAGTGACAGCAGAAGCCTTTAAATTTAAATAAATGTTTTAAAATTCTTTAAGATTCCAACTAGAAGTTGGAGATTAAGGTAGAATCTCAGCAGATACAACTACACTGGTTAAAAATGACCAAAATACATAAAAACAGCAACAAATAAAGTAAAAAGAGAGACAGCTGTGTCAGCCCCTGAAATGGGGCTTCTTAAATGCTGATGCTAGCAATGCTACGGTGGAACTGCAGCCACATCCCCACCTGCCTGCACAGCTCTGTCCATCCGGCTCTGCTCTCACACTCCTTGCCTTCGCTCAGGGACTCACTGATGGGTTACAGTTGCTGGTCAAGAAAGGCGGGTGGAGATTGCCTCTTGCACCATTAGGATCATTGCAACTTTGTTTCCTCTTGCAAAAGAGAAAATAATTTGAAGAACATTTAATTACTAAATACTTCCCTTAGAATGACGGATACACAAAGGGCCTATGAAGACCCCTTTACTCCAGGCTCCCTCCAAATATCTGCGTTAGTCTAAGCAAATTACAATCTTCTCAGTCAGGTTCTGAAAATCTCCAAGAATGAGATCTCCACAGACTCTCCAGACAACTTGTTCCAGTGTTTGGTTCACCTTCGGGCAGTTTTTCCTCTCAACTTTCAATTGAAACACAACCCTTCGCTTAGTTCCTACCAGCACACTGTGCTGCGCTGCCTGGTGCACTATTCTGTACTGGTGAGAGCTACTTAAATCAATGAGCTCCGAAAACGACAACGAGATGTATGACCATGAATTTTATTGAACAAGCCTGCATGCATTAGTTATGACACAGTATGGCCTCCGGGTCCAATAATGCAGAGCTGGATTCCTGCACCTTCCAGTGACTGCTCTGAACTCCCCATCAGCTGGGACACACACCACACGCATGTATTTTTCTCTTGGATACGACGCCTACTCTCAGCCGTTGGATTCTGTCTTGGTGTTCCACATGCTTTATAAGTTTCTTTCAAGTTCGTACTACCAAAGACATTTACATACCTAACTTCTCATGAAGAACCTACAGTTTGCTTGCCTGGCCTCCAAAACACAAGTGAGAACAATTCTGAGATGGAATTGGGAGAAATCTGTATTAAAATCAATGTTGAAATTTTTATCAGAAATCAGCCGCTGGAGTTCATGTGAAACGACAAGAATACTCAATTGGGTGTTGGGTTTTTCGTCTGTAGGTTTTTTCTTCTTCATTAGAAAAAACCCAGGTGGTATTTGCTGTAAGGACTATGTTGAGGCAGAGACATGCCAAATATTTCCCAAGAAACAGTCAATTCTGTTCACAGTTCTCTTAAAACACAGGGATTCACATACACTGAGTCAAACTGCACTGATGTAAAGAGTATCCAGTGATTAATGACTAACACCAAAATGATGCAACTCATATACATGCATAAACCCTTTCCTATTTTGCTTTCAATAGAATTAAATATCTCGAAAGAATTCTTTCCCAACTAGAATTTGCCAACTCGCTGCAAATATTTTTCATCTATGCAGCTACTGGAGTCACTAAGTAATCAATCTTGAACTCTAAAAGAAGGAAGACTATTCTGGGGATCTTTTTAAAACCATTATTTTCATTCTGGACTCCCCACACTGTGCACCTGTGATCTGTATCTGTACTGTAGGGTCCTCCTAATTAGACTTCAGTTCATCAAGTCAGAAAGCAAGTGACAGTCTAAGCCTGACAGCTCCTTGAAGGCTGTCCTAGTAGGTCGAATGATGTGTATGTAAAGGCTTTGAGATCCCTTCCACACAAGTAAGATAAAGCTGGTCAACATTTCAGATGCTTTCAGTAATGAAAAGCAAAGTAACAGGTATTGATTCCTTTTACAGCAATCTCAAAATGGTAAACAATTACATTCAGTGTAGCGGTACACAGTGTAACCTACATGCAGATATCCTCAATAGATTTACAGACAGCATAAAGCTCTGATTCAAATCAAACACTGAAATTCTTGTTTTCTTAACTGAGCCACTATAATGACAGCAAAGCTTCTGAAATCTCTGCACCATACTGATGAATTTAACTAAAGTCCAAAATTCCTGGAAGATCAGCCTTTCCTACAGACTACAGCTCAAACTTCACCCTCTGAAACAATCACTCTGTTCTTCAAAATTCATCTCTGAAGATACCGAGATACAACTGTGGTTTCAGAAAACAAGAAGTATAAGAAATCTCTCCTTTGCACAACCAGCTGCTTTCCCATAGATTTCAGCAGGAAATAGTTGTGTTTGTTCTGCAATCCTCATTAGTCTTTCCCCTCCTTTGTGGTACCACGACAAACTACACTCTAAAGACTAAAAAGCTTTTTCCCACAGGCCCGGCTTTCTGCATCACCGGTGGACCCACGCAGCACAACCACAGAGCACACAATCTCCAGCCTACAGCCTCCTTTTCCCAGCTGTTTTATTGCAGCAGACAGAACTGCATTTGGCACCTGTAAGCTCTTTCACTGCAGGCATCAGTAGCCAATTTGTTTAATAAAGTAAAACAGCACTTTCAAAGCACAGTAGTGGTTATTCATTATTCCACAGGTATTGAGCCTGTAGCTCAAAAGCCAGAAGCAATAAAAAGCCAATAAACAGTTTTATTTATGCATAAACTGCTTATTTTTTGTGGTTCTTTCAGTACAACTAATGCCCATCTCCTGATAGGGAAAACACCTTTTCACTGTCTCAGTTCCCAGGCTAGTATGCTAGCATCACCTAACACTCCGTGTCATCTCTTAGTTAGTAAACCCTTCCCTTAGACACATGGTCCTGAAATAGGTAGCGTTACTGAGGTCAGAAGTGTCACAATAGTGACAGGAGGAGCAGCATCCCTTAAGTTCAGTTCTTCCAAGTACCTGTTGGTATACTCCCTCTCTAAACTATTTTTTTTAATCTCCTGTGCTTGTTCCTTATGCAAGTCCACTTATTTGATTAAAAATGAAACAATGCATTTAAGAGGCAAAGATTTCCTTTGGAAGACGCACATATTTTTGGAAATTTTTAAAGACTGTAGGCCTAGCTTGGATTTCTTCAGTAAAGGAAAAACATAGCAGTCATCTAACTGCCTAACAATGGGAGAACAGCATGTAAGAGAGGACACAATAATACTGGGATATAACAGGAACTACAGTCAGCAGGAGGAGGAAATAACATCAGTTTATATGGCATCAGAAGAACTACAGCTGGATTTTAATGCAGTACTCCCAAGATCTATATTGGTGATGGGCTGACTTGGCACATAAATGAATTCCTGGAGGTAAGGAAGTGGTGTTACCAAGCATTACATGTTTCATCACCTCAGGAGCAGCTCCTGATAGTCTCTGCCTTCACTGCACTGAGATCTTCAGAAATCAGGTACTTGAAAGTGAGGCAAAGAGGAGACTTTGGATCACTGTACAACATCCCTGTCTGAAGATAAGAGTTTGTATGCTATAGGGACAAAGCTTGCACAGAATGGACTAGATGACCTAACAGATCTTTACTGCATCATTTAACTTCCTCTGACTTGTCTTTTGTCATTTCTGTTCCACGGTTTCTGTACTCTGAGCCCTGTCTCTACAAGATCCATTAGAGCAAGAAGTTGCTGCATCTTCTTTTGACATCAGCAAATGATGTGATGACTTCAACTAAACATTAATCTCTATAGAATTAAACAACTTACTTCCAGATGAAAAACACAAACCAAAGTTCTTCGAGCTAAGAAGTTACAGATTCTATAGCTTTGATTTTCATGAAAAGGAGATTTCTTTGCATCGTTCTCTGCCTCATTTGTAGTCCTCATACATTTCAGAACATTCATCCTGTGAAACTTTCAAGTTCTTCCTACTCCTCCATAGCACAAATTGCTGGCTTTTACTTATTGTTACATTCAGCTAGGATGTGAAGCAAGCCTCTTGCTTAGGACATAGAAAGACTTCATCTAAAAGGAACGGAGAGAATACAAGGCCAAAAAAAAAAAAAAAAAAAAGGGAAAGTAAAACATACTATAAGACAGTGCTCCAATTGCTCACAGTTCAGTGTTAAAGTTACCAACATCAGTACCCTCCTACAGAGAGGGAAATGAGAAGAATTTGCTAAATATAGACGGAGCTGTTTAGAAGGATGCCTATCCTTATTAGTGCATTCATCTGTTTAATTGTGGGCAATATAGTCCACTACAGCCTAAAGCAAGTATGGATGCTCAATATTCTCTGAATTATTGAATCTGGAGTAGAGACTGGGCTCCGTTATGCAGTTTACAATAGTATAAGTTGAAGTTTTGTATTCTGAAACTGACATTTCAAGCACCTCTGAATTACTCTACTTAGGTTGGGAACATACTAAATGCCTTCAAAACTGAGCGTAGTTTTAAACGTGCATGCTGAAAAAGGCCACAGGATTTTCATGTTCACCTTATGATCCAAGATCTTCCAAATCTTACGGATTTCAGAAGTTAATGAGATATCACAGAATTACACAAAGATATCTGGATACCAAAAACCCTCTATAACAAAGTAAGAACATCACTAAAACGCCATAAGTGACAATAAAGAAAACCCAGAAGTTCACCAAGAATTAGAACTTCATCTAATAACCTGAATAACAGCAAACCTGCAGACATTCGTATTTCTTTAGACTACACTGAGATTACACCTGCTGACAAACTGTAGATATATTTGGACATAAAGATGGTAACAGCACCCAGAAATAGCAGGCTGTGTATCCAGGCAGCTAGCGCACAGCATTTGCACATTTCACTTTTGTCTGGCATTGAAATCCAGATCTGCAGTATACACCAATCTGCATAAGCAATTACACTGGAAGATTTATATAGGCTTCACATGCCAAGATTATTTGTGATGCATTGCTAAAGTTTTCATGTCATACTTAAAACCTAATAAAGTTTTTAAATCAACATACATACACAGTAATTTTCCACTGGACTCACAGCCAGTCACCTAATCAACATAATGACTAGAGATGCAGCAAATAAGAGATTCAGCAAGCATCTCCACAAAGCTAGGTATTACTTCTTAGGAATACTCTTATTACCAATTCCCTGATAATAATCTGCACACACTCCTCAGTTTTTACCAACTTTAGGCTTAGAAAAATCAGAGGATAGAATCAATCTCTTAAAATACTTTTCTCAGTTAGTGAGAGACAGGAACACATATCAGTACTAAGACAAAATTACATTGCAGTTTAAGAACTGCAGTAAGGATAACTGTTACTGATAAAGAACTTCTACCAAAGTTTCAAACTTAAGGATGACAATTCAGTAGAATTCCACTGTCAAATCACATTAAAAACATCTTACCTCCACCTCTAAATACTGCCTTGGGAGAAGGAAAATGGTTTTTCTCTTCCATTATCTCTCAGCCTGCAGTAAGGAAGTGCCTTGGTCCAGAATCAGAACCCACAGGAATTTAGCAAGCACTATTTCTGCTTATAGTAAAATCTTCAATATGTAATTTACATCTTGAATTCATCATGTCATCATTTCTTGGTATTTAACTTACTAACAGCTTCTCCAAAGTAGAGATTTTTATTACATAAATTATGGAAGGAGCAGGCTGGGGGTAGCGCAAACTGCATAAATTCCTGAATCAATACGACATGTGTCCCTGGTAGTAGCTGTTATTCCATGTAGGAATGTTATTGATCACAGCCATAATGGTCTCACTTCAGCTGCTGTCAATAGCCCACTACTTGTATTGTCACACTGAATTAAAGAACCACCAGGCTGAAGGTACGTGCAGAAGTTAGACCAGCATGGCATGGCCCAGCCTGTGGCACAGAGGAGCAGAACACTGCCAGTTTAGGTTAGGATTCATGTATGGTACTTCACTTGACATTACTTCGATAAAATAAAGCCAGATGGGATTTTTATTCAGGCAGAAGAAGTGATTGGCTTAAACATACTGGATAATTCTTCAATTTAGAACCACTACTTATAGCAAACCTATGTTTTCCATATCTCAGGCCATTACTGGGAACACTTGCTGACATCCGAAACCAAATAAAATGTTATGGCTAGTTGTCAGTTCACTGATCAACAGTACAAAGCTTCCCTACAGACTGTTGTTTGTCCACATCTTCCCACTGCTTTTATTTGCACCTTAAAGTGACTGCCGTCTCTAACTCAAGTATCTCTTTGACACACCTGCAGTTACTGAAGCTATCTCAGCAGAAGTTGCACATCTCAGAGACAGCCCGCACTTTATGAACCACATTTGAAGTCATCCTGCAATCCAATGCGCTCTGGGGAATCTGCAACCTCTGCTGCTCTGCATACTACCAAACGATTTCTACTTTTTAATTTAAAACATATAAAAGTAAGTTGACCCAACACCATTACATACATTCAGCTCTCTCAAAAGTCAGGTAGTTGATGCTCAGGCAGTTGATCAGCAGACACTGTGGACTGAGCACTGCAATACAGCCTCTCAGCTACGGGAGTAACCAGAGCGAACGCTTCCCTCGCTGTCCTGACAAGCAGTTACCTGGCACTTCATCACTATGGGAATTGAATGCAGCATGTTTACTATAATGGAGGAACCACACTTCAACACTTCGGACTCGGGGGCAGAAATTACAGCTCCAGAGCAGATGAAATATAAACAATAAATTACTGGCTAGAATAACTCTAGTTTCATTAACTCTGCACTGCAACAAAGGTAGCTCAATTTAGACTTCATTACAGCAAACAATTACAATAACTTTCTTTGGTATTAAAAGAAAAGCAGTCATTGTTTTCATGGTAGCAGAAATAAGAAAAAACATTATATATAAGCTTAGAAAATAATGATACTAAGCTCAGATCCTGGTTTCTCTGGCCAGTACTTCAAATTAAACTACTGCTTTACACTTCAAAGTCAGTAGCACCACACCTGTAAGAACCTTTACAGAGACACTGCATTCGGTGAGTCAAAAAACATCCAGCTGAGAGGTTTGGGTATCAGTCCCCTGGGCAGTCCTGTGCAAAAGGAAGCACAGATGTCTAACTTCATAAAGCCAAATTACTAAACCCTGCAAGAAATAAGGAAAAGGAATACTGTGAATCTACTATATTATGTCAGGTCTGGCCCCAAACCAATCTACTTTTTCTCTCTTACTTGCAATGTTTAATCTGTAGCTTTTCAGTAATGTATTTCAGAAGACAGTAAATACTTCACAACTCTTAAACAAACTCCACATGGCTAAACAGTAATGTTCTAGAAGCAAAACACTCGACTTCAATCTTCCAGTGGCTCACAATAGTAATAAGATGACAAACAAATTAAATAATAAAAATGAAATAGCATAAGATACCTCAACAATGCCCTTTTAATCTTCAGCAAACTTGACATATAATGTAAGCACTGAAGCAGCAAGGAGATGATGCTGCTTAGAAAGCAAAATCTCAATTTCTCCCTGACCTACAAATCATAAGCCATCAGTAGTGCCACTACCATACATCCACACTGTAGCTCATGGAGATCCTGCTGCAGCTTCTGAAGTCTCAAGTCCGCAGAGATGTAAGAAAAGCACAACTATTAGTGAGTAAACCAATAGTTATCCACAGAAAGCAGAGCTGAACCCACCCACCTGGTGAAGGAGCTCCCAGTTACACAGTGCTCCTCCTCTGGAACCAACCCAAATCCAAGAGAATCTCTTCCTGCTGGCCCTTGTAAGAAGTGGTTCCACCCCTTCTGCTCAGGTGGGGAGCACAGGAGCAGTCAATGTGCCTGAGCCACAGCCCTTCACCAGGTGCTCCATCAGCAGCTCAAGCCCTGACCTAACAGCTCCCTTACAGCAGCAATGGGTTTATTTCATGGTTCCATTTTTTCTAAGCTATTATGGCACCCTCTAAATGCAGCGGTTTTAATCTGGAAATGAACCAGTGTCTTAAATAATGCTGGATTTTTAAGATGGGACATTTCCTTTAATCACAACCACATGGAAAGAGGGACAAATAATCTTCATGTTTTCCAAATGTTTCTTGTATCTAAACTGGAGGAACCACTGCCTATGCTGGAAATCATTTCTTTCACACATCAAGACAATTTTAGAGATCTCCGAGATTGAAATGTTTGCGAGGACCTGCCTAGCAGCATCCAGACTACACGAAACCTATCTTAACAGCCATCAAACAAGTGTGGGGTCAAAACCACTTTATTGGGCAGCCTGGGATCTGTGACCTAACCACTACGACACTGGTCCTTTCTAAATACGCTCAACATTCAAAGTCACTTTTTTCATTGTAATTACTATCAGTTGATTGCAGAGGTTTAAGACTTGCCAAATCAGACAAATAGATCCTTCAATGAGATATTCAGAGAGATGTAAAGCTGCACATGTTTTGGTTCACAGGTTCATTCCTCACTGTACTATTCCATTTTCTATCTTGTGTAAATCCTACACTTGTCAAAACATAGTCAGGTATCTACAGAAGCACCCACTGATTCTCCTAAGTTAACTTGTCAGAGGTTCTGAAAAATATAATTAAGCAGATTCCTTTATGTTCATTGTGGCCAACCTCCTAAAACCAACTTTAGATGACTTTTATTTGCTGGGACATTTCCACTGATTTTACATAGACTGGATGACAAAAATACAACTCCATAGCAAAGAAATAATGGTAAAAGAACAGTATCAATTTTAAAAGAATTTGAATAATTAAATTAGTGAAAACAAATCAATCCAGTTGTTTCAGGGGTATTATGGTGCCTTGCTTAGTTAAGAGCCATAATTCTCACAGAGAGGCTATTTGTTTCAATGGCCATACATCCCAGCCCTGGCAACTATTTTAGGATGCGTCCAGCCATGTTCTCTGAAGGAATGAATAGCGACTTGGCACGAGACTCATTAACTAAATTGAAATCTTCCCTATAAGAGATTAATCTATTTTATAACACCAGCCATACTTACATTTCTAGTGGGTCTCCTGTACATTTTCTATTCCCAAGTTACCGACGTTCTAGAGCAGCATGCAGGCATGTACTTTGATCGGTCGAAAAGTCAGTCAGAGCATTCCAAAACACCATGGCAATCAATGACTTTAATCACTACTTTCAAATGCCATTTTGTTTGATGTAGTGTGTACAAATTAATGATGAATAATAGATGCTGTCCACTTACTATTAAATGGTTCCATGTATACATGCCAAAAATGCTACTTCTTTAAAACATGGCTGCAGTAAGCCTGGCTTCCAGCATTTCAAAAGATTGGCTATTACTTAATTGAGTTGCCTATTCTTATGGCATTGAGGGGAAAAAAAAAACAAAATCAACCATAAAAAGAATTAGGCAACCTATTTGCCTTGCATGCTATTTCAAATGAATAAAATTTAAAAAGACTTAAGCTAACGCAGAAGATGTAGACTTTGGAACATCAGTGCAGAGAACCAACAGTGGCCTTCCAGAGTGTTCTGGATTGCAAGGAAAGTAGGAGAAATAGGCAGGAGCAGGATGCACTAACGGTGAGCAAAAATCTTTCACCACAGGATGGTGGCCTTGTTGGTTTGACACAAAGTGGCCAAGGGAAAACAAAAATATTTCATTAAGTAAATGATCATCAAGTTGCATGTGTATCCTAAACGTTTTTATTATGGGGAGAACACCTTTTCCAAAAAAAAAACCAAAAAAAAAGTGGGGATTTTAATCCTTAAAAATAAAAAAAGTAAAAAGAAATCCCCCAGTTTCAGATGACTCATGTAATGTCCAACTAATCTTACTGAATCCTATAAATCCTTTTCCAATCCATATTGATTCAACTCTGGAAGTGGCTTTTTTCCTCTCTCTTTCATAGACTCCAGCAAGATAGTAAAAGAATTGATCTAACCTTTCACCTCTGATGATTACCCTGACGGCCATTAAGAAAAGAATCACCTTCAGGCTGGCCAAGATAGTGCCACACTTCGGTTCAAATGTAAAGACTAAAGCTAAAGGAAACTCACACTTGGCTGCCTCAGTGTTTGTTTACAGTGCTTGTGCCAGTGCTTCGTGCTCACATCATAAATTATAAACCTGGTACCACAGGAACTCTTAACAGGTTTCCCCCACAGTGCATCAATTCTGACAATAACAAAAGCCCACCAAAAAGCTGCAGAAATCACATGTTGCATCAAACCAAATACAGAAGCTTAGTTTTATATAACCAACATGCATGCAGATGGTCTTCATAAGACACCTACTCTAAACTGCAGTTTGTACACAGTATGTTTGTACCAAGTATATGGCAGGAATTTTGCCCTTGCTACACAACATCCTGACTGAACATAATGGGAATGTGCCCCCCTCTGCAATTGTTACCAGTTCCTCCCACATTAAAGAACTTCTGAGACCAAAATCCACTGCAGACATTTTAAATGAACAGATGAAAAATCAAGGAGGTAAAAAATTGGGGTCAATCCCAGCTAAATACCAGGTCAAATCCGAGAGCAGGTTACACTCATGGAATTTCAGTTACTCACACTGACAGCAACTACGGCAGACAAAATGAAATCAAAGCCAACTCTGTAAAGATCACATGTTAAATAAAATACATTCTAAGCACCTTTGGACAATACATGAGGATAAACTGCACAGTGAAAGTATGCACTGTGACAGCACTGTTCTTCTAAACCTTGCACTCCTAATACATTCCTTTAGCCAAGCAAAGGGAAGATAAACCCATTTGCCTAATGGAGCATGTAATTTAAATATTTTAGGCAAGCGTTTACAGAGAGGTTGCTTAAAATAAATTTAACAGCCATCCATCCAAGCAGCTTGATGAAAGGCACTGCATAGTTCACAACTTATTTTTTCAGAGCTATGCAGCCCCTTCAGTTACTCCAACCACGGGGTATGCTCTGTTTTACCGAATATAACTAAACACCTCTTCCCAAGCAGATTTAACGTGGAGCTGCAGTTTTCTCTATTGCAGTCACATTCCTAAAGCCACTACAATTTCAGCTCTTAGTGCTGCACCATGCAGTCTTCCACAGCTCTGCAAACAAAATACGTTGAAAATTACAGATACTTAAAGGAGTGATGTACTTAACGCAGGCTGCAGCACTTCATCATGGGAAGACACAGTAAGCAGTGCCAGTATTCCATCATGGAGAATCACCATTTTTGCTATAAAGATTCTCATTAATGCAAACAGTGCTGTTAGACACACAAACTTGTACCCGCTATTACTAGCATTGAAGCAGGTCCTCACTTGACTTAAATTTACCAGCCAAGGATTTTATTACACGCTAGGAATCACATGCTGTACTGTGACCTGCCTAAGGCACAGCAGTACCCTGTAAAATGCAAAGGGTTATAAGAATTACCCCTTCCACATGCACAAAGAAGTACACCCATCTAAAAAATAAAAGGATAAAGACAGCCTTTAGTATAGGAACGCTTAAAGTGAGCATTTTAAAGAGTTGTGTTCAAGTTCTGCAAGCGTTAGATTTTAACCATGCACGACAGCACTGCAGGAAAGTGAAAGGAAGGGAAAAGGAGAAAGAAAAGAAGGAAACCACCTAACTTTGGCTCCTAAGCTCGTGACGGATTTCACGTTAGTGAAGGAATCGCTCCGTTCCGTTCGGTCGTTGCACAGAGCCATCTCGCCCGCAGCCAAAGCAGCCGGAGCGACGCCGCCCCTCCACGACACGAGCCGCCCGTCACAGCGCCGCCGTGCCGAGGGGCCGCAAGGGTGCGCGGCCGGCAGATGCGGCTTTGGCCATTCGTACGCATCAACTCCTCCCCGCGTACCTCGCGACCGAGCGAGGCACGCCGTTAAACCCGAAGCGCCGAGCTTCGGCGAACAAAGAAGGCCGCTCCGCAATCGCGACGCAAAATCGTCCCCAGACGCGCCGCACCCCGAGGACCCCCGGAGCCCAGCCGCCGCCCGGCCCGCCGATCCGCTCACCACCTCCTCACCGCCTCCACCTCCTCACCATCTCCTCCGCCTTCTCCCGCTTCTCTGCCCTCCGCTGATCTTCCTGGCTGCCGCCGACTTCGCGCTGCGGCCGGGAGCGGGGCGTACGAAGGAAGGAAAAACACAAACGGCGCTCTTCAGCGGAGCGCAGGGCAGCAGCCGGGCAGCGCGGCACCCCCGCACCGCCGGCCCCGCAGCGCAGCCCGCACCGCCCCGCGCATCCCCCGGGACCGCGGGCCTCGCCGCCTCCTCACCCGGCGCGGCGGCGCGGGGCCGGCCTCCCCCCCTCCTGCTCCTGTCTACAAAGGGCACCCGGGACCATCTCTACCCCCGGGGGAGGCGGGCGGGATCCTTAACCCTTTCCTCTCGTGTACCTCTGCCGGGAGTATTTTGGCTGACGTTTGCGGCGCGGGGCGTTTCTGCGGCTCGCCGCCGCCGGGGCCGCTCGGCGCACAGCTCCGAGGGCGGCGCCGACAGACGCGCACCTTCCGAAGCCGCATCGAAAATAAGCGACCGCCTGCGGAGCGCCTCCGGCCGCGGCTCCTCGCGCGGGCCCCGGGCCGCGCCGCTGCCGTCCCTCAACTCTTTATTCTTTTAATCGGGGCATTATCATTCCACAGCGTTCACGCTGAAAGGGGGGAGAGAAGCAGCACCCCCGCCCGCCCCACACGCGGCGCGGCGACGTGCGCGGCTCTGAGGGGGCGGATCTGAGGGGGCGGCCCCGCGCTCGCGCTCCCGCCACCGGCTCAGCCTCGCGCTGCCCCTCTGCAGCCGCCGCGCGAACCGGCGCGCGCCGCCAGCTGCCGCGAATTTTCCTATTGGCCGCTTCCTCCGCGCTCTCGCTCAGCAACCAAAATCTCATTGGTTCTCTCCGTTCTCCGGCTGGCCGCCGCAAACCGCGTCGGCCGACGGGGCTGTCCGAACGGCCCGGCCCACCCCACCCCATCGGCGGGCGGGCACGCGGTGCGGCTCGCGGCGGAAGTGGGGAGGGTTCGGGGCAGCCGCTGAGGCGCGGCCAGGGGTGCTGCTCCCCCCCCGCGTGACGTCATGCGAACGGCCCGCGCGGAGGGCCGAGCGGCGGAGCTCCGTTGCGGGGGAGCCGAGCGCTCCCGCGCGGGTGCAGACCGAGGAGCGCGGTGGGACGCGCAGGGAGCTGCCAAGCCGCGGGCTTGTTCAGTTTCATCGGGCTGGGATGATTTGATGCCGCGTCAGGTGGTTCCGTCGGTAAATCCGTCGCGTGAGCTGCCCGTCCAGCCGCCGTCAAAGAAGATCTCGCATCGCCACCTATGGCCGCGCATAGCGGCCAGGAGCCGGGCCGGGGCCGCAGCGTCAGCGTATCTGACAGGACACTGAAAGCGCGCTCGGTGCGTTCTGGCTACGAGATAGGAGAAAGTTAGTAACAGCAGAGCCGGTTCCCTCTTAGTTTTTGTGAGGAACTCGGGACAATCTGCGAGCCGTTCGCCAGGCACGCGGTTGCGGCTCCCAGAGGCTGGCAGCTCTGGCCCGGGCTGCCCGCAGCGCCGCGGAGTCGCCGCCCGCCTGCGAGCTTCGAGCGTCACCGACGGAGGGGCTGAGCGCGGAGCCCCCGGACGGCGCCAGAGCGGGACGTCGCCGCTGCGGGGCACGAAGGGGCGGTGAGTGTGACGGGTCTTCCCGGTCGACAGCAGATTTCCAGAATCTTTCGGCAGGTCAGCGCTGCCGTCCCGCTGCTGGCGGCGGGGGCTGTGGAGGTGACGTGCTTCATGCCACGGGACCGACGACAGGGCTGACCGCCGACCCCGAGTTTTCTGTTTTCAAGATGAGAGGCTTTGCCTCAAAAGCCACGTTACGTACTCCTACATCCCTGGGAGGTCTTTCCATTAACGTTTATTCTCTTGTGCATACGAAGTTTATTACTCTTAGAACGGTCACGGGCTCTTCCTTAGGAGGCGTTACCAATAAAGCGTCCTTAATTTACAAGTTCCACTGAAACGGCCCGTTGCCTCCTGTGAAGGAGTCAGAAATAGGGCGGAGGGAAAAGCGGGGGCACCTGCGCTCCAACGGCCCTGAGCGGCGCGGGAGCCAGCCAATGGCGGCTCGAGGAGGGGAGGCGGGGGATCCGTTTTCCAATAGCCCGCGGGGGGCGGGGCTCCCGCAGCCAATCGGGGCGGGTGCCGCTTCAAACTCACCGTGCTCCCGGAAGCGGCTCTGCCGGGCTGTGCTGCTGTCCTCGGCGCGCTGGGTGAGTGCGGCGCTGCGCGGCCACGGGGGATGCCTTCGGGTGCCTTCCTGCGTCCCCCTGCGTCCTACCGCAGGAGCTCGTCGACTGCGGGTGTCCCTGTAGGGCCCGGGGCTGTTGGGTGCTACCTGCGTACGGCCGTACCTCGAGGCTCGGCTTGGCTGTAGTTGTACGCGTTCCGGTGTTTCAGTTGTGGCTGTAGTGAGTGTGCTGTTTTCCTTATCAGTGTTTGTTAATAGAAGCCAAGTGGCTAAAAAGTTAGCTAGTTTGTTTCTCTCCTTGTAAACTGTGTGCGCACTGAAATAGAAAGGCCAGGAGCAGGCGGGTATGGTGGGCTCTGCAAAGCATTTCCACTGACTGCTTCCTTGTGTTTCCCAAGAATAAGGAATGGTAAGCAATTTTTTGTCACATTCCTCCCTAGGAAATGAGGAAGCTAAAGCTAACTGTGTTTGCGTAACAGGAGGAAGAAATCCAGAATGGGCCCTGGGCCTGCAGGGGGAGAAAATAGGGACACAAAAATAAAGATTAGGTTATAAGTCTGAGGTTGTCAGAGTTGTCAGCATCTTCTTCCTTACACGTGATGTTCTTTAATCTCATTCTGGTTTGCACTGCTGCCTCCTGCAGTGAAGATGGTCCCTTTGCCCCGGTAAGGTTACCAGCCCTTCATCCTTCAGGAATAGTCTTTGTACAGAGCAGCCTGAGAGCTGACACAACAGCATCCACCTCTTCCTTCCCATCTGTATCTCACTTTCAGCCCTCCTACCCTTGCTGTGATTTTTTTCCAATTGCTCCTGGTTGCAACTGGGGAAAAAAAAAGAAATCATTCTTTTCAATGTCTCCTAGTTCAGTATGGAAAACTCATTGTAATACTGAAAGAATATCCATCCAGTTTTCTTCTTTCATGAGCTTTTGAGGAATATAGCGCTCAGTTTCCTGTAAACAAATTGAAGCAGTAAACCAGTTGTAGACTCTGGCTGTGAGTTACTGCTGTGCCACATAACCTGTCAGAATTAAGTGACTAATGATCCTTAGGCTATTTTTCAGACTTGCCAGAAGAACAGTTGTGGATCAGCTGAGAGGTGTTTGGGATTGCTGTGGTAACTGACATGTTATTTATGGCACTTCATTTGGGAGAACAAAATACATAACAAATGACTTCATTTTTCAAAGGCTGCTATTGGGAGATCTTATGAGTGAAGTGGTTTTATGCCAAATTGTGAATTGATTGCTTCTAATCAACCAGATGACGGTACAAACCTAGGAAAAGAACATCCACAATCTATCACAATTTGGTCTCCTGTTACCTCCTGTAACCGCTGCTTTCTCCTGGCGGTGTACATTCAGGTTTTTAACAGAACATTAGAGCTGATAAAACAGCACGCTGTGCTGAGGATGGCAGCACAGAATGAGAATGCCAGTTATTTCAATGTCATTTCCAAGCCACCAGCACCATTTGGAGCAGAATGCCTAGTCTCAGTGTGTTTGTTGACTTTTGTCAGGCTGGTTTGTGTGTGTTAGGTGTAAGTTGGATGGCAGACTAGAAACAAAGAAATAGAGATTGTTGCCATCATTTCGTGCATGAGAATTGTTGGGCCATGGACAAGGAATAATAAAACTGGATGTTACGAAAGCCTGTTATTTGGAGAGCAGTAAGTTTTTGCAGGGATTGCAACACCTTCTTTTATGTGAGTATAGCCTTGAAAGAATGACAATTGTATGAAGGTATTCAATTAAATATCTCTGTAATCATCATATCTTACTGCTTTGTCTGCTGCAACTAACAGTAGCAGTAATTTCTTATCTAAGCTTCATATAGGGTAAAACAGTGATAGGTAATTGGAATGAAAAGAGAATCAAGGTTAAGTAATTAGTCACTGAAATCTTCTATGCTAAGACAAATTTTAGAACACTGCCTCTCTTGAATGAGAATTGACTTCAGAGACACATTTTTAACAGTGCAGAACAATGAAAAGTAACCAGAAGGAACTTAGAACAATCTCCCTGGTCCATGAGGCTTATGGTTTTCTGAAGAAATAACAACTCTACCACAACATCCCATATCACAGCTTGGATCATGAGACTGCGGTCTGTTGATTACTGTTATGTCTTTATTGGAATAATGATTCTATAGAAAGCTTTCGTTTGGAGTATGTTTATAAAACATTGAAGGATTTTAAAAGTAACACAACCCAAAGCCAATGTAGTTCATAGAAGTCCGAGAATGGCTCTTCAGCTTCCGTATTATATTTGCTTTGCTATTTGTTTTTTCATATGTTGCTGACCAAAATATATTTGAACCAGCTTTTCAGTAAGCAAGAGTATGAGCACTGCAATGTTTAAGCTTCACCCCAGAGGCAAGGTTATCCTCTATGTGATTTGTGGCATAATAGATGATCTGCATTTTCTTTGTAGGCTGTTACAGAATGACCTTGCGCTGAGCTTTTGTGGAAAAAACAAGACTTAATCATTCTTCAATGTGCATCATTCTATTCAAATTCGATCCTCGGCCCGTTTCAAAAAATGCCTACAGGTAAGGATGGCTGAAACAGAGCTGTTTCTGCAATTTTTTGTGCAGTTTCTTGTGGCCTATGTTTGAATTACAAACTCAGGAGTTATTACTTGGTGTTCAGTTATGCTCATGTAGTGTCTAACTTAGATTTTCTCTCTGGGAGTACTTGAAGGGTTCTCACAGGGTCACTTTCATGTGTTGTTTTGCACCCTGGTCAGAGGCTCAGTCTCTAGTTATGGGCCTCTTGATGGTGATCTGTCATGTGGTGCAGGATGCGTCCTTCATAAATTCTAATCAGAGTTCCAAGTTCCTGCCTTCTCTTGTATCCTAAGAGCTAAGGGGAATCATGTTTGATGGACCATCAATTGCTTAATTGATCTCAATTTTCTCATTACTTTTTGTTAAGCAGAGCCTTGCTCTTTACCTCTGTAATAAATGATTCTGACCAGCCTTGCATGTCAGCAGTAAGTACTGTGCCACGTTGTTCTTGGTGGCTGATCTTAGTTTTATTGCTTCAATCAAACGCATAACTTCAGTCCCTTTTCTCCTTCCTTAACACACCATGGCTAAACTTTTTTTTTTTTTTTTAAAGAAAGTTGAGGTGCCTGGTTGTTGTGTTTTCAGTTTTTACTCTAGTTTCTTCACCTTCATCTCAGCTTTCTGGTGAACATAAATATCAGCTGGAGATGTTGCCCAGTTCTCTGCGAACTCGGAGCTCTCAGTTCTCTATGAGACCTCTCTGCACTGGCCTGCTGCTAACTGTACTTTCCCTGAGGGCTCCTGTGTGTAACATTGTGCTTGAGCTCTGTTTGCTTCGCACTGAGCTCATGGAACGCTTCTCCCAACCCAGAGGGGGATCTCTGACTGCAGGCCTGCTGCTGTGTTTGTCCACCTCAAAAAAGACATCTACAATTAGCTTTTATTATCCATTACTTTGTTTCTCTTGGTGTCTAACCATTAAAAGTTGGAAAGACAAACTGGGTTTCTTTGGCCGAGCTAAACAATGTTCTCCATAATGCTTGGGAGGGTTTCCCATCCTAGAGAACTTGATTTCCACAGCAGTACATTTGGCCACTTTTTGTGGGTGCCTGATTTAGCACAAAGCTTTGCAGATGATCTGAGTGCGTGAACGAATTCCTGTCCTCCTGTATGTTTGCAGCTGACTGTTCTGCCCTTGGTGTTCTCTCTGGGGACCTACGAGAAGTAAAGCTCAGGGCAGTGTAACAAATGCTTTACTGTAGTCATTATCATTGTCAAAGTTACTGCACTGCCATTATGCTATTCCCAACTATACTGTGTGCATCTTAAGAATACATGTGTTTTAAACTTCAAAGCTGTAATTGGAGACTTTTTATGGAACTGTATTTCATTGTATGGAATTGCTTTAATGGAACGATTTCTCATGTTTTTCTGTCTCAATGTTTAAATAAATCCTAATTAGTAAGTCCTAATACAGTTAATTTCAGCTGTAAAATAGCTGAACAGGCCTTTTGCAATTTATTAGATGCCAAGGGTCACTTCAGTAGTGATGCTTTTCACTGTGATTATGTTCCACAAATGACTAAATGAAGATGCTTTCAATGTACCAATCCTGTCTACTAGCCTTGTGCTAAATGCCAAAATTTATATATAAACTGAAAGATGGGGAATATTCTACCACACTGGAAAAAATCCACTTACTACTATTTAGGTTCCATAAACAAGTAGTGTTTGCTTCACTAGGAAGAGCTGCTCTTTTTCCCCGTGCATCCTGTATAGGAATCGCTTCCCAAAGACCGTGCTGAGCTACGTCTCCCACACTGGCAGATGCCTCTAGGATCCTCTTTCCAAATAAGGAGCAGAGGAAGCCAGACACAGCGGTGACAGAGAACACTCTGAGAGCTATTTCCTGCTTGTGTTGTTTAAGAACTATCTGCTTTAGCTGGATATCCAAAGAGTGGCAGAGCACTTTGAGTACAGGATGGCTGTGGAGTAAAACGTGCTTATTAAGAAATAAATGTGTTTCACCCAGCAGCAGTTTTCAGTTGCATATTTCTTATAACATCTGCCTGCCTTCTGACTGAGCAGCCTCCAGGGCTCCCTACAGCTTGTCTGCTGCGAGGACTCTCATTAGATATTCACATCTTGTTTCCTGCTGTTCTCAGATTATGCAGCAATCATACTTGTAGAAAGGTAAAAAGAAAAAAAAAGGGGGGGAAAAACAAAACAAAAAACAAAACAAAACAAAAAAAAAATAAGAAAGGGGAGCACACTCCATCCCCATATACTTCTTGACTGTTGCAGAAAAGCATTATTTTTCCTTTGCATCGCTGCGTTGTTGAGTGTGCTGTCTTCTCTTATTAATTGAATGAATTTCAGTCAGGATGGGCCTTGGAGGCTATCAGGTTTGTCTCTGTCCTGGATACTTTCAGACAAAAGTATTGTATCTTTCTACTGCATAAATAGTGCTTTAATCGTTGAAGTTAAATTAAAAAATACTGTGGTTGTGTGGCCCTAACTAAAGATAAAAAACATGTTCTTGTGCTTCAGATGAGCTTCCTATAACCTGCAAGTTCCCTTTAGAGTTCCTTGGGTTTTGTTTTTTTTTTTTGTTGGTTTTCTTTTTTTTTGTGTAGCTGTAACTTCACGTGCTGAAGAGTTATAAGATTGCCTTTCAGTCTGAACTCAATCTCTTGCTTTGCAACCATTTTTCTGTTCTTGGATATGAGCCTCATTCGTGCAGTAAGATGAATTTGTTCAATGTCTCAGGACAGTGTGAGAGAAGGCTGTGGTTAGCTGATGTTCAGCTTCTATGCTGATAGAAGTGAGATGCTAAGGTAAAGGGTGGTTTAATGCTTACAGTGAACTGTTGCTCTGGCAAAAAATGTTCTGTTATTCTCTGTGTTATAGAATCCCTATTTCCAAGTACATACCTTGCTACTCTTGTGTTCCACAGACTTATTCTAGCTGCTAATAGAGATGAATTTTACAGCAGACCATCCAAATCAGCAGATTTTTGGGACAGCAGCAATGAAATCCTGAGTGGTACGTAATGTTCTTGTATTTCTCGTTGTCCTGTGTAGAGAGTGCGATGTGCTGTTATTGTCTTATTTGTGTTTTAGAATCATGTAGTGGTTTTCCTCCCAATTTTCTTTTTACTGACTTTAGGCCAAGTAGTGTAATGGAAATATAGTAATATGTTTGTCCATCACAAACAATTACTTGAGCTTTGGCAGATATGCTGAAATGCTTTCTTAAATAGGTGGAATTAGTTACTCTGCAGGCTCATTGTCTGTACTAGTGACTGGAAATCATTAAAACAAGCCTCAAGGAAATTCTTCTAGTTTCTTATCAGTAATTTATAGGCTACATAGTGGTTTTAGTTATTGATCCATTAGTTTATTAGATTTGATCTACAATCAGTTCAGTAAAATGTAGTTATTCAATTGTCTACTTTTCCTTTGTAGGGAATCTATCTGCAGCCTTGGGTACACAAAGCAATGCTTAGATCCAAGGCAGCAAACAGTATTTGCAAAGTCATGGGTGTTACTGTCACACACTGTGTGTTATTGTCATTGGCAGGGAGAGCTGTGAGGATAAATGACTCCCACTGCACTGCAGCTCCTTTGCTTCTCAAGCTCTGCCTGACATTCCACTTCTGTGCCAGACATTCTGGGTGCTGCTTCCCTTGTGTCACAGGAATTTAAAAACAAAGAACTACCCCGAAAACTGAAGAGACCTGAACTTGCTCTTACACCTTTGTCATCTCTGCCTGCATTTGGCATGAGAACACACGTTCTCCATTCAGTGGGTCTGTCTGTGGAGAGCCCATTAATATTCTTCCATTGAGTTAAAATTGTTGAATCAAAGCAGCAGTTCAGAGAACAAAAACATTAAATTCTTCCATTGTATGAATCTATGAACATTTTTGGACCTGATATAAAACCAGGAATTGCATATGTTTACATATCAGTGTAGCTGTATGTTTTGTTTTTGTGTACCTTTTAGTTAAGGTGAAGATATTGATGAAGTGTTGTGTGAGGATGTGACAAAGCTAAACTTGACACTGAAATTCTGGAGACTGAAGGAAGGAAAGAGTTTCTGAAATAGCATCCAAGACTTGGTTTTCTTCTCTAATGAAGGATCTCTTATGAGATCTGAGTTGAAATTTTTCCAACAATATGCATGTTAGATTGCATAGAAGAGTCTTGACTGTGGCTTCCTTCTTGTAGCTGCTGACAATTAGCACACCCCACCTCCTAGGCAAGTTACTGTTACCACAGTATAATATTCTGCAATTACCTAAATTACTCTAAATTGTTCTGGTTACTTCTAAAGTCAAACTTGCCAATAGCGTTAATCTTCTAAGACTTTGCTTTTGAATGAACAAACATTATGAGCCTACTTAGTTTTCTGTGTATTTTGGCTTACAGAATAGCTTATAATTTCACTTTTACACCTAATACACCTTTTACATCATTCTTCATCATCTCTTATTTCAGTAACTTGCTCGTTCAGAATCGTGGATGGGTAATAGAAGTGCTCTTACCCTCATGCGTACTTACCCAAAAAGATTGTACTGACTGTATTTTATTCAGCCTCATCAAGACTCAGCATCTGTATGAAGAAATTATTTAACCTTGAGATTTTTGAAGATGACTGTAATCGCCTAGTTCTTATTTTATTAGGTCTGGATATGGAGGAAGGAAAAGAAGGTGGGACATGGCTGGGAATCAGTAAGAAAGGCAGGATGGCAGCCCTGACAAACTATATGCAGCCAACGACTGACAAAAATGCAAAAGGAAGAGGTATGAAGGGATATTATTTATATTTTTTATTAATCCTTTTATGAAGGAATGTGTTTTTGATTACTGTCACATTCTGTTGGTGGAAGATATCTTCTGTGGTGTTGTTTGCTTTACCAAGCCCTTCAGATTAGTGAGTTCACGTGGTGAAGTTGCTCTGTGTACTTCTTTCTTAGGTGCTCTTGTAACGAACTTCTTGACTTCAGACCTGGACTGTTACTCTTACTTGAAGAAAATTTCAGTAGAAGGACATCTTTATAACGGATTTAATTTAATAGCAGCTGACTTGAAGTAAGTCTACAAACTTAATTGTCACAGCAGAAAGATAGCAGTAGTGAAGTACATGTATTTGTTAGCACATGAGTGTAATAATAAGAAGCCTGTCACCAGACAAGCTCTCACTTCACTTTCTTTTGCCAGTTGGCAGGTAAGAGCCCAGTGTCACCCTGGTTGTAATTCCCTTTATTTTTTCATCTTTCAAATGCTCAGTGGCTGCCTTGTATTCTGATTCTTAGGAGCTCTTTTCTGTACATTAATTTTTATCGTGGTCTGAGGACTTGATTTCTTGTACTCTCTGCCACACGCTGCTGCCTGGCTGCCTTTCACAGGTTGGAAGGCTATCTGGAATTTCAAAGATAATGGAAGAATTAGTCTTACTATGTTTTTAAGAAAACGCAATACTCAACATGTTTGATGTAAAGTAAGCGGTAAATAGTTTCGATTTTCTTCATTTTAATTTTAATTATAAAAATAAGGTGTGTTTAATAATTGTAAAGCCTGTTAGTGTAATGATGTTAAAGTAGTTTTGATTGATGTTACTAAAATAATAATTCATGTGTTACTATTTAGTTCGCTTGATTTTTTTTTTTTTATTTTTTTACTCTATGCTAAGGTAATAGGGAATTGTCTGCTCAGCTGGATAGACCTTTTGTGGTGATGCAGGTCATGATTTCATGCTAGGTACCACTTTGAAGGCTGTATGTGTTAATTCTCCATTGTGACATCCTTAGCCTTGGATACTCTGCTGAAATGAAATTCTTGGCGAGTTAATGATGCAAAGCAATTTCTATAAAATATATAAACCTGTCATCTTAGGAAATTAGAAATAGTCCTGAGAGGTGTGGTGTACGAATGGAAGCTACTTTCCTATGTAAATAGAAAAACATTATGGTAGCTGATGTTATTTTGTTGAACCATGTTACTGTTCAAAGGAGAGATTGAAGCCTATTCTTAACATGTTCATCTCTTGTATAACAACAGTGACTGGCTCTGCTACAGTGGTGTGAAACGGAGAGGAAACTCCAATTGGAAGAGTAAATGAAGCAGTGTTGGGAAGGGGAATATCTGAGCATATGATACTGCTGTCTGTAGGTGGCATGCTTAAAGAGAGATTGACAATGTTTGAGTTCTCAGGTCCTTAAGAAAACAAGCTTACTTTGCATCAAGGCTAAGACGTCCTTCTAACTCATAGGAAAATAAGGAGCTGGAAATGGCATCTCTTCTTTATTTTGTTTTATGGTACTCAATCCAAATTCAATTTTAACTGCAAGTTCTGTGATGTTTTCTTTTAAATTCAAAGAATATTTCCTGTTTCAGGAGGTGGAGTTTGCTCATGTTTACAGTAATACCTGCCTGCTTTCCATGCAGCAGTTTTGGGTTTTACTGAATTGCATTACCACTGTGTTTAAAAGTGATGATGGTAACATTTGACTGTGGTGTGATAGACTGTTTCAGAGGAGGAGAGTAATGAAATTCATCAGTTAATTTCTGGGCTGTGGTGTCAGAGCAGCAACACTGCCAGCAATATCTTGCTGTGTTTGAAGGTTGTGTGGAATTAGCAAGTAATCAACTACAGAAGCTGATGGTTTTTTCAAGGAGAAATTCTTGTTTGTATTTTTCAGTACCACCAAAGGAGATGTAATTTGCTACTATGGAAACAAAGGAGAACCGGAACCTGTGTTCTTAAATCCTGGTAGGTTCACATCTAAAAGCTTGGAATATTACTCTGTTACTTTAAAGGACTCAGAATATGGTCATGTTCTCCAGTATTTTGGCTGGTTAAGCATTGTGTTTGCTAACTTTCCTTGCATTCTTAAAAATAAATGCTTAAATTCATTTAAGTATTTGCTAATATATCTCAGTAGTGTCCATAGTTTATAACAGCTTCTATCCTTGTCAGTGTTCCAATCTGCACTGCAGTTACTGGAATGTTACTTAATTGTGATCAGGGGACAAAGGTCTGTCTTGAGAAATGGCATTTTCAAAGTCAGAGGTAACTTTTCTTACTTTGCAGAGTTAAGAAGGTAATTTGACTGTGTCCCCCTAGGGACAGAATTGGCTTTAAAAAATAATGAGCTTTTATCTTTAAATCAGGTAGTCTGATTTAAAATATTTAAAATCTAGTCCTTTGCTAGCCAACTATATAGGAGACTCCTGTATTCATCACCAAAAACCAGCAGAAATGGACTGAGACATGCAGAATGCTTTAGCTGGTTGATAGCAGTTGTGAAGGCTGTGTTAATATACAAAGGTTTATTTTGCTTGCTCAAAACAGTCAAAGCGTTGCTGCCAATAAGCAAATAGTTACTGTACCAGTTATGGCATCAATTCTTGGAAACAGCTATTAGATTTTTGTACAACCAGAAGCACAAAACAGACTTTAGCACAAACAAAAAGCTGGTCACTCCTTTATTGTGTTACCTCTGTACAATATGAAATTGAATTTCATTGATTTCATAATGTATGAAGCTTGGAGAATTGGAATTGCTTTACAGAAATAAAGCCAACAATGTAGTGATTAAGAGTTATTTTGTGTTTAGGCTGTGCAGTGCCCTCATGTTTCTGTTAGTGTTGTGCTCTGGGCAGGGAATCTTTGGTATTTCACAAAAGTCTGGGAAAGGTTAAGTTGTTTGAAGTGTTACACACTACATTTACATGGTATGGTTTTTTTTCTCCTTTGTGCATGCACATGTATAGGAATATATGGACTGAGTAATTGTTTGTTGGATACGCCATGGAAGAAACTCCAGTATGGGAAACAGCTCTTCACAGAAGTCATCAACAGAAGTCAAGACCTTGCCAAGGAGGACTTGGTGCAGGAGCTCCTTACAGTGATGAATAATCAAGAGCCGTAAGAAAACAATATAGAGAGGCCAACTTCACAGAAAACAGCTTATTGCCAGAGATAGTATGATGGAAAATGAAAAATAATAACAATAATTTCTTCTACAACTTTTTCAGTCAGTTACCTGACCCTGCAATTGAAGACCAAGGGAAGGAATACATACGTCCTATATTGAACAAGTATGCAGCTGTGTGTGTTCGTTGCCCAGGTTATGGAACAAGGTAATATTTCCTGCTGGACCAAAACATATCTCAATTCAAATGTATGCTGCCATAAATGTTAACTCTTTACTGAGCGTTCTGTGTTTCTTCTGCCTCTGTGCTGTTTCAGGGCAAACACGGTCCTTCTCATTGACGCAGAAGGGAACGTTACTTTCACAGAGCGCACCATGGTCAACGAGGATGTCAGCCAGTGGAAAACAAGCACCTATGAATTCAAACTGCACATGTAACAACTTTCCATTTGAATGCATTGTAATAAAAGCAATGAAAGCAAGCTGTTAAGCTCCAGGAAATGTTTTCTGCCAGCCTCTGGAAGCCAAAAATAGCAAGAGAAGCAAAAGTTGTTTTAAATAGATCGTGTAAGCTATCAATCTCACAAATCCTTTGCATAAAACCAAGTTTCTGGCTGTTCTTATATTAAGTTACAACTTTAAAACAAATTTCTGGCCCCATGGCTTTATTTTATCATCTAAGCTTAAAAAATTGTAAAATCCAATGGAAAGTACCAACAGGATACTGTGACTTGCATATCACTTATTTATTTTTATTTCAACCAAAGCTGAGAATATATGCAGCTTCTTGGAGAATCAATCTTCAGCTAACTTTCAAGTCTAAATTTTGTCTAAAAATTAGATTTTTATCATTTGCACTTGGAATTGAAAGGAAATCAGCTGCAGTTCCATTTCTCACAGGTTCCTCTAATTTCTTTTCGCTCAGATACAAACACACTGCATGATGCCTGAAACCACTGTCTAGCAGCCACAGAACAAAAGATCAGAGGCATCGTGAGGCCACCTGGTCTGACACCTGTTTCCAGGGCAAGGCTGTCTTTGCCCAACGTGCAAGTTGTTCTTTGTTTCTTTGAAGTGTGTTTTAAAGAACTACTAACCCTGCATTCAGTTCAGAGGAGGAGAAACTCTTGCTGCCTTTGTTTTTCACAAAACTCCTCTCCTTTCAATATATAACTTTAAGATTGTAAGTTGATGCCAATGTGCATTGAATGAATGTATGTTTTCTTTGTAGCATTAAGTGCTTTAGTAATATTTAAACTTGTCACTGTGCCACGGTGCATTGTTCTGGAGAGGGTGGGGAGGGAAGAATTCTTTGTTTTGTTTACCTGTAAATAGTACAGCAATAGATCTTAAGTACTCTCAAAGCTAGTTTTAGAACTAAGAAATTAAGTTGTCACTGCTCAGTTTTATTCAGTAAAGTTTAGAGTTGTTTATCTTTGAAAATAATAAAATTGTGCACTGTGACATCTTGTTTGCTGATAATCTCATTAGCAATATTAGGTTTTTTTCCTTCCCAACCAGAGGGATAAGGAATAATTATGCTTGCAAATTGAAACTGAATATGAAGTGACACTAACTTGAGACAACCTTAGTGATCTGCATACCTGGATGTTGCAGTGGAGGTGAAATTTGTAATTATCTATCTATAATTACAAATAAATTGATGGAGAATTCAGAATCACCTTTAGAATGGAATATCTGTTGTAATGTGACTTGATTCAGCCATGCTGAAAAGATCACTCCAGAATTCTGTATCTAATACCTTGTGTAAGTGTGTATTTTTACAAGTGGTCATAGCACAAGGTATGGGAGGGGAGCAAACAGGCAAAAACCCCAGCAAATAGGGCTGGGAAGTTGAAGGATCCATGGTAGCATTTTCAATGGAAGCAGTAGGATTAACAGGCAAGTAAAAAAGAATAACCACCATTTTCTGAGCAGCTTTGGTAAAATTCCACTTTTCAACATGCATTTTGTTTCCATCTCATTCTGTGATTGATATTCTTTGTTTTTACTAAATACCAGTATGAATTATCACAGTACTTACTAAAACTTTGCTTTATTTGCCTTATTAAATAAACAGGTCTCCCCAGAAAACCTTGATTTATATTCAAGCATTATAAAAGTCCATGTGAAGCTCTGATCTCTCTCCTGAAGAGTTTAAGCTAGAAGTGACATTCGGTGATGATGTGTTTTGTGGTTTTTGCTTGTTTTTAAATCTAAAGAAAAGCCTTGGACATGGGTTTCAAATCTTCTAATGAGGATGTGATTATTAGATATGTATGCAACTTGAACTTCATTACATTATTTTGGATAAATATACATGATTGGCTACTAAAAGTAATACAAAAGGTAATAATACTGTGTGCTTGGTCTCTGCAGTTATGACTGTGTAACTGTGACTTAAAATACTTCAAGCAAATATATAAGCTGGCCTTTAAGTAGGCTCTTAAGAGTGTTCTAGTCCTTATTTAATATAATCTAAGTTAATGGGACTTCAGCATACATTTGGTAATCAATATATTTTTAAATATTCTCAGTAAAACGTTCTGGATCTACTTTTATAAAACCTTGGTTTTGAGCTTGTTCTCTGTGCCCTCTGAGGAAAGCACTACATACTGATAGCAGTGAGGTACTTTACAAGCCTGTCCTCTAGTGACAGAGGAGGTGTATTCAATGGATCTCATCTGATATTTCAGCCCTGATGGGCACGCAGCCAGCGGTAGTCAATAACTTATCTGATGGTGTAAACATATTGATTGCTTCTGCTCTGTGAAGAAAACCACATCACTTTTCAGGTGTTAATTAAGATAGATTAAATAATAAGCTGAGAATATGTGGAGCCAATAGTGTCATTTCTTGTAGTACAACATTATAACCAGTATTCAATAACTGGGGCTTTTACCTCTCCTTATGAGAAAGTATTCTTCTTAGAGAAAAAGTGGGAAAGCAAGCTTTTCTCTGGGTATGCTGGCTCACTTGTGAATGGCTGTTGGAAGTCACCATAGAGCCAAGGTCTTAGCCACGTGCATTTATCTGTGTTCTGATTCTCCCATCTCAACTGAATGTATTCCATTTGCAAAGCAATTAGCTGTCCTTTCAGTTAGAGTGTACAAGTGTATGTATAGTAACTACCTACTATATAATATTTAATATATTAATATTTAATTTAATATGTAATACATAATAGTAAATCTTAAACAATTTTTGAGTTCGTGTACAAAAATAATTTCACGTGAAGTAATTATTTTGACACGTGGATTACATTTTTAATTGCACTATATTTAACTTTCTGTGTTTGAGAGCTGTTGCAGGCTTCCAATTTATGTAGCTGCATTTGGAGTGTTACCTGGATGTAGACAAGGCTCAGTCATTTGTACTCTGGCCCCCAATATGTCCAGGTGCCAGGAAAATGGTCTGCTTGGAAGCATCTCCATGCTGAAATTCAAAGGTTAATTTTTACAGAGCTGCAGGTAATCTTGGATCAATTTGCTTCCCCCTCAGTGTCCAATGTAGCTGAAATGTGAATACTGTATACAGTCACCTGCATAGCATAGAGATTAGAAGGTAACACTAAACAGCATCTTAATATCTTAACTAAGGATATCTTTTTTAAAAAAAAGAGCTCCAGATCTTTGAGTGCAGAACAGCACGCTGTAGGCTGTAGCTAGAGTGACTCAGCTCCGTTAATGTGGTCATTATAGTTTCCATCTGCTTAAAAATACATATTGTAAAATACCCACATCTGTTTTACACCTCAAATTTCTTTTATGCCTCAATGATTAGTGTCTGAAGTATGTTTTTAAAGATAAGCCCTACTCATTTTTCTATCATGCATGTCTTTGGAAGGTAAATACCTTTTTTTACTAGAATTACAGTAGTGTAGCCTGAGTTTAAAAATTGTCTTACGGTAGATTTAACTGTTGGAACAGCACAGCACGTACTGCAGTTACTGACATTCAGTCAGAGAACGGAACATTGACCCCACCTAATTCTTACTGCACTGAGTGCAGCCTATGCACTCTTTGGGAAGCCAGCAGTACTTTTCATTACTGAACTCTTCGTTGTTTTGGTGGCAGCGACTGTTTGCCCTGTCGAGGGAAGGGAGAGCTGCGGTTCGCTCCATTAGCAGCGTCTCAAAGCATCAGCTGTTGCATTTTTTGCTGGAATTCAGTTTTATGACTGTGAAAACAGCTGCACAGTGGAAGCTGACGTAGCAGTTGTTTGACTTTCAAACCACTGTGTTTTAATTCTTCCTGACTGACTTTCTGACTCTCACACAGCAGGGTATGCAAAGCTGAGACACGTCCCGTGCTGTGGGAATTGTCTGAACGGAGCTGGGAGGCTTCACGGCTGCGGCCCCCTGCAGCACGGCCTTCCACAGCCCGCCCCGGAGCCCCTCAGCGCAGCTCGGCGGAGCCTGCGCCGCTTCTCGCCCCGGTCGCACGAAGCACTGACGGCCGCACGGCTGCGGACAAAGAAACCGGCCGGGCCCCGCTCCCGTCACGGCCGGCCGCGCCCTCCCGCCGCCTCGGTCCCGCCTCCTGCCCCCTTTCATTGGTCGGGCTTCGTAAGGGCGTGAGCTCCTTGCGTCGTTATTGGTCAAACTATTTAACGTGCTCGAGAATCTGTCAATGGTAACCAGGATTTCAAATTCGAGACGCATGAGACGGGAGACGCCATTGGCTAGCGGAGGGGAGAGTCCCGCCCTCGCGGAGCCGCTCGGAGCAGGAATTTAAAGATGGCGGCCGAGGCGATGGTGGCTCGGAGCAGGGGGCGGCTTTCGTGAGGCGGCCGAGCTCGCCCTCCCACCACCCCCTCGCGGAGGAGAAACCGGAACGCCGGGGATGGCCCAGGTGGGTGCCGGCCTCGTGGGGCAGAGGGAGGCCGTGCGAGAGCGGGCCCAGCCGCCTGGAGGGCTGTAACCCTTCGGTCTCCGCAGGCCGCGGGGCGGCCCCGGCCCGCCGCCCGTTCGGGCAGGCACCGCCGTCAGGCGCCCCGCAGCCGCGCGTTGGCGTTTGTTGCCTTCCCCCCCTCCCCCCCCCCCCCCGCTTCGCTGCGGGCGGCGCTCAGAACAGCAGGAGAGACGGGAGCGCCGCGTTCTCGTCGGGGCCAGAGGGGCCTCGGCTGCGGCCTCGAGCGCTGAGCGCTGCCGCTCCCGGGCCGCACGGCCCTTTGCAGCACGTGCTGCGCGTCCGGCCGCCCCGGGGGGCTGTGGGGCGGTGAGGATGGGGCGGCGTGGCCTGCCGAGCTGCACCGCGCGGCTCCGCGCGTTCCCGCCGCTCGTGCTCTCCGCGGTGAAGCGCCGTGAGGGCTTTCTCTGAATTTCCTCATTCGGTCTCTGGAAGGTTTAGGCTCGAAAACTTCTAAACTTTCTTCTTCTCTCCTGAGAAAGCAGCCTTTCTGTTTTGCACCTCGTTTTTCTTTAAGCTTCGCGTTCATTTCTGCAGCGTTCAGCTGATTGGGATGGGCCCCTCATTATCCCTTCTAAAGCGGGCTGAGCGCATCTCGTCCCTTCGGTGCCCTACGTGCCGTGCGGGCGGTGCAGTCCGGTCTTTGACTTTTCCTTTATGAGCGGGGCTCTCCTTCCTTCTGTTTAGATGATTAAACATAACTGTTCCCGTTTCTAATTGCGGCTGAAAGGTTAGTACCCTGCTTCTTCTGAGCGGTGTCTCCTGATTGTTGCCAGGATGCTATTTTTAAGAGGGTGAGAAGAGAAATTAGTTCCTAATTGTGCTGTTTTCCTTTACAAGTAGGAAGCCTCTGGGAATGCGGTTGAAGAATATTTCTTTCTTCCTTCCGAGGCCCTAAATTGCAGATTTAAGAACAAATGAACTTACCTTCCATGTTGCACCATTAATTGCAGCCATCTAAACTCTGCCCGAAAACTGGGCAAGCTATCAAAGCACACTCGCTCTGCTGTTTTCTGATGGCACTTTTCCCAATTTATGTAGTTCTGCTAGCTCTGAAATGGGATGGCGCTACAGAGGTTCTTCATTCTTGTCTGGATTTTGTACTGATAGTAACTGTTGGGCCCCTGAGTGACTTTTCTTGCACTGCTTTGATGACTTGCACAAAATGGCTGGTGTTTTTTTTTTCTTCAGAATCTTTCTGTGCTAAAGTTGGCAGTGTGGAAGGAAATATGTATGTAGTAGTAGTCCACTGAATATCCTTCTGCAGAGATTTCCTATGCAGATTTAATGAAAATAATCCACTTCCCTGGTTTTGTTTTCTTTTGGCAGTTCATAATTAATGATTCAATATTGTTTTACTGTACGTATCAGAAAGATACAGGTGTAGATAATAGAAAGGGTCTGAGGTTGACCAAGATGGTAGCTGAGTAGGTTTTCAAGTGGTTGTTGCCTTGTGAGGAGGGAGGCTGTGTGTTTCAGAAGCAGCCACTCTACCTTTTGGGGCGTCTACAAGATATGAAGGAAGCAGTTTCTGATGATGAAACCAATTTCTTTATCAAATGACTTTTAGAAGATAGAATCTGTGATATGCTGTTCCTTGTTCCCAGGAGCAGCTGCAGGTATCCACGTGTTCTTTGTTGAACTTGTTTGTGAGTCTCCATACGTGCTGTTGTGGGAGTTTGCTGGTTACACATTCTAACATTCTAGTTTTCTCCTAGAAAAGAGGTGCTGTTTTCTCTGTGTTTCTTTCATGATCTTGCTGCGCTGATTGAGAAGAAGGGCATTATTTGGCTTTGTTTTGTTTTTCTTTCTGTCTCCAAATAACATCTGTAACACAACCAAGCCAAGAGGAAGTTCTCCAGCTCTGCTTTACAGTTTGCTACGTAATGTCCACCACGTATCCATGTCTTGGGGGTTACTTTTACAGTGAAACCTTTTCAGCTGATCCGCTAGAACAAGAGTAAGCTTAAGTGAAAAATGCAATGTTTCCATTTATTGGTGATCTGCAAAACATCATTTAAAATTCTTATTTTCTGCAGTTCATCCAGAGTTTGTTCGCTGTTCTGCACTGCCTGTTGCAGCTCTCCATAACGCTCCTAATATCTTTCAGAGGGCCATGTGGGATCTGTTGGTGCATTTCTGTGGAGTCTTGGTGAATGAAAGGTCTTTTTTCAGGGCACGTTGGTTAAGCATGGCCATAGGTGGGCTAGCCTGTGCTGTTTCTAGTGCCGTGTGACCTAATATGCTAAGTCTGTTTTCATGGCTTTCTGGTTGTCTTGTCTAAGCTCCACGTGGCTGTTTCTAACCTATGGACTCATACATCCTTTTTTGTATTGCTCCTTTCTCTCTTTCATCAAAATCTTTTTTTTTTCTTTTTTTTTTTTTTTTCCTCCAGCCTCTAACATAAAGGGCACATTGTAAATATCAGTTTGCAGCAGAGCAGATGGGAATTGGACTTCTCTTCTGCCTCTTCCTGTTTTGGAGGGGCTTTCTTTTGTAGCAAATTCTATTGTAGCCCTCTGTAACAGTGGATTTGCTGGACTCTGTTACGTTACCCTGGGGATGGGGCAGGTTTGTGGCCAGGAATACAAATGCAAGTTTAAACCAGCCTTGGTTTGGTGCTTCCTCTGGCTGCAGTATGTGTACGGGCTGGCAGTGATTTGGTAATGCTACTCATTACTTCAGGGCCAGCAAGAAGGAAAAGACAGTAAGAGTTTCCTTGTTAATAGTGCTTGAATGTAATAACAAGACACCTTTTCTGCAGAGAGCACAGGGGTAGTATCAGAGGACTGCCAGAGCTAGCTAGGTAGGTAAAGATTATTTCCTTGTGTTTCCACATTTGCACTGAGTTTTTAGCAAGTTAGGTTTCTTGTTAAAGCTTCAGTGCAACATAGACATATCTGTAAGATTCAAAAGGACACACATTTCCAAGAACCATAGATGTTGAAAGCATGCCAGTATTGCATGTGTAATCTGTCTGCTGTGTGGGTAAGTGTTGCTCGAATGCCAGGTTATTTTAAGCAATGGAAGAGGGCCCCTAAATACCTACACTTAATATCCTGGTAGCTAAACAAGCAGGATGGTCAATTGATTAAGCAGGTAAACTGCGTTAGCAAGTTCTTGCACCTCAACTTAGAGACCAAGAAGCTGTAACAACAGCCTGATCTCAGCCTCATTCAGAACAGTACTGAGATAATCTGTGTTTGGTTGGTTTTTGTTTGTTTTTTTTTTTGTTTTGTTTTGTTTTTGCTGCAAAATGTAATTCTTTTTTCTACTTGGAACGTATTACAGGAAGGAATAACTTATTTTTCTTTTTGCCTGGGATACCGCTTTCCATTTTTCTTCTGTGACATGTGTTTTTTTTTCTTGTAGATTGAAAGAAGAAAGGAGACCTGCTTGTCCAGTGAAGATGCAGTCTTAGTCCTCAGCTATTTAAGCTGAATGCATTGTGATTTCCAATAATTGAGACAGTGATTCTGAAAGCTGTCTACATTAATGAAAAGAACAATGTAGTCAGCTTAACTGAATCATCAGTGTTGCATATTGAGTAGGACATGATAACCCAACCCTGATGGACTTACGCATGTTAGGAATATAGATCTAAACATTTATCGAAAGCATTGTGTCTTTTTAAAACAGTAGTTTTACAGTTTAAAAGATGGAGAAATATGAAAATGTGCCACCCCTCCCTAAAGAACCTGCAAGAGACATGAATGTGGAGAATCACACTTGTCCCCCACCTCTGCCGCCTAACGAACAGCCTCCACCACCTCCCCTGCAAACGTCCAGTGACGCAGAGGTAATGGACGTTGGCTCTGGTGGTGATGGACAGTCAGATACCCCTGCTGGGGACACGCACAGTATCTGCAGAACACAGCTTCTCACAAAGGGATCTGCCTGCTACAAAAGTCGTCTTATAATAGACCCTAACAGTAGTGACCAAAGCCCGAGAACTGCTCGTCACGCACCTTCAGTTCGAAAGTTCACCCCAGATCTTAAGTTACTGAAAGATGTAAAGATCAGCGTTAGCTTTACAGAAAGCTGCAAAAGCAAAGATAGGAAAGTTCTGTACACTGGAATTGAGCAGGATTATAAGGCAGATACAGATTTTGGTATTAATAATGTCAATGGGGATTTGCATGTTTGTCCTTTCGGTGGTAGTAATGGTAAAGCTGTAGGTATAGGGGGTGAAAACGATGACAAGAAGGATGATGAGAATGATGTTGATCAGGAAAAGAGAGTGGAATATGCAGTTCTGGATGAGCTTGAAGACTTTACCGACAACTTGATGGAAATAGATGAAGAAGGAGGAGGGTTCACATCTAAAGCAATCGTTCAAAGGGATAAAGTGGATGAAGAAACCATGAATTACTCGTACGAGGTAAGTAGATACTGAGATTCTTGGTGGGCTAGAGGATTCCAGGTAGTTGGAAAAAGCTCACAAAGGTGTTTGTTAAAGACAGCCTCTCCTAGAAACGTGCAGTGCTGGAGTTAAAAATGCAGAATTTTTAAAGGTGGATTTTGGCTGAAAGCTTTCACAATTCTCTTGGTGGATCTTCAGAGTTGTGTGGTATCTTCTATAGCTTAGTTTAAAAATAACATGAAAAAGGCTTCTTACACACTAAAGCTTGCTTCATCGTAAAAAATGCCAACACTCACTTATGAAAACTTTCTTGTTTTTCAGTCATTTTACTGGGATCATTGGACATTTCTAGTTCCTCTCTATGTGGAAGTACTTAGGGACAATGTATGCTTTTTCTTTCCGAGGGGAAAGGGAAGTTAGCAGACCTCAGGAGGGCGGTGTCTGATGACATCTCTTTCAGGATGACTTTGATAATGATGTGGATGCTCTGCTGGAAGAGGGTCTTCGTGCACCCAAAACGAGGAGAGTAGAAAATGAGAAGTATGGGGCTGAAAGTGATCACCAGTCTGATGGAGAAACAAGTGTGCAGCCAATGATGACCAAAATTAAAACTGTTCTTAAAAGTAAGTCAACGTTTGTTTAATATTTATAAAGCTTTGTGTGAGGTTGGTATATTGAATGGAAATCTGTGGAAATCTGAGTTTGGTCGCAATTTTGGTAAGTAGTGGGTGTGGTACACAGTCTTGTTTGGAGGCTTCTTTGTATCGGATGATTTTTTTTCATACTGCTGAACATGAAAGGCGATGTTTGGGCGTGCTTGTTGTCTTCATCTGTTGTTTGTGATGAAAATGTGTTTTGGTGCATGGATATGTGGAAAATGAGAAAGACTTTCACCTCAGTAGCAGGTAAGTGAACAAGGATCTGGCTTTTTTGATACTGTGAAAGAGTTGAAGGCTGGTTGTGGAATTCTTCCTACTGCCATTAACTCACTTCTTTTGTTGAAATGTACATGTGCAGTCTTAATGCTTGCAATACCAGGCAAGATATTGCTAAAGCCCATAACTTGCATTTATCAAGGTGTTCATAGTGTGTTACCAACAAGTAGAAATAAAGAGTTGAGAATGCCACCCAGTCCACAAGAACATAACTGCAAGCAGTTTGTATCAGAATCAAGCCTTAGACCTGTTCTGGAAGGGCAAAGCTGTCGAACGCTGTGCTCTGAAGTAAGAAACCAAGCACTTCTTTCCTCCAAAGCTTTACATCAGCACAGGATTGACACAGGGGTCACAGCTAAAGGGAGTCTGTTTTGTTCATTTCTGATGTAGAAAGCAGTGACACTGTTCTCCAGTGTCTAAAGTAGAAATAAGTAAAACCATATATTGTCTTGAATGTGAGTGCGAGCGTTTTACTGCAGTGTTATTCCTTTGTGCTGTGTATGTCCCAATACTGGCATACTACATGAGTAATTTCACTCATGTTTTGTGGAAGCAGCAGCATTTTTCATGGCTAAGATATTTAAGTGGAAGGTCTTATAGACTTGATTTTGGTTTGTATTGTACTCCTGTTGAAAAATATAACAAAAGGTTTTATTTCAAACTGCTTCCTTAAGTCTGATAGACTTTCAATCAGAGAAAAAGCTGCATGGAAATTGAGCAGTGAGAGACTGAAATCACAAGAAATCTTACCCAGTTGCACGAACCAAGGGATCAGTGGCCACCTATCCCTTGTTTGAGTGCCTGAGAAAGGTAGAAGACAACACTGCAGATGACTGGATACAAACAGTGCTTGGTGATTCGCAGTTTGGGAGCAGGCCACAATTCAGTGTCTATTGAACAGTGAACTACTCCAGATCTAAAGCTGTTCTTTGCTTTAAAGGTCGTGGCCGCCCTCCTACGGAGCCGTTACCAGATGGATGGATCATGACATTCCATAACTCAGGCATTCCTGTATATCTGCACAGAGAATCTAGAGTTGTTACCTGGTCTAGACCTTATTTCTTGGGAACAGGAAGCATAAGGGTAAGTACTGTCAATTATTTCTGTACTGATATTTAAAAATTAGATTTATTCCTTTAAACGGTTGAATATTTTTTCTTCTTGAGCAGGGTTGTTACAGTACTTGAGAAATAAACTACTCTATTTCTGAAGTATGATGTGACTTTTCTTATGCTTTGTTTTTCAGTTGTTGATAATGAGTTTGGGCAGTTAAAGCAAATGAGGTGGTCTTGTTTTGTGCCTTCTTTTTCTAGAATATGACTGCAAAACATTAACTTTATTCCACCATGAAATACATTCAGATTGTTTATCTGTAGCCATAAACTAGTCTGAGATGTGTTTCATGGTCCACTTACAGAAATAGATCTGTGACATTCATAAACCAAAGGAATAGGTAGAGACTGAGTCTAATATTGTGGATTTAAACCCCAAGAAGACTCAAGGGATTTTATGAAAGGATGTAATGTTTGCTTGAAATCAGCCAGAATATAGTTTGGACTTAAAATGGGAAACACCCTGTGAAGGTTACTGTCAGTATGAACGTAGTGCCAGGATGCCATACTAATGAGTGTGCAAAGATTTGAATGGGATCAGATTGCTAACCAAAGAGCAACCTGAGATTAGACTGAATAACTCTAGCTTCCATCTTGACTACATCTGGTGAGTTTTGGATTTGCTTTTGGTTACCTCGACGTACTGAAACTGTATTATTTTATATTTGCAGAAACATGATCCTCCCCTTAGTAGCATTCCCTGCTTGCATTATAAAAAAATGAAGGAAAATGAGGAAAGGGAACAAAATAATGACATAACCCCAAATGGGGAAGTATCACCCATAAAGCACTTAGATAAGTCTTCAGAACTGGACTGCCAAACAGAAGAACCAGATTCCACTGCTGCTGATTCTGGGCCTTTAGATGAAAAAGACACCTCAGGGGGAGATGCAGCACAAGGAGCCTTAGGACAAGTTAAGGCCAAAGTTGAAGTATGTAAAGATGAATCTGTAGGTAGGTATGGGAACTGGGACTCTCTTTCTTGGCTGGCGTTGGGTTAATGGCATTTGGCACGTTTTTCTGTTATTCCTGACGTGGCAGTTGAGTCAAACCCTGCCTGAGATCATCTGGTAAGTTGTCTTTCTGCGCTGTTTTTTCTTAGGCAGAGATCTGAAAAAACAGGACCAGTTTTAAATGGGAATTTTGATTGTAACAGGAAGGGAAACACTAGGAATTCTGCTGCACATCTGAGAGATGATATGCAAACTTTACACACAAAAATGTGGAAGATTTGGGGTATTTCATCCACTAAAGTTGTATATCAGTCTGAGACTCAGTTCTATCAATCTCAGTTGTCACTGCTATGTATTTTTTGTGCATCTTTGTGCATTGGTGGTTTTTTTCCGTATAGTCAGCTGTAGTAACCTGCTTGCTTCTTAGATCTGGAAGATTTTAGACGCTACCTTGAGAAGCGTTTTGACTTTGAACAAGTTACTGTAAAAAAATTCAGAACCTGGGCTGAGAGACGGCAATTCAATCGTGAGATGAAGCGGAAGCAGGCAGAATCTGAGCGGCCTATTCTGCCTGCCAATCAGAAACTCATCACCTTGTCTGTGCAAGATGCACCTACAAAGAAAGGTTAGTTCATGTACTGGGAGATTAAACATCTGGTGTGGAAGTTCCAAGCTCCTTTAGGGGGAAAAAAGAAGAAGAATCCGCTTGTTCCTTGTTGCAGAATTGTATGTTCCTGAATTCACCATACAATACAGTAAAGGGAAAAATGCTATCTAACAAGAATTTTTGCTTAGGGCTTTAGTCCTGGCAGCTGGATCCACCATCGCCCACTTGTTACTGTTGGTGTTTATGGAAAACCCTCCAGCCCATCTCTGGTTGCTCTTGCCTTCTTAGTTTTACACCAGTTCATACCTGTCCCAAATTAGGGACTGGTTACAAATGCCAGATTGATCCAGATTAAAACCTGTAAGTTAAAATACAGTTTTAAACCACTTAGATGGAAACGGGAAAGAACTCTGTGCGGTTACGTATCCTTTGCTAAGGAGTAGATTTTTGTCTGATGAGAAGCTGGGGGAATCTTCTCTCACCTGTGTTGGCTGTGTGGATGTGTTTAACTGCAGTCCAGCATTCAAAAGGCCCATATTGGTGGGTTTTATTCTTGTTTTGTTGGCTGTCATGTCTGTGGGCGCTTTTTATTCAGCAGAATTAAAACTGATAAATTGACCATTTCCTCCTATCTGAGCGGAGCAGGAGAATTTCAAACTGTGGTTGTTCATGAATTGTTTCTGTGGGGTTTTGCTTTGTTTCAAAGCATATTTTTTTAACTATTCCGTCCATACCTTATAGTTTACCCTTGCATTATAAAACCAGCTTCTTTCTGTGCCTGTCAGTGAGAGTTGGACATAAGCTGGTTAGGAGGAGCTGTAAGAGGCTGCTGCAGAAGTGCTTAGAAGATGATCTAGTGGAGTTATTTTTCTGAAGTGTCGAGTGAGGGATCAGGTGTAAAACTGAAGTGTTTGCCAGTTGAAATTAATGATGAGCTGAAAGGTGGGAGCTCTTGCTTCTATTTTTGAAACACATAAATGAGATGAGTGGAACGTGATGTGCATTATTTGTTGCAGGTAGTCTTAAAACACATTGCATGTAATTTGAGCAGCAATTCTCCCTTGCAGTTTGCCATTTAATGCTTTGTTTCTCATAGCAGTTTTTTCCTTAAGACCAAAACTAGCTGTCGTTTTCCTTTCCCTCTCTCTTTTTGTAGAATTTGTCATTAATCCCAATGGGAAATCTGAAGTTTGCATACTGCATGAATATATGCAACGAGTCCTAAAGGTTCGCCCTGTTTACAATTTCTTTGAATGTGGTAAGTCTGTCATGGTTTCAAACTGAGCACAGTGCTGTTGTGAAGAGCTTCTCTCATAGTGAAATAAAACCAAACAATGGATGTTTTTCCTAGAGGATGTCTGGAGAGTCTGCTGTGAGCCACATTCTAGCTAGGAAATGTTTTCCACGCATCTCAAACAAGGACCTGTTTAAAATAACAGGTGTATTTTTTTCCAAGCAAAAACCAATACTAAGTGAAAATGCACGGGAGTAACTTAGTTGTATTTAAAAGGGTACATCGTGGAAATATACTGGTTATGAACAATTAATATTTGCTTAATTTCTGTGTCAGTAATGTCCTGAAAATCTGATTGAAGACAAACGATGGAATTTAGTTGTAGGCACTTGATTAGGAGGCATTTAAGAATGAGAGGTTTCTGCAGAGATGTTTGTATTCTCTTAAAGCTGCAATATTTTTGTGGGATTGTTCTGCTCTGGTTTACACAGTGCGTGTTCCTTGTGGGTTTTGCTTTATAGCAACAGAATTTACAGCATTAAGGCACTCGGTTGGCTGGCATTTCTTCATTCTCTGGAAAATGATAGGAGTGTGATACTGTTACTGGTATTTTATGCCCTGCAGGTAGCATCCAAAGAATTAAGTCAGGTGCCTTAGGTCAGTGTGCTGCTATAGTTTCTGGTCTTAGAAATGCATTAGGTAATGTAATCATTAGGTAATGATTTTTTAACATCAGCATATTGTGTTTGCACTGTAGTAGTGATGCAAAAAGCCTTTGGAATTAACATTTGAATTCTGGCAGATCTTAAACCACTTCTTAAAATGGAGAAATTCTTTGTTGGGAAGAATGAAGTGCATGTGGTGGGAAGTGTGTGTTAGTGGAAACCATTAGGATTTCGTGTGCTGGAGCGTTCAGTCTCTGATAGTGTGCAGCATCCATCCTACTTGAAGTTGAATGAGGAAAACAAACACTGAGAACAGTGATATTTCATGTATGTGGCTGTTGTAAGTAGGGACTCCTGGAAAGGTTTCATTTTCTCCTCTCTGTTTTCAGAGAACCCAAGTGAGCCTTTCGGAGCCTCGGTGATTATTGATGGAGTAACTTACGGGGCAGGAACTGCCAGCAGCAAAAAGCTTGCCAAGAATAAAGCTGGTAACGGTTCTTTCTTTCTTAATGCCAACTGCTGAATTGTTTGTTTGCATTTCTGTTTTGAAGATGACCGTATTTGCAGTAGGAAGTAGGAATCACTTTGATAATCATTTACAAAACGGGCATCCATGTGGTCTTATTAAAAGTACGACTTCAGAGACTTCCCGAAGTTCCGCAGTGTGCTGGGACAGAAAACCATGAAGAAGCTTCAGAAGTTAATTTCTGATTTGTGCTGATAAGCTGTCAGAGCGTCTGTTTCCAGTTATCTCACCAGGTGTACATGCTGCTTTTTTTTATAATTCAGAATCACAGAATCCTTGAAGTTGGAAGGGACCTTCAGAGGTCATCTGGTCCAACTCCCCCTCCTGCAGTCCCCTGCTGTATGAACGCCTACCTCGTGAATTTTAGTGCAATTTAAGTCTTAACCTCTCTCGAAAAAGAGCAACAATCAAAACAACCAAAACAAAACTGAAAAGAGCAAACAACAAAACCTCTAAGCTTCTGGTTGAGCTAGTTCCCTTTCTGGTGATATTGCACTGACCTGTATTGTTACTTACACTGATTTCCAAGTAATTATCTCTGTTACAGATAAAATCAGTCATATAATAACAGTTAGAACTGTGTATATAGTGAATAACTAAAGGGAAACGTCTTGCATGTTAGAACTTCTTCACATCTCCAGACTGTGATGTGTTCAGCACAGTGCCAGCGTTTGGAGGTGTATCGTGCACACGTGGTGTGGGACCTCATGCTTTGGTGAAATTTGTTAATGTGGCTAAAATATAAAAAGCCACCACACAATTGTTTGTGCATGAAAAAAAGGTGTTTTGTGCAGATAACTGAGGCAAATAGCGAGTGCCCAGAGGTGCAATCGTAAGGTTCTGCTGTAACAGTGAAGGGATGATGATGTATTTCTTGTATTTTAGGTCCTATGGGGTCATAGCTTGATGTGAGAATGAGATTTGTGTTTTGTTCTCTTCTTTCTTTTTATAAGCTTGTGCAAAAAGCAGTTTTTTAGTGCAGTTTAATAGTTGTGGGATGTTTCTTACCAACTTGTGCTTTTTAAGGCAAGCAATCCTATGTTCAAGTGGATATGCTGGTTGCAACAGGATGAGTGAGATGCTCATCTTACCTGTTCAGTTGTTCTCTAGGATGTTTGGTGATCTCCAGGGGAGGTGGGAGGCTTGCTTAAATTGAGTTTCATTCTGCTTCTGTTTACAGTTGTCTTTTAAAATAAAGCTAATCACAACATCAAATCATTTTCTGCAGCTCGAGCTACACTGGAAATCCTTATTCCTGACTTTGTTAAGCAAACCTCTGAAGAGAAGCCCAAAGACAGTGAAGAACTTGAGGTACCAGCTTCTTGCCTGATGGCTGTGATTACTGGAGTCTCAGTTTTTAAATACGTTTTCAGTGTGGAAAAATCCATAGCCTTGTTTTCTGAGTGGGATGGCAATTTTAATGATGTTGATAAAGATGTTTTTGCACTTAAAAATACTTTTTGGTGCAGAGTAATGACGTTTGTTTGATGTTACACAGGAGTGGCGATCATTTAGAACAGTATTTGAGTTTGATTTGCACAAAAACTTTTATACCTCTTTTCAATTCCTTTGTAGTATTTTAACCATATCAGTATTGAGGACTCACGGGTATATGAACTGACCAGCAAAGCTGGGCTCTTGTCTCCATATCAGATTCTCCATGAGTGCCTTAAAAGGTAAGGCTGCAGCATGAGGACTCTGTTCTGTACACACGTTTGAGGCAGGGCACAGGGTTTGCTTGGATGCTGCTGCCCGGTGTCCCTCAGTAACCTAAGGACACTTGCAGGCTGGCCGAGCTTACTGCTCTCACTGCCTGCCTGTAAGAGAGCTGGTTGGACTGAACTGTTGTCTGTGTCTTTCATGAACTGGTATTTTGTGGGTTTGCTTCTCTGAAGAAAATTCTCAGGTTAGGATATAATCGTGGGACATAGACTTTTTTTTCCTTTATGTGGGGTTCTCTTCTCATGCAAGTCGCTGATTTAAACAATAACTCCCTATTAACTAATGTTTTAAAGTTTGTTATTGCTGTATCTAACACCACAGCAATTACTGACAAAGATAACTGTAATTACTTTGTTTATTTGCAATTGTACTTAGCGTATGATGTTGGTTTATTTATTCATTGTGCTCAAGAAACCATGGAATGGGTGACACATCCATAAAATTTGAAGTGATTCCTGGTAAAAATCAGAAGAGTGAATATGTCATGACTTGTGGCAAGCACACAGTGCGAGGCTGGTGTAAGTACAGCACCTAGTGTGACCTCTGATACCTTCCTTTTCTTCCTGTTCTCTATTATCCATTTTGCAGGCATTTGTTCAGTTACCTAACTTGTTCTATTACTATTCTACTCTTTTCTGGTGTCTCAGCTTTGAATAGCACAAGTCAACTTGGTGTTTAACTGTGTAAAGTACTGATATGACACGTTTTCATGGTTATTTTTACAGGCAAAAATAAAAGAGTGGGGAAACAATTAGCTTCACAGAAAATCCTACAGCTACTGCATCCACATGTGAAAAATTGGGGCTCTCTTTTGCGTATGTATGGTAGAGAGAGTAGCAAGATGGTCAAACAGGTGAAGATGATTTCCTTTAATTGTGATCTATGTTGTGACTGTATTTTTCTATGTTTTGTTGTTGGTTTGTAATTTAATTAGAAAAAAACTGTGGTGGCATCTATCTCAGCATCATCTGTTTGCTCCCTGTCGCGAGCAGGGCAGTGTGCATTTGGTGAGCAGGTCTCAATTCTTCCAAATTGATGAACCTCAAACCTTGCTCCTGCCACAGTGTGATGCTTTCCCTGGCAATCCTGGCAGTCTCATACTGCCAGACAGAAACTGTCTAACCTATGTAATATGAAACTAGCTCATGTAAATCTGTCTTAAGAAAACAGCTGTCAGAGAGAAAATTTCTCATGTGAGTGTGTGTGTATTTTTAAGTCAAAACAGCTCATCTGTTGTTGCTTATGGTCTCATTGAACAGGAGACCTCTGATAAAAGTGTGATAGAGCTTCAGCAGTATGCCAAAAAGAACAAGCCAAATCTGCACATCCTGAACAAGTTACAGGAAGAAATGAAAAAACTGGCACAAGAAAGAGTGAGTATATGCTCCTGTTTTGGTTCTATTTTGGTTTTGATGTACAAACAAAAATGCCACAGGCCAGGCCTACTAATTGTAACATTTGTGCTTGTCTCCTGCAGTATCTCATATAATGAGCTGTTCATTACTTTTTTTAAATTTAAATAGGGCTGCTTTTAGAGAGATGTTCACGCTCCAGTGTTAAGTGGGCTTATTACTTAGTTTTACTTTGGTAAACGGTGTAACATTAGAACAAATTAACCTTCTGCAGACTAACGCAAGTTTGGCTGCAGCTGTGCACAAGAATTCCCTTAGTGCTGTGTATCGTACGTGCCCTCGGGGCAGCTTTGTTCCACGTGTTTTGTGTTTGTGTTGCCAAGGAGGAGACGCGGAAGAAGCCCAAGATGACGATTGTGGAATCAGCCCAGCCGGGCAGCGAGCCGCTGTGCACTGTTGATGTCTGAAGGGAGGATTTCCAAGCAGGGAGCAATAACACAAATGGAGGAGCTAGATTTCCAACGATGATTTGAAATCTGTTTGCTGCAGAATGCAAGATAACTTTTAAAATCCAAGCTGCTTCAGTTATGCATTGTTCTTTTTGCATCATCAGGGCAATATTACTTGTTTTCTTTCTTTTTTTTATACCTCTGAGATACGATACGTAACGTGTCAAGGTTTGATCATAACGATCTCTGCTTGGGCAAGATGCACAGAGGACGGGCATGTTCACACAGGACACGGTCAAGCAAGCACTTTTTCCTTGAAAATCATCCGTGTTGTTTGAAATGGATGTGTTTTAAGGATGAAATTCAGAATATCTATATACAGGTTAAAGCTGATACTATATATATACACACACACACACATATATATGTATATATAAAAGAAATATATGTACGTGTCTTGTATGAACATGCCTAAAACTGTTTTTGTGTAGAGTCTTGTTGCATTTCAGCACATAATAATATGCACTGATAAGACACTTTGGTGGCAAATACATGAAAATGATGAGCAATGTTCCTAACGCCATAGGATTAGGCCAGTAATGCTGTTTCTTCTGTTTTATTTTGTCTCCTACCAGGCTTAATTATTCAAGATCACAGTATACAGACTTTTTTTTTTTTTAATACTACTTGAAAAGAACAAGTATACCTGGTAGTGTTAAGAGCAACAGGCTGGATATTCGAAATTGTGTTTTATGTTAATTGAAAACGAGACAATGTTAGTTTACTGATAGTTGAAAGGGGAAAATGAGGCCCTGCTTATCAGATTAAGGTGAAAACAGGAATTTCAAAGGCTGTTTTCAAAGCTTGGAGCCAAACTGTAACTGAAGATAGTTGACAGTCTGAAAACATTTTGCCAATGCGGTGTTTAAAGACGTCCCACTCCCTTCTCCCAACAAGAAAGAAGTTTCTCATTTGTTTGGAGTCAGAATACATCTGACCTGACAAATTAAGTCTTAACTTGCAGCTTAAAATCAAAGTTTTGAAAACAACAAAGAAAGACTAAAGAAAACCCAGAGAAATCTGAACTAACTGCAGCAATTTAGTTTTTTTAAGAAGCTTTGTTTTTACTTGTAATTGCATTTTTAGTGTTTGAGGAGAGAGCGTAACTTCTGCAATGAAAACTAGAATGTAGATTCAAAATATGACGCAGTAATGAGTAGAATGTGAGACCATGACCAGTTGTGTGGAGGGATAGGAAAACCACGAATGTGCAACTGCTATTGAGTGCAGCCCTGGTGAGCAGGCAGTGCTCCGTGCTGCTGAGGCTCGGTGATGTTTAGCACAGAAGACACAGCTGTGGCTGCAGCGCACGTACTGCTGTGGGAGGGTTCTTCCTTTGCTGTTATTTACTGGGTGACTGCAGTTCGCCTTCTCTTAGAACCATTCCTGTGGGTTCTTTGGATTGCTCTTAAGAATAGGAAAGAAGCAAATGGGGGGCAGGGCTTCGACCACTTTCCCAAGAGCTGTCCTGCTCTCATTTACGTTCCTGCCAGAGTGGAAGGGGTCAGTTTTCTGATGGCTGCAGTTCCTGGTACTTATCTGGACAGCAGGCTGGGGCTTGGGGTGGGGAGGGGCGATGAGGAATGTTCTTGGGTCGTTCGGGGGCTTTTTTCCTTTATTTGATTGTTTAATACCGTGTTGTGTGTAGAATGCTGCAGCATAGTGAACATTGTGCCTACTGGATTTTAACAGTATTGGCGTCAGTACTGTCAGACCTCCTTTTAATATCACACCTGTTATTTTGGAATTGCAAGGATTTTAGTTTTTACTGAAGCTGTTGTTCTCATTACATGGCTTATGATGCCTGAGGTCAAACAGGACCGCAGAGCCTCGCCTGTCTCTGTTCCAGTGCACGCTCAGAGCTCTGCAGATACAGATTTGCTCACTGTTGATGATTCTGTTTAGCTTCTGTTCCACAAGCTGTAAACCTGTGCTAACAGGATACGGGTAGTTGGAAGACCATACAGAAACTAGGATTTAAAGTGGCCTATCTGAAAAAACAAAAACAAAATACTGCCTCTGCTGCTTTTTTTTTTTCTTTTTTTTTTTTTAGCAGCGTAGCTTTAACCAATCTCCATCTTTCTTTGGAAGGTATGTAATACTGGTGCAGTGCTGACAAGCAGGGATTACTGTTTGTCTCTTGGTTTATTTTTTTCATACAGACAGGGCTTATTCTCCTATGCCTCAGTGTGTTACTGCAGTAGGTAGGCTGCACTTCGGCTTGTGCGTTTTCAGCAGAATACCTGTATGTGGACAGCACTGGAACAGACAAATCACCCTGGCAGATCCTTTGTTGTTCTGAGATCAGAATGTCAGTGTCTTTGCAGGTCACCTGCAGAATATCCGTAGATGCCTCACTTACAAATTTGATTTTGTTCCTTTTAAGAGGATTGCTGTATTACCTCAGTCTGCCACCATCAGATCACAAGGTGACCGCTGCCCTTAATTAAAACATCCACAGATTTCATTGTGAACCAAAGCCTAGAACGTATATTATGCATTCTAAACAAAAAAAACAAAAAAGATGGTATTAGACCTTGCTGCAGCCTCTAACTGGAGAGATGTCCAGAAAATAGCGCAATAACTGCTGGAACAAACAACTTAACTGCTGTTAATTGTCATTGTGAAGTATTCTTGTGTTTTACTGTTTACTATTGTTTGGAGTGTAACAGTCTTGCATTTGCACATAAGCACGAGCTGCTTGATAGAGGATAGATCATCGCATTAACTTCAGCTTCTGCATGAACACTTACAGCGTGACTCGAGATGTATCCTAAATTTGTATTGTAACTTGTGTGTTTCCTAGGTAACTGGCTGTAAAGGTTTAGATCTTGATTGTACGAATGCATAAAATCAACTGCTGCTTTTGTCACTGATGTTCGTTCTTTATCCCTTCTGTACACAGAGGAGGATGGGGGTATTTTTATAGGAACGGAGTGTATTTTTAAGAACTGTTCCCTCTGGGAGTTACAGTTTTTGCTCTGCATATTACGTGCTACTCAACAGCGTGTGGTTTATGACTGTAAGGGTCAGTGTGCGTTCCGCTCATCACGGTACTGATGGAGAACTGACTGTGACTTGCAGTGACCAGACAGATGCTACCTATTTGAACACCAGTCGTTCAGCTTTTTCTTAAATATTTATTAGAAACAAAACTGACCCAGTAGTTGGGTACTCAGATGTTTGGAGAGACTATTATGCATAAACTTAACTATTGTATGTGAGCTTCCACTTTCCTGCGCTGCTGTTAGGCTTTACACTAATATATTTTTAACATCTAAGTATTTAAAAGCATGATTTATCTTAATAATTCTCTAGACTGTACTTTGGTTCTGGAGTAAAATTCAGGAAGCGGTAGCTGCCTAACTTGCCCCAGGAAGAAAGGTGAAGTGCAAGAAGCCATGCTGTTCTTAACCAAATAAAATGTTCAGTTACAGTATTCTGATGTGTATCTGAGAAGGGAAAGGGGGGGAGGGGAAAGAAAATCGTTCTTAATGCCCAAGTAGATAACAAAGGTTGCTGTATGAATTGTAGTGGGTGCAGTTGCTTGATGCCAGTGCTGAATTGGTACAACTATAAAGCCTCATTTTCACTGAGCCTCTGCTTGCTTTTTTCTGCACAATCATATAAGCCTCCGTGTTTGGTCTTTGAGTACTACATGTGTATTTTTCAGACAATTAGTTTTGAGCAATAAAGTTTGATATTATAAAGTGCTGCAGTGTGATCAGTATTGTGGTAACATAAGCATATTCAGGAAAAGGAACGTTGCTTCCTTGCTTCCTCAAGGTATTTTGAAATAGAACCTAGACTCCTCAGTCACTGCTGTTAAGCAGCAAGTGCTCCCTGATACAGGGCGCAGCCTTTGGCACGGTGTGGCGCATCACCATTCCACCCCACTGCAGAACAACAACTTAATGCTGCATCTCAACCAGAGGCCCCTCCGTATATTCACACACCCAATTTCCCCCAAGGCAGGCTGAGAAAAGCTGGATTTAGCCTAATAGGATACAATTAAACTGATAAATAAGCAAAAGCCTTGCAACCACTCTGTTGTTAAGATTTATTACCTAGGTCTTACAGCAATAATACTACAGAAGCAGGTAAGACACAAAAGTAGTTTCTGGAAAGTATCTCACAGGCGTTAAGTCGATTCCTTCTCTTTGCATGCTGTATCCGTAGCTACAGAAGCTGCCTGGTTTGCATCAGTGTCATCTGGGTTGGCACCATCTAAGTGCTCTGAGTCGTTGCATTCTGCTGCGACTTGAGCAGCATCAGGCTTTGCTTCAGCAGAGCTTCCGTTTGCATATTCAACCCTTTCAAAGAGTATCAGTAACTCACAGTGCTTGGTCTGAGGGAAGAGATCCACAGCCATTGCTTTAACAGGACGGAAGGCAGCTCCTCTGACTCGGTTGGAAGGGGCCCGGCAAAGGCTTGGTGGGGAAGATGGAGGAGGAAGAACTGTATTAATATTATACTATGCTGTGTATCACCACTACTCTTCTAAGCTTTTTCTTCCCCAAGCCTCAGCACTGATAGGGTTTGTCAGCACCCCTGTACATAGGTTGTTCCCAAAGCAGCACCTTTTGCTTCAAGATGAAAAGTAAACTGCAATGAATAGGACTTAAAAAATAAAAAGCCAATCTCAGCCCTCCTCCCCAGCAGCAGACTTTTTCTTTCTACCACGTTCTACTTAATACAAGAACTACTTACTCCACAAAGTTATTCATTGCAGCTCTAGGATTGCAGGACACATAAATAAGCTTCTTCAGCTGTTCAGCTCTTCTAATTGCAAGAATTACTTTGGAATCTAGACAAAGAAGAGACTGGATGTGAGTGTCAACAGACTTCAGAAAAATTCCAGCACAGACTCCGTCACAAACAAAACTGGTGTGGCACTGCACCGCTCCAAGTCACAGTTACAGCCTCGCACTTTCTTTATTCTATTGGTATTTTCCTGGGCACCCGCCAGAAAACAACTGGGAGAATGCACTGAAAACTCCAAGGAGGAAAACTTACGCAGTCCTGCTCGAGGTGGATCTACAATAGTGATCAGGTTCTGGGGAGGTAACGCGTTAATTAAGGAAGGAACGATATCTTCAGCCTTCCCACAGTGAAATTCAATATTACTCAGTTCTGTAAAAACAAATTAATGTTATTAGTTACAGCATCTTTCAATACTGTCAATATGGAAGCCTTATGCCTTACAAACTACAAACTGTTTTGTCTACCAGAAATTGAAATTACCGCTGACTGCTGCATCAAGGTGTTTAAACAGCAGTAACTTATGTGTGTCATTATCTACACTAAAGCAAAAGCCCACAAAAAATAGCTGCTGTTTAATGTTTAATTCATAAGGGCAACTGTGGCTTTGTTTCACATTTGCGTTGAAGTGTTTATTTATGAGAAAAAAACAACAAAGCAGTCAGCAGGAAAATTGATCATACAGATTATCATGCAATTTTGTTTTCAGGAGAGGTTATATTGTTAAAATGGACAAGATTATTATGGATAAGATGTAATTACAGGCTTCTTTGATAAGATGAACTAGCTGAGTAACTCCTACCCTTCCTAGAAAACAAAGATTTTAGCCTTTTAGCTTAACGAACCGTTAATCTGGGCATTGGCTTTGGCATCCTGCACAGCTTCTTGGCAGAGTTCAACTCCAATCACTTTCTTCACTTTCTACAGAATGAAGGGAAAAGATCAGCCCACCACACATAAATGTAGCAGTTATTCACAGCAGCAGTAATTAACAGGAACTTGGAGTAATACCTGGCTAGAGAACTCATGCCTTGCAGCCAGAAAAGGTTGAGAAGAAACCTGTGCAAACAACAGGCTCTTCTTAAGACTGAAACTGGGGGATGAATAGCATTTATCCCAGCAGGGAAGTAACAGACTCTACTTACGCTGGGCTTTTTATTTTCTTAGGGGAGACTCCAGACTTCCTCAAATGCTCTAGCAATCTCTATGCCAAAACTGATGCAAGTATAAGAAATATTGGTTATTCATAACCAAAGATTTCTGACAAAACACAACTAGTTAAGTGGATACACCTTTTTTATTAAGGTTTGGCTACCCTACAGAATTATGGCCTCTTTTTTTAATTGAAAATAATTTAGGGCACTCAACACAAGATTGAGTTTTCATAAATAGCTGAAAACAACTTAATTAGAAATCAATTATATATATGTATGGGAATTGCTAAGTCAGCCTGAACCAATGATTGAGCACCTGGGGAAGGGATGCAGCCAGCCCTGGGAGCACAGGCAGAAGCAATTCAGCTGCATAACCAGAAGGGGTGGAGCCTGGTCCAGCCCTCATCGAAGGGCTGGCAGCTACAAGAGAAGCATCCCTAGCTGGAGATCCCTCCTGCAGTGTCTGGTGAGCTCTGAGCCTTAGGATGGCTAAGCAAATTTATCTTTTTTCATTCCTGGAACTAGATTGTGACCATCACCCCTTTTTTGGGTCATTCAGAACTGGTTATCTGCTGTTGCCTTTTCCTACAATACATGTGTGTACATACATATATATACACACACACACACACCAAGTATTTTTTTTGTCAAAAGTGTAACAAAAGATCTACATCTGACTGTTAAAAGAAGATTATACCCAGGAGTAGACGTTACTTACCTTGGCCAAAGAAATCCCAATAGTTCCAGTACCACAGCAGATGTCGAGCACAGTGCTTTCTTGGCTCAGCTGTGCCCACTCCCTAATGGCAGCGTACAGAACTTCTGCAGCCTGTGTGTTTACCTGTGAAATTAATGTCAAACCAGTCTACTTCACAAACTGTAAACGTGTTTTAATGAGCTGCAGGAGAACAGCTTCTCTTTTACCTCATTTCTAAGAAACAAGCCCCATTCACGTGTAACCCAAAGTCATGCATGGCTGACTTCCAAGTCGTGACACCATTACAGGAGTTTCATTCAGTTCTGAAATACAATGATTTGGTTTCTATGTTCCTTCTGCTTCAGCACTTAACTCCGCTGCAACAGCACAGACTACATGGTCAGGATTAAAAGCATTGGGAGGGAAGAATTACCTCTTGGAAAAGGAAACGAACTACAAAGATTATGGAACTGCTGCTGCACGTTCTGTGCAAGGCCACTCAACAGGAAGCAAATGATATCAAAGCACTGAAGCAGTGAAAGGAAAAGCTACCTTTGACATCCCACCAAACACATTAACGCTCATTTACCGAGTTTTAACAGCAGAACACAGTACTCAAATGTATTTAATCGCAACGAAAGTGTAAAAGGTTGCATCTCCTAAGTATATACTATCTTGTTATGGGGAAGTAGCCAATTCTGAAGGCAATAATGCAAATCCAGTTAAGTTAGCAGCTCAGTATCATCCTTACTTGAAAAAATGCATGAGGAGAAATTCTAAACTTTAGGCCAAGAAGTTCTTCATAGATGTATTTATCGCCAGCCACGTGCTCCAAAGGTAAGTCTTCCAGATTGGGAGATTTCCTGGAGGAAGGGGAGAAACAAACACAAAAAGCAGACAAGCACGTTTGTTGCCATTTTTCCCAAAGCTGAAGTCATCTTGAAAACTATACTGCTACATACAGACAGAAATTTATTGTGTGCAACATCAATTGTGTTCTTCTACAGAACGTTGTCCCGAGTTTTTTTCTCATAATTCTTGTTCCATTTATACACAGTTGGGCCTAAAAGAGGCAGAACTTCACAGCCGAGAGCAAACAGCCACCTCCTGCAGCAACACCTCCCCAGTGTGGCAGCTACCCACTAACAGCGGGTTCACCACAAGGATGCTGGCTGCCTTTTTCCAGGCAGCACTATGTGGAAGTTTCAGGAGTTTTGTGGAAAAGGTAAATAACTGTTCAGCTAATTAGTAATGCTGCTGATATCTTCAGGAATTAGAAACAGATGAACTAAGGGTGTGGAAGTGCCACCTACTTTACTGTTGAAGACAACAAAACTGCTGCCACCCGAATTCCCCACAGCAAAGCTGAGTCCCTTACCTTTGGCCTTCCTCCACAAAGTACAGGGAAGTAACGCCGCTCTCCTTCCCTGCCCCTGCAGTGAAGTGCTCTGCCAGAGCAGCCTTCAGCTCAGCCAGCTCCTCTCTGCTTAACTTCTAAAGGTTTCATTGGAAAGGAGGGAGAATAATAATCTGTGTGACTTAAGAGATTATTTGCTACACGCCACCTGTACGGTAGCAGCATATAATAGAGAAGACAACTTACTGATGTAAATTAATTGCTCATTTACATGAATCAGACCATTTTAAATAGAAAAGTAGTTGCAAATAACTACTCATTTCTCTTTCACGTGCACTATTCAGAAAAACAAATTAATGTAATTTAGGCATCTCAAATACCTGAGGATTAAAGTAAACGACTGCCATGATGTGGCCATTCCTGCTGGTACGGACTGTGAGCTGCTTCCAGTGACCTTCGTAGGTTTCCGGGCTGTAAACTGAGTAAGGGGTTGACCTGCAATGTTCAGAAGCTGGGTTATTTAAAAAGGAATTGCTGTGGGGGGACAACATTCAATAGTTTATTGAAATAAAAGCAGCTCGGCAGGTAAAGCAATGAATCTGTTAAAGCAGAAGCGACATTGATTTGTCAAGAAAAGGATGACTTCCAAATCTGAACTGAGGAAAAAAAGATGAAGTAGATCCTATCTCCTCCTGCAACAATCTGTTCTTAGCTTTTCATAATCCTCATCCGCTTTAATCCTCCCAAACTCATAGAGAGCACAGGCAGCCTCTCACCATGTACAGAAAATGAAACAACTTAAGTCTTAAATGCCTTCATGGCTCCATGGCAAGTTGGAACTGCCCATTTCCACAATTATTCTGAGGTTTCGATGGCTGAGGATTTAACTGCTTCTTTAACTAATCTCTCCTTTTTAAGAAAGCATTGCTGCTCGCCCATTAATGTTTTACAGTTGTCTTGCAGGGTGATTCTCCCCCAAATCAGCCAAGCAGCTGCTTTTTGTTAATAAGAATTCTACGTGAAGCTGTCTTACAACTGCTTGTAGTTAATCTTACGAGAACTTTTGAGTATCCCAGACATCAAAACTTTCACAGGTAACTCATTTTACTTTTGCTCACCTTATATAGTCTTGAAAAGTTTTTACTACTTTTTTGGCAACAGCAGGAATGTGAATGGTATCAAACGGCTCCACTACAGCGCAGGTACCGCCCTTGTATTTGCCAAGACGACAACCCACAGTTTTGTCTTCTTGATTTACACCAATCCCAATCAGGAACTCGCATTTGTTGCGATATTCAGTCTAGATTTAAAATAAAGTAATGGAAGAGGTTCATACAGCACTCTCTGTATATGCCATGTTCATCCTGAAACAACTCTCACGTGGCCACAGGTACTTATACACACCTGCAGGACATTGCAGTTCCTGCAGAAGATGCTCCCAAGCTTTGGTGGAGGGGAACTAATGGCCATAATGACAAAGCACAAAGGACTTGCTATTCCAAGAGCAAACTCCTGCGCTCTCTGCAACATGCTTCCATTAGCCTACAACATGCTTGTAGGGACAGCATGCTTTTTAAAGGTACATTATTCTGCTTCTAGCAAACTTTCCCAGGCAGTATTTGCATGAAAGGCAACAATGCCTACAATTCATGATTGTGAGAGGAAGAAAAACCCTCAGTTTCTTCACTGTCTCTTAGGACGGCCGCCTGAACGCTGAGCTCCCTGCCAGCCCAGCGATCCGTTACCTGTAACGGTGAGGCCTTCACTCCCTCTATGGGGCAGCACATTCTGTTGTACTTCTGCTTCTGCAGGAATAGCCAGGGCAGCAGCGCTCTGTTGGTATTTCCAATTTCCCTGCCCGGATCAGAAACAACAATTAAATGTACACGTTTGGATCAAGTGAGGTTAACAGTTACATGAGACTTTTTTTTTTTTCCTGTTGTGGCCCACAAAGGCATGAGTTATCGCTTAGTCAGAGGAAAACCTTCCATGGTGTAACAGGGGAATAGAGCTCTCGTGTCACAGGGCCCGCAGCGCCAAGAAACGAGACTTTGTGCAATTTTATGGTAGGTGCCGAAGTGACCAGCGCACCCAACGCACGGGTGGAACTTTATCTACAGGATTAAGGGAAACGATGGAAAAACGCTTCCATTTGCAAAGACCGAACGTGAGAAGCGAGGGGATAACTTGTGAGAGAAGCCCAGCGGAGTGGGGCCGTCCCTGCACAGCTCTGGCCGGGCCGGGCGGCCCCTCTTGCCGTGCGGGGCCCCGAGCCGCGCGACCCGCTCCCGCAGCTCCCCGAGCCGCAGGCGGTGCCCGGTGCCCGGCGGCTCCCCGTTCGCGTCGGGCCGAGGGCGGCGTTACCGGCGGCATTACTTGGCCAGCTTCTGCAGCACCCGCTCGCACTCCCGCCGTTTCTCGGCCAGCTGCTGCTCGTAGGGCACGGCCCACAGCGGGGTGACCACGTCGGCGATCCGCTTGCCGAGGGGCTCCCCGGCCCCGGCCCCCTCCTCCCGCTGCCGTTTCCTCGCCATGGGATCGGCCTTAGGCTTGGCCGCCCGCACGCCCAGAGCGCGGCCCTTCCACGCGGCGCCCTGCAGCGCCCTGACGGCCTCGTCCCGCTGCTCCTCGCTCCTGAACGTCACGAAGGCGAACGTCTGCCCGCCGAGCAGCTTGATCTTGTGCGGGCTCAGCCCGTGCTTGGCCAGGAACTTCTTCACGTCGTTGAAGCCGACGTACTTGGGCAGGTTCCGAATCTCCACCTTGTAGATCTCGGAGGTGAACAGCTCCGCCCGGGTGTAGCCGTACGCGTCGGGGGCGCCCTCGGCCGCCTCCATGGCGCCGCGCCGCGGGACGGGAGCGGCTCCAGAAAAAGGAAGGGAAGAAAGCGAGCGGCCGCCACCCGCTTCTTCTAAGGGCGCTTCTTCAAAGGGCGCTCCTCGGGGCCGCCGCGTCCCATAAAAAATCGCTGCGAACGACGCGCCGCCTCAACGCTCCCTCAGCGCCGCCGCCATCTTAGGCCGGGCCGCCGCGGCGGGGGGGGGGAAAGGAAGGAAAAGAGAGGAAAGGAGAGGAAAGGAAAGGAGAACTGCCGGGCCGGGTCTCCGCGCTGCCGGGCACAGCTCAAAGCTCCGCGCTGCCCAGCGCGAGGTGGAGGGGCGGGGCGGGCGGCGCGGAGGGAAGGGGGCGTTTCCCATCGTGCCTTGCGGCGGCGCGGGCTGCGGGAATGAGGTAAAGGCGGGAGGGGCGGGGGCGCGCGGCAGGAAGCGCAGCGGCGGCGAGCGGAGCGCAGCGAGCCCGGCCCTATGGCGGACACCAAGGTGAGCGGTGGCGGGAGGGCGGCGAGGGCGGTGGGTGGGAGGGAGAAAGAAAGGCGGCGGAGCGGGCCGGGGTGGGGGATGGGGGGCGACGGAAGCGGGCGGGGGCCGCGCAGGGCCGGGGCCGAGGCCCGGTCGGGGGCCGAGCCGCGCGGAGGCGGCCGGGGCAGCGCCGCTCTCGGGGCCGCGCTCGGGCGGAGCTCCGCTCCCCGGGCCGTTCCCGCTCCTTCCGCCTTTCTTTGCCCCGCGGCCCGGCCCGGAGCAGCCCACGTGCCGCCTGTCGCGATACCGGCCTGCCCGCTCCCGCACGTGGCGGCGGGGCCGCGGTACCGCGCTGGGGCCGCTCCGCTCCTTTTCCCTCCCCTTCCCCACGCGCTCTAACGCGACTCGCTTCAATCTTAACGTCCCGCTCCGTCGGGGACGCGCCGAACCGTAGCGGAGCGCTCGTTGAATAACCGAAAGTTTTTCGCAGCGTTGTTTCCTGTCCTTTTCTTTCCGTGGAAGCGCGGCGCTCCGTGCCGCCCCTCAGCCCTCAGCAGGCCCCGCGGGCCGGGAGCGCCGTGCGTGCGCCCTGCGGCTGCGTTCGCCTTTGTGTTGTTCGAGCAGCACCGACGAAAAGACGCGGATCGCCTCTCTCCGCCCGAGATCGCTGTTTTGGCCTCGTTAAGTTTGCAGATCGCTCTCCCTTGTAGGCTCCTTCGCTGAGCGCGCCTACTGGCGCACCTGCCTGCCACGCGGCCGTGGTGCCGAGCCTCCTCACCGGGCTACAGCTTTCATGAGCCCGGCTGTGCAGGTGGACCCCGAGCGGCTGCGCAGGAAGCCTTATGTTGGCCATTTAGCCACCGGTTAAAAACAAAGGTCCTCAAAGGGTGCGGTGATGAAGAAAGTAAACTTAAATAACTTCATGAGTGTTGTTGCTGTGCTGCAGAAATCTGACTTGGGGAGTTCTGACACATAGGGCGAGAACAATGAACTTCTGTTGCCTGTCTTGATGGAGTTGGGCTGGTAGAGGTGGTTTCTTTAGTGATGTTTTTACCCCCTGTTAATGGTAGGTTGTCAGCCATGAGGTAGTGTGTCCGTTAGTAGCATAACGCACGTTGTGCTGGAGAAATGATTGGAGAAGTGACTTTTCAGCAGCCAGAAGCCAGGATAGTAAAACAAAATCAGCATGAGGCTGTTTCTTTTGTAGTCTAACTGCACATTGACACAGAGCAATTAATTTTCAACTGTGAATTTGGTTTATTTTTAGAGCACGGCTCAGTTGCTGAGATGCAATTGCTGAATAGCTGTGAATATAAGTATGCAGCAAGTTTATCTTTCTTTTTTGCTTTTCCCCCTTCCAGGAAGCACACGAGGAACATGATACTTCCACTGAAAACGCGGATGACTCTAACCATGATCCTCAGTTTGAGCCCATAGTTTCCCTTCCTGAGCAAGAAATAAAAACTCTGGAAGAGGATGAGGAAGAGCTCTTTAAGATGTAAGTAGAGCACTTCTACGCATTATCTAACTGCTTATCATACTTAAGTTTGACTGTGTTACAGGGAAGTTGGATGACTTGTTAGGAGTCTCTGTATGAAGCAGCAGTGTAAATTGGCTGCTGTTTGCTGTAGTGGCAGAGTTTGAGCTGGGGAGGGCTGACAGCACTGCTCCCAAGGAACTGATTAAGGTCTGGAATAGCATGAAGGAGATGGCATCATGAATTTGGTTTTAATATTGTCTCATTTAGCCTGAAAGAAAACATTAACTTGGGTAATAACTAAAGGTTTGAAGGTATGTGGTAGTAGTCTAAAACATATAGTGCAAAAGAAATGGAAGAGCAGCATGGAACCCAGGCACATCCCAGACAAAACTCTGTTTGGAACTAGTGTCTCTTGAGCAGATGTTTCCTTTCCTTTAGCAGTGTCTTAAGCTCTTCAGGCTAAGTCTGTGATCAGTGTTGACTGATCTCCCAGACTATTCCTGTTTTTCCCTTTTGGCACACTGGCATCTTGAAAAATTTAAAGAATGATGTTCTAAAGCTGGTAAGCTGCACTGCGGTGCAGCACGAGGCTTCCCTTGTACCTGACTGAAGAGCAGCAATAACAAGGATTTGGGAGTTGGAAGGGAGTGATTCTAGAGGGTGAGGGGCTTTGTTAACAGTGCTTCAAACACCAGGCTTGGAATTACACAAGAGCCTTAGTTTCAGGCTACTCAATTTTTTGAGTTAAAATTACTGCTGGCTGGCTGTAGCAGTTGTATTCCTAGTGTAGGAACTCTATGAATAGCAAAAGCTGTTATTTATACATTAATTTAAAATGCCAAATACATTCACTTCCTGAAGTGTGTCCAGAATATAACAAACCAGGGTAGATGTTAAAGAATTCCTCACAGCTTGCAAGTAAACTTGAGTGTGTGTCAGTTTCTGACACTGCATGCTGAATAAAAGCAGTGGTCACAGAATCACACAGAATATCAAGCTGGAAGGGACCCACAAGACTCATGAAGTCCAACTCCTGGCTCCACACAGGACCACCCAAGGTTCTTGTGTGGCTTAAAAGCCATCTGTTGTACCATACAGCGGAAGTGTTGTTTCGATGAGCTGTTACGTGCAGGCTGACTTCTTACGTTCTTCCTTCTTTAAGGCGAGCAAAGCTGTTCCGATTTGCATCCGAGAATGACCTCCCAGAGTGGAAAGAGCGAGGAACTGGTGATGTCAAACTGCTGAAGCACAAGGAGAAGGGAACAATTCGCCTCCTCATGAGGAGGGATAAAACTCTGAAAATCTGCGCGAACCATTACAGTATGTTATGCACTGCTATACATGCTACTGTTTTGTGTTTGTTTTTAAATTAAGCTTGATGGAGCTTTATACATTGAAAGTTAAGAGCCCAGTGGCTTTTAGCAGTATCTAGAGAATTGCTGCCTCTTAAAGCGAGTGTCCAACTTCCAGCAGACTGTAAATACTGTCATTTCTTGCTCTGACCACAGAAGACTTGTATCAAAACATGAGTGCTCACCTTCACGAACAGAAGGAGGCTGTGGTTTGATGATGGCCTGCAGCATTGAGTATGAAAGCTCTTAGTTTTAAAGAGTGCTGATGTTTGAAGACACTTTGAAATTTAACTGGGATAGACAGGCACAGTGTCACTGATCCCAACAGTTTGTTGTTTTTTAATGGTCAGAAAATGTGGACTTATGTAGTATCTTTGGAGTTAAGCTACATGCAGGTAGTTTGAAACAATTGCTTAATTTAACAATACTGATCTGAGAACAGAAGTGATGACTTATTTTTCTGTGGGCAAACCTTTACAGAAGGTCAAACAATCAGAGCACAGGTGTTCCTGGCTTTGAGTGAAAGAAAAGGGAAATACAAAAGTAGCACAGTCCCTAACCAGTAACAGTAATCAACCTTTTCTTTAGGAAAATATCCACATAAACAGATGTTTTTCCTGGAAAAACTGCTTGTGGTATAGATTCCTTTACTGAATTTCTGGCGATGTGCAGGCAGACAAAAAGACCCTTTTCATTTTTTACAAGCATTAAGTGAAACAGTGAAATCCCATCTCTAAATTTATTTAAAAAAAAAAAAAAAAGTGAGTTGACTGTCTTTAGATTTCTTCCAAACGAAACACAAGAGCCAGGCACTGGGATGGGGGGAAGCAAGGAATGCACATGTCTGAACTGTGTGCAGTGGGAGAGGGCTGAGTGGTGTGAGCAGTAACGTTCAGACTCCCCCCATTCAGTTGGGTTAAGTAACAGTGGTGTCTTGGAGGGAAGGGGCTCCATTTTGTGGGAAGGAGCAAAAGGGCTGAAAATGTGCTGTGTGCCTTTTACAGCAGCGCAGAATTTTGTGATCCCTTGTAGGAAAGCTCTCAGCAGAGAGCCTGATTAGATGACTAGTGTAGGAATAGCTATTTTTCTCACAGTATACCATATTTTCAGTGTGCAAAAGAATGGTCTTTCTCTCGGAGTGTCTTTTCTTCCTAAACTGTTTGACTGTTCCTAAGGGTTGTGCTTAATGCTTCCATCTCTCAGGTAAGTATAGAAGTTGTTTGTTTTGGGACAGAATTAAGATGCACTATAGTGAATCTAGCACTCTTTTATACAGTGATGACATTGTGTCATTTTACTGGCGGATGCAAAGAAAAATATATTTGGATGACGCTGTTTTTTTTATTTATCCATAAGTAATTCTCTATAAAATGCATTATGTAAGCAACAAAACCCTACAGATTTATGAAGGCTGGTGTGGAAAACGTGTATTACTGTGCTCTGTACCTCTTCTAATGCTTGCTTTTCAGTCACACCCCTAATGGAGCTGAGGCCTAATGCTGGGAGTGACAGGGCATGGGTCTGGAACACACATGCTGACTTTGCAGATGAATGCCCCAAGCCTGAGCTTCTGGCAATCCGGTTTTTAAACGCGGAAAGTGAGTGGACAGCTGCTGAACTTGTTGTACTGTGCTCTGAATGCTGCTGCAGAACACTGTCAGATATGGTACCCTACCTAGAAGCTTTAGCTAATTGCTGCTTTCTCTGGGAGAAGTCAGTTACTATTTTACCAAATGTGTTGACATATGGTGTAACAGCTAAATCTTAGTAATGTTTTCAGAGCTTTATGCCATAAGAACTTCTTAAGCTTAAGCTTTTTCATGCAAACATAATGCTGACTGAGCAGATGACGGGTGACCAGACATAAGTCAGCCCTTCACATATCTTTTGTGATGCTTGAGAAGGAGTTGTATTTCTTGAACTAGTTCACAGCTGCTTCTGAATTTCCTGTGGGGCAACAGTGACCTCGTGTGGTCAGTCGTGCCAAGCTGGCAGACCAGATTGCTGTTTCTATGGCTCTAGTGTTAAGTGCCTTGACTGAGCAGACTAGCAATCTATTGTTGCTTGTATTCACTGTGTATGAACATTGTTTAGGATAACTTAGACCAAAACATAAGACAGATCATATTTCTCTAGCTATTGTAGTCATGATTAACTTGAATTCGAGTCTTTGTCTCACAAGTACAGTACTCAAGCTTTATCTTTAGCACTTGTTGCTGAGACCCTAAGTTGTGTCGTGGTGTTCCTCTGGGGTGTAATGTAGTGGAGGGCCAGTAGTTCATAGCTAATCTTCAGTCTGCTGTGCATAGCTGTGTTAGGATACCGTTGTATTCTTATTTTTGTGGGGCAGGGGCAGCTAGGAGTCTTACTGACCACAAGGCAGTTCCTTCTGGAATCTTATTTGAAATATTTTGAAAGTGTGAAGGGCTTTCTTAGATTTGCTGCTCAAGATCTGCACAAAAAAAGTGACTGAAAAACTTTGTGGAGCTTTTTGTATGATCTTAATCACTCTGTAAGTACCTACAAGTTTTGTTTACACAGCCACTGATTTTGAGGGAAGATACTTGAGAAACATTCAGTGTTGCAAGGAGGTAAAGTTAATGAAAAAGTATTCTGTCTTTACTGAAACAGATGCACAGAAATTCAAGGCAAAATTTGAAGAATGCAGAAACGAGGTAGACAAGAGAGCAAAAAAAGGTAAGGGTTAAGTCTTAAATGTTGTGCATCTTCTGTTTGCTGGTTATAGCCCCCAGTGTGTCGTTGTGCTGGAGCAGACTCACTCTGTACCGAACTGCAGCCTTCAGTTCAGGTGCTTTTTTTGTCTGCGAGAGTAATCACTCACAGGCGTGATGAATGCCTTCTTTCTTGTGGAAGGCTGTTACAATTGCTATTGGGACATGGCTTTGCTTTTTCTTTTCTTTTCTTTTTTTTTTTTGTTTTTTTTTGTTTTGGAACTGCTGCAGAAGAAGTGTTTTGGTTTATAATACTCAAGTGAACTGTGAGCACTCTAACCACAGTGATATTTTCTCCTCCTAGTTTCCCATCCCGAATTCCACAACTACGTAGTCATGGAAATAGAATGTTCAGTTCTGATACTTAATGTATTTGGAGTGGTAGAATGTCTTCACGGGTCTTTATTGAATAGCTTAATGCATCACATTGTGTAATTGTCTGTTACAAGATAGCATATCTTGTGAAATAAACACCTCCATCTTCCTAAAGTACAGATTACAAGTAGTTGGCGAGCAACGCTTTTGATATTCAGATCAGAATCCTTCACTCTTAGGAACTGCCCCTCTGTCCCACTTCCAAAGTGGGGAGATGGGGTCTTGGGGAGGCTGGTTTTCATTTGAGATGGACTAGAAGCTGGGACTTGGGAGATTTCTGTGTTGCATGGGGTCTGTTTCTGGTAGCATGAAAGCTGACCAAATGATAAATATTTCTCTGTCAGTACGGTTAGACACTCATCTAGTGATTAAAATATCCAAATGGTATTTCTTGAATTCTGACACTGGAAGGAATTAGTAAAGAAGAAACAGAATGAGTCACTCCAGTGCTCAGTGGAAAGTTGCTTTTGCTCTTACTCTAAATACAGGTTGTCTCTCCTCCCTATCCTCTTTACCTTCCACCTTCACTGTTCCTCTGTTACAGGAAAATTGACTACTTCCTCTGTGTAACTTTTTTTTTCCCCTCATCAATCTCTTAGCAGGCACAGACAAAAATGACAGTGCCGATAAAGTTGCTGAAAAACTAGAGGAGCTTTCTGTAAAGGATGAGAGCAAAGAAGCTGAGAAGAAAGAGACCAAGGAAAATGAAGAAAAGCAATAAATCATCCTGGGCCTTGCAGTTTTTCTTTATATTTTTTCTTTTTTTTATTTTTACAAGGGACTTTATAAGGAACTGAATTCAATGTTCAGGTTGTTTTTTCTAAGCTTTTGCCCTTTTGAAGATGTCTTCAGAAAATCCATTCCCCAGTCATGAAAATGTACTGTGCTAACTTTCTTTTCCATAGTGGAAACACTTATTTATGGTCATCCAAAAGAGTGAATAAAACAAACTTGAAACAGCATCAGAGGATAGAACTGAGTTTTCTATATGCTTTAAAGGCTTATGAATACAATTGTTTCATTGGGTGTTGAGATGCATGTTGTCCTACCCAGGCTAACTAGATGAACAGACTTTATGAACAGGGAAGATTAGGATGGCATGCATGTCTTCTGAAACTAATACAGCACTCCTTTCACATTCCTCTCTGCTCTTTGTTCCTGGGCAGGAAACACACCTGTGATTCTTGAAATGCAGCAGGTTTGTGACATTAGACAGTAGAGCATTCCTGGTGCACTATTAATGGTGTTCCATTGGACAGGGAAAATAAAGGGGGAGCAAACATTACGTGAGACCTGAGTATTATCTTCCTACTAGAAAATCTCAGCTCTGCTGCTCATGAAAGTCATTAATGTCAGCAATGCTTGAGCCTAGCACAAAGCTGTAGCTGTGAACCCAGATCTTCCACAATGTGCTTCTTGCTGACTGAAGGCGGTATTGGTCTCTATATTAAGATGTATGCAAAGAAGTCTTAAACGTTGGAGTACCAGCAGTCAGCATATTGTAACAATCACACTCTAAAATTTATAAGCCTTTGTTTTTGTGTTTTTTCAGGGCCTTGGAGCTTTATATTGCTTTTAAGAATTGGGGAGGTGGTGACCTTACAGGATGCCTTCTGGGAGTCTGTCCCTCTTGAAGGGAGAAGTTCAGTTATTCTCTTAGGTGATCATGTTGTACACACTGAAGGGGCACAACTCTTGCCAGTAATGAGCAAGTTGATCAAATCTCTTTCCTACAAGCGTTAATTGCTTGCCTGGTTTCAAGTTACTGCTAGAGAGTAGGAGAAAATATATATTAAGTGATAAAACCAACACAATTTAAGTTGGATAGATTAATTGAATTTTGTTGTTAACCACTAATACAAGGTTAGTGTTAGATAGCAATGGAATTCTATGTTACTATTCTCAAACTATGAAAACTGAACAAAACTTGCTAAACTTTGTATGGTGTTAATATTGGCTAGTGAGACCTCTGTCTTCATAAAAAGGCTTTCTAAGTAGACTGGACTCTGCAATCTATCTGAGGAAAACAGACCTAAAAAAATGCAACTTGTGTTTCTGCTTAGTACTGCCTTTTATGCTACCGAACCAGTAGTCTTACATGTGGAACTGCAACTAAGGTACTCACTTCATTCAAACAAAGCAATTCCTTTAGTGTTGTACACGTTCCCCTTCAAGTACAGCAGATATTAAAAGTCTATTAATTAACAAAGATGGTCGAAAGGCAAAATATGGTGTTCTTCAGTGTTTCTGGTTTGGAAATAACAAAGCAAAGCTCTTTTGAAGTACGTAGCATTTGAATGTAAAAGCCAAATTGTTATCCATGAGTCACTGTAAATTCTCTGATCTGATAATGTCAAACTGTGTCTAAATTGATAGAAATGACATTTAAAAATTTCAAAATAAATGTAAATTTTCATTTAAAAGATTTGCTGTTTATTTAAAGAACTGCTGGGAATGTGCTCTTGGCCTGTGGGGCAGATGGAGATGACAGAGCATGATGGAGGCAGCAACACGGGTGGATGTGGTTTCACTAGCATTGTGCTGCAGACAGGAGGAAGCATCATTTGCCTTAATATTCTAAGTGTTCCTGTCTTAATGTTTGCCTTAGTATTGACAAAGTCTATTTAACTGTATTACCTTCTTTCTCTCTCCATTCCCCCTCCCTTACCTGTGCGTACTTAACTGATTTTCAGACATTTCCCTTCCTGCTTAGGTTAATTGGTCCATGTTTACAGTTCATGGATTGCTAACAAGCGATTTCTCTGGTTAGCACTTGGCTGAGGAACGTTCTGGTCCTGTAGAGCTGGCTACTCAACAGCCTGGGGATGCCTTGAAGTTCTTCCAAACTGGACTTAGCTAAAATTGCTATTGCTTTGAAATAGAAGGAAGGGGAATAACCCAGTGCTTCGCTGATGCACCAAAATCTTCAATGATGTATCGTTTCAGAGCCAGAAGATAAGGGGAAGAATTGTTTGTGTAACTTCTCAGCACGTGAATTTAAGTACAGAGTATCAACGAGTGGTCTGCTGGTGAACGTGCAGCCTACAGCAGTCCCTCAAAGCGAGTTGTTTGTGGAAATACTTTTTGTTCATGTGAAGTTCAGGTTTGTGTGTACAGCGTTACAAACCAGAACCGGTGTTTTAAGCACAGACCAGGTCGTGGCCCAGTCCTGCAGTACACGTGAAGTAGCGCTAGCCTGCAAGCTCTTCTGGGGAGTTTTATTTAGACCTGACTCGTGTGGGTGGCCAAAGCGCGCTCCTAACACGCGTCTTCTGCTTTACTGTGTGCTTCAACAGTCAGCGACATGCATCCAGCCGCGGCGGGGCAGATGCTGCCCGAGCACAGCCCTGCTTCGGCTCGTCGCGCTGCTACGTGCGCCGGAAGGCTTTCAGCTCAGCACCGCGCGGCGCTCTTTAAAACGCCGACCCGTTAGGCGCGGGGCAAAGGACCGGACCGAGCGTTCCGGGCCGAGCAGCTGCCGGCCCCGCAGCCCCTGGCGCCCCGCCTCCGCCCACCCGGCGCGCTGCAGCCGAGGCTCGTGGCAGCGCCCTGCCCCAGGCTGCCGCCGCTTCCCAGCGCCGCAGAGCGGCGGATGACGCCGCGGGGCAGAGCCCGGCTCTCGCGTAACCGCGTGCCTTCGGGCCGGTGCTCGCTCTGCTTTTCCACATATTCAAAGCCGACGCTTTCGGTTTTATTGCAAACTCTGCAAAGCTGAGAGCCCTCGTTTTATTTGAGTTTTTGCTCCCGCAGTTCTTCTTGTTCTGTTCCGAGCTCCGCCAGGCCCGCAGCGCTCGCCTCCCGTCCCGCGGCCCCGCGGTTCGGAGCAGCGCCGCGTCGGACGAGCCGAGCGCCCGCACCGCCCCTCCGAGCTCCTCGGCGCCGCCCCGCGCGGAACCCGGGGAGCGGCCCCGGCACGGGGAGCGGCCGCGCCGCGCTCCTCCCGCGCCGCCTGAAGGGGCGGCCGACATCCGCCGGGTGGGCCGCGCCGGGGGTGGGATTTCCTGTGCCGGAGGTCAGCCGCGGCCCGGCCCTCGCTGCTGCCGCCCGGCCCCGCTGTGCCCGCGTCCTCCCGGCCGCTCCTCCCGGCTCGGACTCGCTCAGTGATGTGTAAGCCACAGGATGCCCAGCAGCACCGGCAAGAGGTTTAAACCGACCAAATACATCCCCGTCTCCACGGCGGCCGCCTTGTTAGTGGGTTCGACGACTTTATTTTTCGTTTTCACGTAAGTACCACCGTGGGGGCCGGCGGCTCCCCGGCCCCGCTCCCTTTCGGCCGCCGCCGGGCCGGGTTAGCGGCGCCGGAGCCGCCGGCCGTGCGTTCTTTATGTAACCGAGCCCGGAGCCCGAGGAGCTGACGGGTGCGTCGAGATTTGCTCGAGGGAAGGAGCGGGGGATGGGGGGGGAATGAAACTTTTTGTTGCCCCCGTTTTCTGTCGCTCCCGCGTCCCCTCATGGCAGAGCGCAGTGCCGGCGCTGCGGGGCGGTGGTCCGGCCGTGCCGCCCAGCGCGGGGTTCGAGCCGCGGGTGGCTGCGCGGGTTCGGCTGTGCGGGGCTGTGCGGGCTGTGCGCTGGAGCGGCCGAGGGCTCGGTGTTGGTGTGCGCGTGGCCGCGTTTTTAACCTCCTTAAGTTGTGCCGTAATGTAATGCTCGGCGTTTCACGGCGCTCCTTACTGGTGCGGGTATCGTGGCTCAGCATGCAGAGTGAAATGCAGATGTCGTTTTGCCAAGCGGTTTCTTAAATCAGAGCAGCGTTTGACGCCGAGCAGTGCTCTTGGCTTAGTGTGACGTGATTACTGGCTGCTGGCTTTAATGCCTCTCACGCTTAGGGATCGCCGAGCCCTTTCAGGATACCGCACCGTTTCAGCTGGTAGAACCGGTATGTGTATAAACCCATCCTTGTCATTGGGCTCCTCATCATGGCTGGGGCCTCGCGGGCACACGCAGCACACAAGTTGCCTTTGGCCACAAACTCGGCTCACAGCGTGCTGTGTTTATTCTGTTCACGTGGTTTCACAATCAGAAAAAGGGATCTTAATGCCAGCATTTTCCTGCACCTGGAGAGATGGGTGCATGCTGAGGTTGTCTCGGGAGCTGCGTGTTGCTTTTCATGTGACGCTCTGAATGTGTGGCTGTGATGGATGTGCTGCTGTGCAGCCCTTGGCTGTTACACCCTGCCATGGCAGCAGGGTGCCGCGGGGATGTCCCTGTCAGAATCTGTCACTGTATGGAGGAACAGTTTGTAGTCTGTTACCAAATCTCAAACTTAATCCCGCTCTCTGTTTGCAGTGAATAATTACATGCAATATCAGATACTTTTAGGATATCTCCATATTGTAACTTGGCCTGTGCATCTTGGAATGTTAGTACTGTGTCAGAGACCATCCCAGACACACGCTCCGTGCTGCTGCCAAGCTGTGTCTGTGATGAAAATAACACTTAACTGAGCAACTGCTGTTAGGCAGTCTCTGAAGTCCTGTCCATTCAGAAATACTTGGACAGATCTGCACAGATTTGCTGTTGGTTTTTTTCATCCTGAGCAGTTTTAGTGATGTCTGTCTTTGGGAGCAAAGCACGCGGTGTGTGTACTGGTAGCATCTTTTCCTGGTGGGTTTTTCCTTTTGTTGTGACCCGTTACTTTAGGCTGTGCAGACTGCACTTTCCTGGTGCCAGCATGCACTGCTGCTGTTGGTACACACCCCAGTGGTGCAGCAGAGGAGGCACTGCCTGCTGCCGCTTCAAGCTCTGCTGCTCATATCAGCCTGCTTGCTGGTCGCAGCACCGGAACTTTACCAGGTGATGATTTACTTGAGTTTCGGCTCATTTCTTGTTTGTGTTGTTGAGCTCCGAGGCCGCTCTGTCTGTTGAGGACCTTATCTATACGTAAGTGCATGAAACTGGCCAAAGGAGGGGATTCTCACAGCAGGTTTTGGTGCCGATCGGCCCAGTGGGATGTCACAGAATCCACCAAATTCAGCATGTGGAAATGAATAATGGATGTTAATGTATGTGGAAAAAGTGAATGATAATTTTAAAAACTGCTTACTGAGTAGGAGACAGCGTGCTTTCTGGGCACTGCACGAGTTCCTCAGTAGCTCTCTGAGCCTGCCTGTGTGCTCAGCCATGCACGGTGAGGGCCTTCTGCTGGGTGGAAAGCGCCCTGAGGCCAGGGCTGGCATCTAGGCATCGTAATCTTTATCTGTAGCTGTGGGCCAAACAACTTTGCTAAATAGTAGCACCTGAAGGGAGTTTGAAATACATGCTGTGCACTGTGATGTCGTGGTGGTGTTGATCAGTGGTATGATGCATTAATTTGGGAAGGTTCCACGAGAGATGCTTCTCTATTCTTTTTCCTCGGCTGACTATCCAGCATTTGCTGTGTCCCTGTGGTATTCCTTCTGGTTCTGTGAGGGGGAGCTGAGCTACTTAGCTGTTGCAGCGCTGCCTGGAAAAGCATCTGAGAGCGGGTGCGTTGTGGGCCCTCAGCTCCCCTGTGCGCTCCTCTGATAATAAACAGAGCTGTGTGAGTAGGTGGTCTGGTTTGTCACAGTAGGGGAGTAAATGTGCATTAACTGTAAGCGTTGCGAATGAATGCATACATAGTGCTATATATAATAATTAGGTTAATTTACTTATAGGAACAAATCAAATGGCATAATGAAGGAAGAATTCTGCTTAATGTTACCAGAATCCAGAGTGATTCAGCTGCAGCACATTGAGCTTTATTTCTTCCAAAACCTTTCTTCCTTTGTATTTTCATTAAGGAGAACAGTGTAAACCATTCCAACCCAGTCTGGGCTCTTCTGCCTTGGATTGCTGGCTGCTGTGATGTAAGCATTAGTGTGGTCATCCACAGAACCCGAATCTCGTCAACTTTCCAGCTTTACTTTCCAACTTTAGGTTGTGTAACTGCAGTATTAGTAGAGATGGCAACTTAGCTGTTAGTGAGCATTATGCTATAAAGCTTAACTTCACCCAGTGAACGATGATGCTGGAGCTGGTGATGCTCTTCACTGGTTCAAACTGTGCTACTTACTGTTGTTTCTATTGCCAGCATCCTCTCCATTTCAGCTTAGCTGCAGTGCCTGCATGTGTAGGTGCCTAAGGTTGTATGGAAAAACTGTGGCTTAATTTAGTCATGAAAATAAAGAAAACAAAGTTCTTCAGTCTTTTGCCGAATACAGTAGGCTATGAATTTCTGGTAATGGCCACGTTGTGACTTTTCTGCAGCATGCAGTCAGCTGGACATTTTGGAAGCATGGCAGCAACACGGTGTCTGTAACAAAGACCAGGGTGCAATACTTTGATGCGATGGGAGTTGTGCTACTGTGTGTTGAGTTCTCCACCAGGATGGCATGGGTTGTTTTCTGGGTCAGGGCACCACTGAGTGAAAACTCATTCAGCCAATGCTGAAGATGAGACTTGAATTTTGCTTACAAGTCACAATGAGACGTAATCATAGGGGTATGCCACAGACACACACAGCTGGCACTCTGATGGACCTTCTTACTAAACCACACTCTGCTGCTTGAAGCCTTAACCTATTTCTGATTATTATTATTATTACTTTTATTTTTTCACGTGCCAAACCAAGGCTTTCTGGCACTGGTGAGGAGCAGCTTCGTGCAGGGTTTGTGCCAAGCCATGTGGATGGCACTGGAGAGAGTAAGAGTGTCCAAAAACGTGCATTGGTTTAATTAGGTGAATGTCATCACTGAAACAAACACTAATTTGGGAATTGTAATTTTCAGTGGAGAAAAGGCAGGTATTTTTTAAAAATGTAAAACTAAGGAGAGATTTCAGCTTCCTTAGACAGTTTAACTTTGAAAGAGGTAAGGCTTTACCGACTGGCCATGTTTGTCAGCTTCTGAAAGGATGTTATTCTTGCTATGCCAAAGCAAAGGCCTTTTAGACTGTGGCAATTTAATCTTGATATGTAATTTTATTCTATACTGTATCTAAAACTTGTCATAAAGGATTAAAAAAAAAAAAAACACAAAAAGCAGGACAGGAGAATGCATTTAACTGAAGTGTGAGAAGTCTTTTTTAATCATTCCTAATGCTGGAAGGGAGCTGGGTTTTCTGGCTATAGCCGGGAGAGTGTTATCATTGCTTCCACGGGGAGCAGCAGAGCTGACAGCACAGGGCACTTCTGTGAGCTAATACAGTTTTTTCCTCAAGGGAGGAAAAAATGGTGTTTATGTTCAGCAGGAATATTCTCTCCTCTCGTAGGAGAGAGGAGCTGTGTCTCATTGCGGGCGGTTGGCGGCTGGGTGCCTGCAGTGGGGCAGCGCTCTGCTCTGCTGCAGCCATCGCGGTGCCTTTGGAATGCTGCGTGCAGATCCAGGTTTGAAGCCCAAATAGGTAATGCAGGGAAAGCAACGTCCTGTCTGTTTTCCCTAGTGAGCAGAGATGGAGGATGTGGGTGTATGGAAATAGGGATGAGAGGCTGCCTGTGTTAGACCAGGGTGGGCCTTTCAGCCTTTGTGCACGAATACACAAACAGCTTTTCTGTTTTTCTTTAAGGTCTTTTTTGGGATGCTATTTTAAATGCTATCCGTGTTTATCCAAATATGCTGCATATGTATCCTTTTATAAATAGAAGCAGGCTCTACAAAATGGTTCAGATGGTATGGGAGCTTACTTGGCTGTTAGCAGTGTAAACTGAGGGATGCTACTCCTCAAAACTCAAAAAGAAATGAAGACAGACACATTTGGTGACCATGGACTTGTGATTTTTGAGGTTCGCTACCTGAGTCAGTTGCTATTTGTACATGTACCTTTTTTGGTTAACAACTTATTCTGTTAGGTAATACTTCTTAGCTGAAATCGACTTCAGGATCCTGTGGCACTGGAATCTCTGTGCGTGTTTTCATGGGATGTGTGATGGACAACCGGAACAAGAGCTATGAAGGGAAACCACAGATTTTGTTTAGCTTGCAGCAGGAGATGTCTGGAATAAAGTAATACAGTGGTATAGACTGGTTAAGGGCATGGAACAGATGCATGCTGGAATGGGGAGAGGCATCTTTAAAGCTGAATCAGTGTATTTCTGTAAATGCTACGAGAGTGGAACATTGATTTAATGTCCTTTGAGTCAAGCCAGCAGATACAGGATTCCTTCCTCGCTGAGCCATGTGTAGCATAAAGTTGTGCCAGGCTGCCAGAGAGCGGCCATCGCTTATTGCATGGCAGTGGGAGTGCCAATGAAGTTGGAAGGAAGAGGTACAGGGACTGAAATAGAATGCCATAGGCTGGAAAACTAGTCATCCTGGTTCCTGTTTTGCTTTAGAAAAGGCAGTTTTGGGGATCCCAGTGTGGTGTTTGCTGTCGTTCATTTAAGTGAGTACACCACAACTGTGTGCTGCATTCTTCTTCAATGAGTAATCTATATCCAGAAAATCAATTTCTTAATCTCTAATTGTTCTTCTGTAGTTTCTAACGTAATTAGCTACATTTGCTTCAAAACTGTCCAAAGTTACTAAACTTCTGAGCTCTCGGCCTGTTACATAGGCAGTGGTGGGTTTGTGGATGCTACAGAATAAACAGTACAGTAACACAGATATTGCAGTGGTTACCATGGTTTTCTGTTTGTGAATCTGTAAGTGCAGAATTTGTTGTCCTCAAATGTGAAATCATGAAATATCTTTCATAAACACACGCTGCTGTGTTTTGATACCTAGAAGGGGCGGCGGAGCCATGTGCAGAACACGAGAACCCTTGAGTTTTAGACCTGAAGCTGAACACCAAAGCAGTTGTTTGCAGTGTACGTGTGCACCATTTTAAAATGCTTTTTAATCCTGTATGAAGTCACGTAATTTGGAAGTGCTGCCCTTTGGCAACTGGATATAAGTTCTATGGAGCAAGGTAGCAGTATTAAGATGGGATGAATGAGAAATGGAGATTTTTGTCAAGCTGCACATGAGATGATGCCATTGTTTTTTGAAGGGAAGAGCTCATGGAAGCTGACCAGCCAGTAAGTGCCTTGAAAAGAAGGTCCATGTGTGCCATTCTGAAGTGACTGCTCTCCAGGAAACCTGGGTACAGCCTCAGACTGAATTAATAGCAGAATGGTCTTAAATGAACAAATTAATGTGTAAGTTGGAGCCTGACAAAGCAAACTTGAAACTGCCTAAATGTGTAAGGGCTATCACAAATAAAGTCAGACAAAGCCTTATTCTCCCAAGATTCTCAAAACTAAATTGGCATTTACATTAGCTCTCTTTCATGTCTTCAGGGAAATAATGCAGTGTAATATCTGTATCAACACAGCTTAAGTACGGTGTTGAGAATACAAATGCGTGGACGTTTTTATAAACAAGTATCATTGTAATTTAAATTCACATCAATCACAGAAATGCTTTGAAATGAAAAGGTTCAGCTTAAAACTTTTGTAGCTACTCCTGCTGGGGGAAGGCAGGTTTTTCCTTCTGGAAAAGCGTTTCCTTGCTATCGGAAGTTATTTGGTATTATTTTAATTGCTCATAATCTCCTTTTCGATTTTTATTTATTTATTTACTTTCCTCACGAGTGGGATCTCATTTTACGTGCTCAGCTTTCTCTGCAGATTCCTTCCCTAGCAGTAGGCCTCTCCAGGTGTGCCAGGACCAGCAGCAGCGCTGCTCCCTCAGCAGGCAGCCCACGCCGTGCTGCAGCAGGGCTTGCAGGCGGCCTTGGGCCAGCAGCTGCTGCGCTGCAGGGCGGGAGGTGGAGGTCGGTGTGGGCGGAAGCTTGTTGGCTGTCTTTAGGAGCTTAATGGTTACAATGTCATGCTTAAACTTTCATTTGTATGTCATTCCACGTGGGTAAGTCCTTTTGCCAAACAGTATTTCTTGCGCTGTGTTCCAAAGGCCAGTGGGATTGAGCTAAATCTGTGGTTCAAGAGCTGAAAAATTAATGATTTCTTTTCTAGCCTGCTGTGTTTGATCTATAATTCATATCTGGTAAAATGAGAAATGGGCTTTTGAGTTAGCCATTGTTTCTCCATTTACTAGCTGGGTGTTTGTGGTGGTGGTGTTTTTAATTCATCCCTCACAGGATGTCGGGGTGTGAATTTCGGGCCATCGAATGCACCTGAAGGAGGAGGCTGTTCAACCCACATTTTCTTCATCTGTCATCATCTTTTGTTTTGTTTTGTTTTATCCCTGTGATATCTGCCTCCAAATGACACAGCTGTTGTAGCACACGGCTGCACGGCCCTTGATTTTTAACGTTGCTATAAGAGCAAAGGATTCAGGGTTACGAGATACAGTGAAACATCTGATCCTGTCTGTTGAGCTGGGATGGTTTGTGTGGGTTGATGCAACAACTTTTCCGTGTTGAAACTATCCTCTCCAAAGGGGTTGGCCAAGGCCTGTGTCTTCCTACCCACCAAGTTCTGCATTCTTAGTCTGAATTCACTTGATCCATAAACACAAGCGGAATTTGTTCTGGTGAACAGGGAGAGAGGTCTGTCAGCTTGCCAAGTAATTGTCCTTGAATGCAGTGGAGCCCTGTTTAGTGGAATGGTGCCCTTTTATTTTTATTTTATGGTGATGAATATGCTTGTTCTTTTGTTTGCTTTTTTCAGAGTGATGTTATTTATTTTTCTTGCTTAAACTGCTTTGGAAATGGGGAAAAGATATCTTAGTGTAAATCCACTTGGCTTGCAAAAAAGCATCTCATCTTGCCAGCTTTCTTCTTAGTTCCTATAGAATTACTGTTCTGTTGGGCTGCTTCGACCATGGTATATGTTGTAATATGTCTCCAGAACAGTGCACTGTGCATGCACGATGGGTGGATTCCTGCATGTCTGATGAAGCATTGATTCTCCGTGCTTGTGAGTCCTGCCAACACTTCAGTTAGGAAACTTAAGGTTTTAATGTACATTCTGTCTTTTAGTCCCAGTTTGGCCTCATCTTTTGGAAGACATTTCTCTGGAACAAGTCATGATGTACCAGGATTTTTATAACATAATAAAAAAAGAGAGTTTATACTGAGATAGTTAATTAAACAGTCTGCTTATAATTCATATTTCTCCCTTGATGTCCTTTCTCACTCTTGCTTACCGTTCCTGTTCAGAAACTCAGTGAAGGTGTATTAAAAGAATTAAAAAGATGGGATTAAAACATGCTTCTGATCTGACGTGCCACTTAAAATCTCACTGCAAAGTGATTATTCCTGGGTATTCACCTGACTTGGTTTAAATCCCTGGGAGGGCTGTTGATTGCCCCAGCTGACTGCATTACTTCAGCTGTGTCCATCATCCTGCACTTCCTGGGCCTTCTGAAAGAGGACTGAACTCTCCCTTGCCCAAGGTCCAGATCATGTTCTGTGACAGGATGACGACCTTTTCAGCAGAAAGTAAAATAGAATTTTTGAACTTTGCTCTTGGAAATAACTGAATCCTTGTGGTTAGGACCTTAAGGAGAAAGAAACATTTTGCTTGGAGGAGAGAGCTAGCAGGAAGACTTCAATCCAATAGTTAATTTAGCGAAGTGATTTAGGATGGAATATATCATACAGCACTGCTATATATCCGCACGCTGTGCCATCAGCAGATGCCTGGACAGGCTCTCATCCGCTCTTCCAGTGGCTGGTAGTCTTTAGATGCTCCATTCCTCAGTTTTCCATCTGGACTTTGTAATTTTCATGACTTATTCCAGAATTCAGGCACCCTGGAGCAGACCTGTTTGGTGACAGTTTGGCATCGCTTCCCTTGCTGTGGATGATCACCCTATCAGGAACTGCACTGCTGCGATGACAGTTTGCTGGAAACCATGCACAGATTCAATGGAAGTTGGCTGAGCCCCAGCTCCACAAATTAGTGGTCAGAAGAGACTGTAGGGCACGAGTCTATGCAATTTGTAGTGTTGTCTTGATTCTTTTCTTAATTAAAGCTTTAAAAAGTGTGTCAGCAGAGTGCCAAGGACAAGAAATGATCAGCTCAAACATTTCATTGCAACAGATGATGCTGTTCCATATTCTCACAGGAGCATGGCACGTGAATACAGCAGTTATTTTTTTGTCACTTTTGTTCACTTTACGGTCATCAATGCTTTGAAATACTGTAAATAGTCTTCATAACAAATTCCGGTTTTTGCTTTTTTTTTTTCCCTTCTCAATTCCTTAAGTTTTTTTTTCCCCGAATTCTTTTAAAGAGTAGCATCTGAATGATTTTAAAGCCAGAGAAAAACAATTACACTTTTTCTTAGCTGCTTTTTTTCTGTAAGGCTGCTTTCTGTGAGGTTTCTCTAACATGTAAGGAAGCACAGTTGCTTGCAATTCTTCATAGATCTAGTGAGGATTACTAGAATCTGCCTGGCTAACTTCAGGTGAGATCATCTATATCCTTTTATTGTTGTTCTTAAGCATCAAGCTTTTGAGTTGCTGCTTCCTCAGTGCTGCACGTGTTACTGCTCCATCCCAGCCTTCAGTATGGCACTGCAAGGGAAGGACATGGCAAGATGGAAGCGTGGAAGGTCAGAGCTGGTGATGACAGTAATCTGAGAACTGCACCTCTGCTTAGGTTTAAGTGTTTCCTATAGAGTTGCTATTTCATGGCCTCAGGTTTTGGATGTGTTCTCTGTGGTAGGATTGTGCCACATGCTGGGGCCATCACTATAAAGCAAGTGTCAGGACCTCATGCTGTTCCTCAAAAGTGTTTTGCACACTCAACTTGATTCTTTCATTCCCAACCCCTCTGCCTCCTCCTGTCCCCCTGAGCAGCACAAGAGGAAGGGGAATAGAGGTTGCAGTCAGTCCTCAGCAGTTCCTTCTCACACCTTCCCCTGCTCTGCTGTGGGCTCTCCCGGCTGCAGTTCCTGTCAGGAGAACTTGCTTCTATGTGGGCTTTTTTCCAACATGCAGAGTAAGGCTGAGAGCCCTTTGTGGAGAACCCTAGGATGTGAGCTTAGCTGTAGGTAATGCAGTTCTATTTATGTAAGAATTTTTATATGCGGAAAGAGACAGTGAGGCAGTGGGAGTGGCAGAACAAAACAAGAACAAAACAAAGCCCTTCTGACCTTCTTCATCCTCGGTGGAGCCATCCAGGTCAGTCAAACAAGGAGGAAAACAAATTTTCTTAATTCTTTCTGTAAATCAACCTTTTTTTTTTTTTTTTTTTTTAGTAGCTCTTATCAGCACCCTCTCCAGAGAAGTCGTCTAATGTGAATGCGCAGTGATGGCTCACAGCTCTCTGAACTCCTCAGAACTTCCACTGTGATTCAGTGAGTCATGTAAACGTGACTTGTTCAGATGTGACTCAAGTATCCTCCATGTGCCTGGGCTCCTGAGTCGCTGCTCTGTCACGGGCTGGGGGCTGCCGGCATCCAAGCTAGCTGTTCCCTTCATGGACAAGACATAAGGAGATGGCCGTTCTCCCTTCTTAGCGCCTGCTGAACGCTGGGTTTTGGTTACAAGGCTGAACTGTGGAACAGACCTCCCAGAGAACGTCTCTGCTCTCTGGGGCAAGGGAGCAGAGCTGAGAGCTGCGAGGCTGCTTGTGGAGCAGTCCGTGTAGGTGGGGGGACAAAACATGAGATAATTAACACATTTTCTGGGGGAGTGTTTGAGTAGCTTTGGCAGCTCTAACCTGCTGTTGGAGAGTACAGAGGACTGGACAAGGAGGAGTGGTAATCAGTTAATGTCAGGAAAATCGGCTAGCTCAAAAATTCTGTGAAAAACTGAGCTTCCAGAGCAGAAATACTAAAGCTCCAGCTTAGTTTGTAGGGTATTTCATTTTCTTTTCTCCTGCCCTGAGGCGCTCCACCATAATTGCCTTTGCTCATGCTGCACCTGTCAGGAGCTGACAGTGTTGGGCTCCAAACCTGGTCGGTGTGACAGCGGTGTGTTTCACCCTGCCAGAGTGGAGCTGGCGCATGTCCATCCTGTAGGACTTGTCCCAGCCTGCCAGCTTTTCTTCTTCCCAGTGCAGAGATAATGCCAAACTGCTTTTTAACTATTTTCCCTTTGGCTCATCTCCCCCATGATGAAGTTTGAAGTGATTTCTGCATTCCTGGTATAGATACGTGAGCAAGGCTTCTTGGTAATTTTTTTCTGGTGCCAAGAGACTTGGTGGGACTGCCCAGAGCCTTCTGGTGAATGCTGTGTGCAGGGGTAGCTATCAGTGGGCACACTTGGCTGTAAAACACGATCTGCATGTAGACACAAGCTGGAACACTTATTGTAGACAGTTTATCCTTGCTTGTGGTGAGTTTACTGTGGCACCAAGAGAAAACAAGTACTGGAGAAAGGCATTTACAGGTTTGATCTGAACGTTTCTTTAATGAGAATTACTCAGCTGGTTTTCACTGGATGAGATATGCAGAAGTCCTATTGCAACAGGGCCCACCAGGATTTACTTGTTTTAAAGATGACTGTTGAGTATAGCCAGATTCGCCCTGTGTACCTGTACACCTCTTGAAAATACCAACTTCTTCGCAAGCATTCTGGAAACTAGGAAAAGTCTGCTGTGGCATTCTGGATCTTTTTTGAACACTTGGCTTTTTTAATGTGGTTTCTGAGGAAATTAGACTTTGTTATGTTAGTCTGCCTTTCTTCTGTTCTGAACTTGTAAATCCATTGCTTATTTTTTTCGAATTCAGTAATAGCACTGAAATCATTAAGATGATAAAGAAGTGTGATGCATGAACAATAATTAATATTAATAATTGTTTCTTTCCACTTGAGGGAATGAACTGCATGTAAAATCAGCAGTTGCATTTGGTCATATCTTCAAATTTGCCATCCTGGTCAGAGAACTGTTCAGCCAGACCCCAGCTGTGTTTTCCCTTGTTTACTTTCTAAGGGGACATGAAGAGAAACTGAAAGAGGAGTTTCTTCAGGGGTAATAGATAATATTCTGATGGAAGATTTAGTGAAGTTTTCAATATATATATATCCATACAGAGGAAATATATGAAGGAAGAAGTCATAAAAACGTGAGCAGTGATTGCAGAGGGGGTTGGGGTGGTGTTACACAAGGACACAGGATGCGTATCCAGGAAAGGCATTTGTTCATCTGTGCATGAAATATGTTGTTTCATCTTAATATAGACAAGTTCACAGATCTCCTGCTTGTATAATGAGAAGAATCGTGTTGGGTGTAAACCCATTTGAGTGTCCTTTTTTGGGCTCCTTTAAAAATACAGAAGAACTGTTTTTAATGCCTGTATTTATTTTGGTACAGTGTACAGACTGCTGGAAATATGTTTATAGCACAGTGTAATGAGCTGAGGCTCATCTCTAATATTCCACTGCCTCATAGCTGGATAGAAAAAGCTGATGCTCTCTAAATATGTATTTGTGTCAGACACTGGCTTCCACTAACAGTTAATGCTGCGAGGAGCTGCCTATCTAATACCACCCAAACTAAGAGTTTGGGCAACAACTGCTCCTAAGCATATGATAGAGAATGGTCCCAGTTAATGCAGCATTGGTTGACTTCTGCAGCAGTTAGATTCATCAGCGCCTGCTCTGTGTTCTCTCTTTAGTGAACATCACCATTTCTATTAGTTCACTGGTGTTCAAGCTTGATGACCTCATGCTGAGAAGCCATTTCAATTTGCAGTCTACCTGTGAATTACTAATTCCAGGTCAGCCTTGAGACTGGTTAATGTTTTAGATGCAGGAAACCTGGTTATATGGAAATAGTGTTACTTCTATTGGAACAGAGGTACAACTCTTCCTGGACCAAATTTATGTGATGTGAGTATGCTGTTCTTCAGTGTGCCAGTGGATTGTCTTCCCACTTTAAATGCAATGGTTTTAATTTCTTCCCACTTCTTTTCCAAGAGGAAGGACGTTTTTACTGATGCACAATTACTTATTTCATTAACTGGGAGACAGTTTTGGAAACTGCATTTTTAAATAGGAATGTCTTCCACGGTACAGGGAATAATATTCAAGTCTAAAATAAAATAGAAGTATATTTTGAAACACGACTGTGCTGATCATTGAACAGAGAATAGTGCAGTTGGAGTTGTTTGTGTCAAACTTGCTTCCTGAAGTCACAGTTGGTTCCCAAATGTTTGTGAGAGCCATTCTGCAGCATCTGCTCTGTCTGTCCGTTGAACATCCCCTTGTTCCTGTTGTCCATGGGTTGCCAGGGGTCAGCACTCACTCTTGCTTTTTCTCTAGGCTCACACCACTGAACCTGCTGCCCTTTCTCCCTGAAATTGGATGATACTGAAAAGCTGGCATTCTCTTTCCTTGCACTCACAAATCTGAAGACCACCACAGATGCTAACTTTTCTTGCTGTTGGTGCAGCTTGTGTTGGCAGAGACAGAGAAGTTTTAGAAGGAACTGAATGTTTTCCAGTGTGCCTCTAAAATCTCATGTTTGCTTTTAAATGTTAGCAGACAAAAAGGTCCTATTAGTTATGATCTCCTTAGGCTTGCTGGAGAAGAGAATTGATTTAGGGTCTGGAGCAACTTCTCTGTCTGTGTTTTGGCCACTCTGCTTACTGCGAGTAGTAGCTAAATCCTGAATTGCAACACAGAGTAGGCATTTTAAACGATTCACAGTTTTTGAAAACACTGGTATCATGCCATGACAGTGTTCTAGAGAGCTACTTTTTTGAATTACAACTGGAACTGGAGTAGTAGCTCTTTTAGCACATAGGAATGTGGCTGCCAGGAATATATTGAATATCTGAAGCCCAAATTGAATATATTTAGTCTAGCTGGCTTATGGAATAATTTGTTAGTGAAGCATAAAAATTCTATTGGAGCGAACTCAGCTTTTGCTTTTGAAGAGCATTTCAGTTCTTTATTAACAGGTTGAAGATTGTTTAAATGGTTTCATTGGAGAGTGAGGAGGGAAGGTGTCCTTGTTCTGTTACGAAACTCCAGCAGATGCCAACAACTGTCTGGTTGGGGCTGTGACTGATCTAAGTTGTTCTTGCTGTCTGTAGAGAAAACCTGCTTAGGAGGAGAGAGCAAAAAGGTGGATCTCAGCACTTTGGTCACTGTTTTGGGTCTTCACTGTGCATTGGCAGTTTCAGAATGGAAATGGGATTTGGCTTCCCAGGGATGATGCCTGAGGAACCTTCCTTTGAAGGCCTTGGTCAGCAAGAGAGGAAACCTATCCTGTTGCATCCCTTTTTGTTTCTGGGAGGAATGTGATCCAGTGACCAAGGGCAGGTGGGGTGTATTTCAGACAAATCAAAATGCATGCTTAAACATTTTTACACATGTGCTGAGCTATATAAAGAGCCTATCTCATATTAGATATTTTAAAACATGTTAGAAAAATTAAATGACTGCCTGGCATCCGTTGCTGACATCAGTTCTTGTTCTTTATAAGCAATTTTATTGATTTAAGGTAGTGCAAAGGAATACTGGAAAATTTAATGGAATTGATGTAGGTTTTTTTCTCCCTTGGAGTTTTGAATAAATAAATAAAGCAGAGGTCTAAAATTGTCATGATATTCAGTGCAAATAAGAGGCGTCGTTACGTGTTGTTTCTGATACTTGGACCTTCAGTGAGCAGCACATGGAGAGAGGCAGACCTGGATGGGGCTCCTGTGTTGTAACCTGCAGTCCCTTCAAACACCAGCACAACATACGACTTTTACACTCTAGTTAGGAAACCTGAAAACGCGCAGTCTCACAAAGTTATTTTCTTAATGAAAAATGTCATTTGCTTGGCTGGAAGTTGGTCTTATATCTGCTTCTTGATGAGCTCTTTGCCAGCTGTTCTCTTGAAGAGAAAAAATAAACCTGGAAATATAGTGGTCCACACTTATTTTCAGCAGGGCTTTGTTTGGAAACCAGTTGAGACTTCAGATTAAGTAATTGTTGTCCAGGGATGGAAAACATTTGGTATTTTTTGCCTGTGCATGAGCCTTTCTTGCTCCTCAGAGCTTTCATGGTATAGTAAAACCTTAACAGCCAGGATGCTTTTGGTTTAATCAATGAAACTGATTTTAATTGATTGCTGAAAAGAACCAGCTGTTTTAATTAAGCAGATGCTGTGTACACCTAGATGAGTGACTATTGATCTGCGTGTTTTAATTACAACAAAGAGCTTGCAGTTTTCATAAAACCTTGGCTCCTCACTCACCAGTTTGGGTAGGACTTACCAGTCGCCACTGTGCCCTAAAGGGCAACTTCACTGGCAGGCACTGAATCAGCAGAACCTGGGGCCTGCTTTAGAACTAACCCCACAAACAGCCTGGATGTCAGCTTTATTGCTCACCACGTGAATGTGCAAAAGGCTGGGCTGACATTTTGGAGATGAAGGGAACAGGGCAGCAGTCCCTCTGTGGCAGTACTGCTTTATGTTGGCTTTAATTACTTCTGGAATGGCCGTGTTGTTACAATGCATGATGCTTAAGATGTTGAAAAATGGGATTTTAATACTTGAGCTACTTCTCAAATTTATATCCATTGTAACTTTTCTGTAACAACAAAAGGCTAAATCTATTCATCTGTTGGTAGCTTCTGAACTTGGGTGACTGATTTGTTTTTTTAGGAATGACCTTTCCAAAGAAGGTGATTTCTCAGAACCTTGGCTATCTCAGAGGTTAAATCAGGGGTTATTACTGCCTGGCAGTTAACCTTGTGAGTATTCATCCTACTGAGACAGTAGCGTTCTCTGAGCCTTCAAAAATTAAAAAGCTGTTATTTAATTAGTCTCTCCTAAATCCTCCATGGAGGTCATCATTAGGAAGAGCATTCACAGCGCATGTGGCATGCACACGTGATCCAGTCTTCTCTGCACAGCTAAGAATCTAGAGCTGGCTCTGGTGACAGCAAAAGAACCCAAGGTAATGGCATGGAGTAGTCCAGTGACTGGCAGAAACTGAGATTACCCTGAGCTACTTCTGGGAAAGGTAGCAAACCTCTTATGTTGCTGGGGCCCTTTCCTCTGCCAGCACTAGTCCTGCAGCGGCACAGTGCTGCTGGTTTCCATCTAGGTGTGTTCTCTGATCCAGTCTGCTGCGCATCCAGCAACAAAGAGTGTTGGACCACATTCTCTGTAGCTACCGCTGGTGTTGGGATCAGGCTTTTGTCAAGCTGTGTCCTGAGCCTCCCTCGTGCAGGCACCGTATTTTGTGGTTTAAATTATAGGTTGCATTGACAAGTTACCTTAATCACAATTATCCACAACATTTCCTTTATAAGACCTTCCTTTTCATTCTGTGAAAGCAGTCATTTGGGTCAAGCAGTCTCTTCGTGCTGGGGGATTCTGCATGGTTAGGTGGAAACAGATTGATAGTAGGAAATAATGTTTAGCTTAGTACCCCAGGGACTTGAAATGGGAGAGCAGGTTGGCTTTTGCGCTAGGTTTTATCTGTCCTGCTAAATTTGGCCGTGTTTCAAGTCCCTGCAGTGAGCAGCACAGTGTCTGAATGCTTCACCCCCCCCAGCAGGGCTGTGCCCCGGGGCAGCACTGCGTACCCATGGCAGTGGGGGGCACTTCTCTCAGGCCCTTCACTTGGGCTTTGGATCTTGCCAGAAAAGAGAGCAGAAGCATTTTCTCAGTGCAGTTAGGGAGCAAGATGGGAAGAAAGTGAAAAGCCAGGAAAGAGCTGGGAAAGCTGTTTTTAGGTCGTCTTGTAGCGGGTGCAGTCTTGTTTTCTGGGATGTTGTGTACTTGGGACTTGTAGCTCTGAGCACTGTCAGCTTCACATTGTTTGCACTGCAGCTTGCACGAGCTGCAAACTGCCAAGATCCCCAAGGAGTTGGGTTCCAGGAGGCACGTGAAACTTCGGGTTCCTATCTGCAAAATCAGACTAAGATGGGGAGATTGTAACTCCTAGGGGGTGTCATAATGATAAATGCTAATGTTAGCAAAGCATTCATATGAAGTTAATTATAACAGAACATCCCAGAAGGAAAACAGTTCTATATTGAGAACAGAATGTGCATAGCATGCAACATATATGGCCTGAGGCCACACGTTGTCTGGGTACAATGAAAAGAAACACTTAATAGCTACCTGCTCAGCAAGCATCATCGGTGCTTAAAGCAGCAGCATCCCTACAGGGGATATAGCAATAAAGAGATTAAATTTGGTCCTCTTGTGATATGCAAGTGACTTTAAAGATTCACGGACAATTTTATTGTGGCAGTCCAATTTTATGAGAAGTTGCCAGGGTTGTCACTTTAATATATTGAAAAATATGACAACTATGAACTTTCAGTGTCACATTGCAAAAATAAGCACAGAGCTTGGGGCCGTACTGCTTCTAATTTTTTTTCAGTCAATTATCAGTTTGAGGAAGGTGAAAAATCCAATGCTGTATCTGCAAAATGGGAAAACATAAAGGTTATTCAGCAGTTTGGGCTGCCTTGGACTGATTTAAATTGTTTCAGTGCATTTTTTCACTTTAATTTCCCAGTCATTATAGCTGATCTCAGTCTGAGTAAGTGATGTTACTGCATGCAGAAATATTAGGAAAAATGCTTGCTTCCCCAGGAATTACAGTGGAGTCTATTCATCTCAGTGCACAGCCTATTTTTGCAAATAGAATTATAGGTTTCAGTTTGCTGTGGTCACATTTCTGCAAGACTAACTTGAGCAGTTCCATCTCTTGCTTCCAAAAAAGGGGATCATGTGGTGTAGAAGCAGTATCATAAATTTACCAGACTTATATTTTAGGAACAGAACCGTAGGCTTCCATGCATTCTCTGTGAATGTTTAATATTTCACAAGCTTGGCTATTTTTCTAATCCTTTATGACTTTATAAGTTGTGTTTTTATGGAATTGAGTTCAAAAATTGATGCTGGTTTTTTATATCTTCAAATAGATTGAGTGAAAGTAATTATTATTCCTTTGAAATAATTACAAGCATAGCAACTATTTGAGACAGAAATAACTGAGATTTCAAATTCTTGCATGCACAGCTATTCATCAGCTAAATAAATCAGTCCCTGATGGCGGAGGGGGGAGCAGGCAAGCAGTGTTCTTGTGGCACAATAAAGCAAGGAAGGCACTGTGCCTTAAAAGTCATAGTGCACTCATTTCTTTCGCTCCCTTCTAGTCTTTTTAACTAGGATTAGCAAAAACAAAAGAACACGCACAAAAAAACCAAACCATAGGTGTGTATGTGTACATAGGCTTATGGATAGCCAGAGCTGTGCTTCTCTCAGGCTGTGAGATTGCCTTAATTTTTAAAACGTGGGGTATTATATTAACTTCTGGGAAGTTTTTGGAATTAAAAAATGGGCTGTGTTTGAGAAGGCTAAGTGAGTTTAGCAATGACCCGGGTTTTGTTTTGATGAAATTCAGATCTTTTAAAAGTGAGCCTGGAAAGGTGTGTTCCTCCTGAGGAACTGAACAGGGCATTGCTGGCAGCAGTGGAGCGGAGCAGGAGGGCATGCTGCTCTGCTGGGAAAGTGGTTCCTGTGCCCATCTAGAGCAGTGTCATCAACATCTCTTTCTGCTGTTGTGAGATCTGGATGCCAGGAAGCAGAACTGTTTGGAATTCAGACCTCTGTATATTCCAGCATCTGTTGGTTTGCATTAAGAGGGTTGTGGGTTTCTGTCTGGATTGGTGGTTGTTGCTTCCAAGTCTCCTAGCCGCATGAACGACAAACCGTGTGCTTTAATTCCCCAAAGAACTGAAGAAAACGCTATGATCATTTGGTTTGAAAGATAATTACTGCTCTAAGGAACTCCTCAAAAATTGACACTATTCCATTGAATTGAGTGTAAACATCTGAAAGTTGTTATGATGCTGAAAAAGAACATTTGGACTAAGAATATCTGTTGTGAAGCAGCCCTGAATTTTAAATCACACTCTTATGGGGCTCCTCTTTCTGTTCTCTCTGTAAGTATGGGTAAAATGTTTGAATTTTGAGTCTGAAGTCTTGAAGCTGGATGTGCGGCAGGGCAGGATAATTCCACCATGGGACGGCTCTGAAGGTACTGAAATTTGCTTCTGTTTTCTCAGAAAGAGAACTTTGCAAATGAAACACCATGTATTGTAAGAAGCCATTCAAATAGAAGTGGGATTTCTGGTTATGCTCCTGCATGTCTGGAGCTCAGTCTTTATACATTTCATGCAAACAGTAACAAACTTCAAACCTCTTTTTGCTTCAGCAAAAAAAGCCAAACTAGAATTGGTCACTGTTCTCATCTTCAATACCAAATGAACTAAACAAAGCATTGCCTCGACTTCAGGAGAGTTTAGAATAGTTTGTCATGCTTATCCCTTGCTCTCCTCCCTCTAATGAACTTCATGTAGTAGAAGTCCAGTATCTGTTGTATCATCTCAGCAGAGAAACCTTGTTCTAATCTCTTTCGACAAAGAAAGAGAAGCGGATGGGGAAAAATGTCGGCATGCTTTTTGTTTCAGAAAGGATTCTCTGAGAAGCGTTTAACATCCTCAAGGCATGCAGATGAACCCCTGCCTGCTCCTTCGCTTCCTGCCTTGCGTTCAGTACGCAGAGCTCTGCTGCAGTTCAGCAATGCTTAAACCTCCCTGACCCCTTGTTAGGCCCTTTTTTTTATTTATTAGGAGCGGGTTCACAACAGGATACGATGATGATGTCCGATCTGGTCACACCCGATCTCTGCTGGGACGCACTGACTTCATTCATTTGTAGGTGCGGTGCTGATGAGGCAGCTTGCCACCACACCCGGGGTGTTTTATTGCAATCATCCCCTGGTTCAGCTAAGGGAAGCATTGCTTTTCTTTAGGAAAGGAATGGCAACTTTCTGCTTTCAAAAAGAACTCACTCCAGGAATGTGTAATGTAAACGTGCCGTGGCCTGGAATAATCATTGGGCTCCTACTGAATGTACCAGGGATGGCGTGGCTTTTTCCACTGAGCAATGGCATAGCCCCGTGTTTTGAAAAGACTAACTTGGTTTGCATAGTAGCAAACCTTTATTTAATCTTCTGTAGAATGGCTGAAGGAGGGCTCGCGTTTCTCTTCCTCTGGCGTACAGAAAGGCTTTTTACTCTGTGAACTTCTTTGTGGGCCATTCAGAAGGGAAACTGCGCAGCTGTGGATGTGGAAATATTTAACTTTTTGGCTGAGAAGTTGTTCATGGCACAGAGCAGTGCTGGAGGGTAAGAATAAAAAGAGGCTGTGTGTGTTTCTGCTCAAAACAATATGAACTGGGTTTCAATTACCAGCTTGACATGTAACACTTTTCCGCCTGCTGTTAAAAGAAGCCTCCAACTTAATAAAAAATGATAATAAAAGCTGTCGTACTTTGCGAAGGACACAAAGTGCAGCTGAGGAATGCCCAAATTTTGAGCCAAAGTATTTTTAAATTCAGACAGATTGCAGAGAGCTAGGTTTGGAGACACATTCAAGTAGTGAAGTTAGGAGGAAAGACCCCAGAACAGCATAAGGGATGAGCCATATTAAGATAGGCCAGACTTTTATTGTGAAGGCTACTGAAATGATTTCCTTTGGTTGCAGCTAGGGAAAGTGGCTAATACTAACCAGCCTGAAGCTGGCTTGTGAGAGAGTGCTTGTGTTGATTCTGCCATCATGCCACCGCCCTTGGAACGTGCTTTTCATGCATCTTTTACTCTGGGCTTCAGCCCATCTGGTTGGTGAGTCGATGCTGAGATCCCAGGAAAGCACAGGGCAGCTGGGCAGCAGGAGAATCTCCCTGAAGAAGGCTTTCTAGATCTTTGCCTTAACTGGGTTTAAACCAGGATGGTCAGATAACGCAGTGTAGAGCCACATCTGTTAGAATTTGATCAACTTGATAGTCCTGTGTTTGTGGAAGAGGGAGGAGGAGAGAATGACAGCACTGCAGAAAGCTGCGTTGTGATGCAGGTCTTCCCTACCTTTTCTTTCTTTGTAATAATTTTCTTTTTCAGAAGGAGCTGGCAGAGTCGATAAATAACTGTTTTAGCATGGTGTTAATGAGGAGATCCCTCATAATTTGTTGCTCTTACCAAAATTCTGGTTCTACTGACTATGCTGAATATCACTTACCAACTCCTTACATCTCTAAAATCCTTTCCCTACAAAATTTGCACAGGGGAGAGAACATGCTAGCATGGACTTTCTTGCTGTTTGTTGTGGATCAGCCCCATTTCCTCATTCATTGTAGATAAAATGAAATATAGAAGCCAACTATGTTTGCTATGCACATTTGGCATTTTTAAAAGGCTATTTTAAGCCTTTTATTATTTTAAGCAGAGAATTAAGAAATCGTGATAGAAAAACACAGGCAGCACCAGTGGAACTGCTTTGAGGTTAAGTGCAATTGAAGGGCATTGGTGTGACTGCAGTTACCATCTGTCTACATCAGGATGAAGGGAGCAGGGGACTCCATCACTGCAAAGGTTGCTGCTTGTCCTTCCAGTCAATTGTTTGCAGCAGCCAAGCTGTTTCGTGCATCCCTGTCCATGGGAAATCCCATTTTCCATGATGAGAATATAGAAGAATCCCAGATCTCTCCTGTCTTCCGGCCATAAGGCGACGTCCCAATGCTTGTGCATACCTGGAAGGTAACCTCAGATGAGTGCTGTGTAATACTTTGGATGATTGCCTCTTTTTTAATACTGCACGTTCTGTAGGTGACTAAGCTTGAAGCAGCTTGACTGTAAAATTAACCCTTGGCAAAGTTGACTCTCTTTGCATTAAGTGTTTGTGCTACCTAACTGTAAATCAAAGAAATGTTCTGAACTACTGCTATTTAAGATAACATAAAGCTTTCAGATTTTTTTTTAAATTTATTATTATTTTAAAAATCGTTTTGTGCTTCTCATTTCACAGTCAGTGTGAGAATACTGTCTGCAGAGCAGTAAAGGATGCAGAGCCACATAGTGCTTGTATACAGCCAGGCAGGAAATGGACCCCCCAGGTGGGTGTGCAGGTGTGACCATAACATGCTCAAATGCAGTTCTTCATCTGAAATGAGTTATTCCAGTAAAAACCCTGGAGAACACAGTATGTTGGGACCAGGGAAAAGTTCAACTTGGCACGGCTATGCTTTGTGGACCCTCTGCCCCTCCTCTAGCTTCCTTCTGCTCTGTAGATTAACTGGTACGACTTTTCCCCTTTCTTTTACTGACAGCTCTGTGGGCCAAAGGGAGCTCATCTTTTCGTCCAGTTACGACTTGCCTTACTAGGAGGCAGTCGGACAGTTTTAGGGAAGTGTGTGACAGACTTTAGGGCATTTCTTGTAACCCTTTTGTCCAGAGAAGCACAAAAGAATTTCTTGGTCAAAAAGGATGCCACGCTGTTTTCTTCCCTTCTTTCCAGTATATCTCTAGTAAAGGGTTTGATAAAGGGCCAGAGAACGATGTGACCTGCTTTGCACTGCTGTTCAATAGAGTAAGCGTGGAAAGGATTTTAATTGTGGCTTTTAGAAACTGGCTGAAGTATGCTGGCACAACTGCCTTTTTGAGCTTGAAGTTGGTGTTGCAGGCACTTCCTTCTATTGGACATGCTTCCTATAGGAGATGCATCAAGTTGGCAGCTTGTTTCACATTGTCTCTGCCTATGGGAGGTGGTTTTGCAGCTGCTCTTGCAGAGCTTTAGCAGTAAGACAGCTTAACATTCCATTTTTTAAAAGTGTATATTTAAAAAAAAAGTTTCCTGGAATGAAACTTTACATTTATTAATCTTCTAGAGAAAGGAGCAGAGATTGTGCATTGCTTTGCTGTTCATTATCCACTGGAAGAACGAGCTGAACTTTCATACTGAGGGTTCTGTTAGTATCACCCTGTCTTTGTCAGCTGATCAGTAGCAAAGTTCACTCTGCATTCTTAGGGGAGTTTAGTGATATTTTCTTTTCTGGGAGGATATCTTGTCTAGTCTTTGGCACTTCATTTTGTATTGGAAATATAGCAGTTCCTTCCTAGGGCGCTCACGATCTACAGGAATGCCTTATTATTTAGATATGGAAGCACAAAGGGCATGGGTGCAAAAAACAGCCCTGCTTTAGGAGGACTGTGAATGGAGTGAATCGGTGCCTTATGGGGAGGCTGCTTTGTCCAGGATCTCCAACAGACCGTTGTGAAGCTTTCTAAACACATAAGAACACTGCTTTCTAAAAGTGGAACCTTTGTCAAAGTTACCGATTGGTAAAATGTTTCACAATCCAAATACATTACTAATCAAAAAGATTTTTACCATTTTAGGTCTTCAGAAATTTTACTTAGTTCTTGTTCATTGGTTCAGTTTAATGATGAGATTAGAACAAACACACTTAAAGAAAAGATACATGAAGTTCTGCTGTATGCTTTGGTTGGTGCTTCTTTGGTAGGAACTCCAAAGCCACGTAAAGTATGAATTTTCACAACTTGCTGAGCTTTGGCGTTGGTCAGCGAATCAGAGCTTGCTTTTGGCCCATTGAAGATCTGATCCAGAGCCTACTGAATGTAATTGAATGGATTCCGGCCATTTTGTAAGAGCTCTGGGTCTGGCCCATATTGTTAGCAAACAGATAGTGTTTAAACATCTCTTGTGACCAAGGTTACATCTGGATTCTTGTAGCTTGCCCCTCCTTCATTTTAGACTTGGGTCTCACTCCTTGTGGCCAGGCTTATGTTGTTTTTCTTACTCCCATCCTTCCCTTCTTGAAAGTCATCATTAAACAAACAGAACAGAGTACCAGCAAGACCTGCCAGAACTTGCCTGTTGTGGATTTCTTTCTATGTTTATCTTCTATTAAATTTGTGAGAGGTCTTTGCCAACGTCTGCCTCCTGTGTCTCAGATTATTGCTGTTTTTCTGAGATAGTGGAGGAGTGTTTCTAACACAGAGCACCACAGATGTAGCTACAAAACTGGCAATTTACTTGCTTGCTGGGAAGAAAGCTATGAAACAGTCTGCCCAGTTGCTATGCTAAGGAAATTATTTATCCTTTTGCTTCATATCAGATTGTTTTGCAAGTATGTCATAAATGGGAGTATGTTTTTAGGACATGTTTTAGGAGAATGTTTTCTTATCTCTGTAGGACTGATTAGCCAGGCCAATTTCATACTCCCAGAAGTTTCTTTGCGTTCAAGAGGCCTTGGGTCTGAGTTAGTGCTCGTTTTCAAAATGTGTCTGAAAATTGGGATTTCACAAGGTATCAGAGGCGATGCTGGAACACCAGTGTCTGTTGCCATACGTGTCTCAACAGGCGCAGGTGTGAAATCAGCTTATATATGTGTTGGACTGGGGAGCCAAGAACTGCTGACAGGCACCGAGTGCTGAGGGTTGGTGAACGTGGACTGTATGTAAGGCTCTCAAGAGGGGGAAATTGTAGCGTAAGCATCACTGCCCTGTGTGGCTGAAGGTGGTTGCCATTGTGCCTCTCCCTGTTCTTAGTAACTGGCAGGAGAGTCCCTTAGGTTGGCGTTAGAAACATGTGGCTTTGTGATCTGCTTGCTGTTCAGATGCTGGGATGTTTGGGGGATGGAGGTGGGAAGGAAGGGGAAGGATTACAGAAGATATCAGAAAATACTGCAGGGAAAAATTACTGCAAAATTTGTAAGCATCAAAACCTTTGAACAGCTTGCTGTGCCAATAAAGCATCAGCTGAAATAAATTGCTGCAGAGCAACCTCAGCAGCACTAAGAGATGAGGACTAATCCTGTCTCACTGTGGCATATATCACGTAAGGAATATTGCTAGATCCATTGATTAAATGTGCCTGCATGAGTAGGACCCAGCATCTTGCCTTTAGTGTTTCTGGAATCATAGCCCTTGAGAAAATATTATTTTGAGTTACTGGAGCTTGTAAGACAATCAAATAAGGGTTTAGGGTGACTGGGATGGGAAGCAGGAAAATCAGCTTTCCTCTCTAGTGTTTTCAGTAGTTTGTGCTGCACCAGCATGTGCATAAACGTGTGTGTAAATAAACGCATGGAGGAAACCCATTACAAAAGAGGACAATTGTACCTTGTTCGTAAGAGTCAGCAATTCAATATCTCTTCCTCATCTCCTGTACAATGCAATCCCATCACACATGGAGCTGCTGTTTCTCTCTGCTCTTGTTTTTTTCCATGACTGTAGTTAATTCAGCATAGCTTATTGTTCCTTTCTCTCACTGCAGCCAAATGGTCATTTAAGTAACTCAGGAATGTGACTGAAAGCCATGTCCAAACAGGAGATGGTCTTTGAACTTGATGCATATTTGACTACAGTACTGAAATTACTGCAGGACTGTGTTGTTGTGGAAAAGGAAATTGTATTTTTCTCTCTTTTCTGGACCTGGGCATCAAGCTTGTGTATCTGAGATTTATACCAAGGCAGCTGATCGCTGTGATTGATTCTGTGGCAGACATTTGAGTGAGGCCATGGCTGTTCTACAGGTGCTTAAAGGCCTCTTGCTTTGTACTGTACTGCTTGACTTCAGTCCAGAGGAGCGTAAGATGATGTGGATTTTGGTGGATGCCAGAACAATATGCAGGGTAGGAAACAGCCAAGCAAACAGCAGTCTAGTCTTCTAGCAGTCATGACATTTTTGGGCATAGCGAATCATTGCTTCTAATGTGTTTCTGTATTGTTTTTGTTATAGACTGTGCTACCATCAAAGTACCTATTCTCTAAGAGTTTAGCTAACGGGATCGTGGAATGAGAACAGCATAGGAAAGCGGGAAAAATAACATAAAATAGAAGTGAGCATGTGCTGCAGACACGCCGTGTGGCTGAAGAAAGGTTTGGGGCTGTATGTGCATGGAGCTGCCTGCCGGCGGCTGGGAGCTGGTTAACTGCTAATCCAGGGGCTGCAGCAGCTGGCTTGGGAGACCAGGCTTTTCTTGGCAACAGGATTTCGAAGGATTTTCGTTTGGAAAAGAATGGGACTTGCTCTTCTTGTGTCCTTGAGGAGTGACGCGTGCTGTTTATCGTGGTTGGGCAGCACAAAGACGGAGAAATCACTTTGGAAGGAAGAGAAGGAGTTCCTACAGTATGGGAATATTTCATGGTGAGGTGGGGAGCTGGCAACAAGACAGTTTGAACTGCTAGGCAATTCTTCCCCTCTTTTGCAAGAATTGAAATTACCTATAAATAACGGAGGAGGGTGGCTTAAATCAGAACATGTTTTTCTGTGCTGACAGTGTACAGCATCTGCTTCTGCTTTAAGCTGGGGTGGAAGAGACTTGGCAAAAAAACAGCCTTTGGCATCACACACACGGGGAGCTAATAAAAGGCTATAAATTGAGCAAATATAGTGGCCTCTTCACATTGTCATTTCTCTTTGGAAAAGTTGGTAATAGGGATGGGGATGAAATTTTAAAGAAAATGTGCATTAGGAGACTTTGAGTGGATCTCAAAAAACAGAGGAGCAAAAAATCTACGGGTACTTTCTGGCTGGGTCTAAAATATCTCTAAAGACTAGATATGGAGCTGGAAGTCAGAAATTCTGCCTTAGACTCTCCCACTTGATGTGTGGTTTAGCCTGTGTTACGTCTTCCATTCCTGATGAATATTGAAAGGTACTGCATTGTTGGATGAGACACATGATATTCATGTTTGGAGGCAAAAGATAGAACATATATTTGTGTGCTTGGACACTAATCTTCTGAAGAGAAAAACAAAACCCAAACTCAGCCATGATGAAGTCCTGGCAGCAAAGCAAATGCAGATGCAGTACAAAAAAGCTTCAGTTTCCTCTTCCCCTGCTCTGGCTGAGTTGCCTTAACACTTCCCAGCACATAGCTTGCTGTTCCAGGGTTCCAGGCTGCTTCACAGGCTGCAGTGAGCTTTGTGCCTGCATTCAGTATTCGGTTGGTGACAGAATTCCCCTGCTGCTTGTAAGGAGAGTCCATGCATACAAGACATTACAGTACAAGTAAACAAGGGAATGTTGAAAAGAATCACTCTTGGCTGAGTTTTGAATTGTTTATAATGAGTCCTAAAACACTTCAGGACTGTGTATGTTTTTACAGTGCCTTTTCCAGAACAGTATTGCTTCTTGAGTGGTGATTCTAGGTGACACTGCTATGAACATGGTTATAGCAGGTGAAGTTGTAGCTAGAGAAAAATACTCTACAAAATTGATGTATGATTTCTGCTTTCACAAGAGTACTTTTATTCAAGCAATATCCAAAACAATTTCAAGCAGATGTGAAGTACTTGAGATCAGTTGGGGAAAAGGCAAATTTAGTTGGAAATAGCTCAGAAACTCTGTGTTCTCTCCTGTAAATCCCTGATGTAGCCAAGGCTTTGAGCTGAAGTCTTTATTTCTAGTGGTGGGGTTTGAGGCAGATCCTTTTTTCTAGTCAGCATGCTAAGATTGCCCTGGAGGGCTGATGGCATCCTGAGAAAAAACTGCGTTACAAGAAGTCCCCTGCAATACTCATGCTTCTAGTAAACTCTGGCTTCAGTTTGGTCAGGTCTTTGGCATACATTAGAGCCATTAACTGCTGGGATTTAACAAGCTCTTCACTGTAATGGAGGAGGCTTGCTGCCTCTTGGAAGTGGAAAAAGAGTTGAATTAATACCTTTTCTGACAGCGTGCAAAGGAACCGGAGAGCTTGTGTAGGCACTGGGAGAAATGAGTGGAATTCCCCGGGCTCCATAACCTCACAGAGGTGCTGTGTGCTGTGTTGCTCTGCTCACTGCCGAATGGAGCAGGAAGGTGCTGGGCTGTGGGGCTGGTTGCATGGAGCTTGAAACAGATCTTGCTGAATAGACCAACAGGAGCAGCTGCTGCCTTTGGACTGAGAGAAAAAAACAAGCTGAGCAGACTCAATAGCAGGAAGCGTGGGTTTTGTGTAGGTACCACATAATGCTGCTGCTCTAACAGGTCTGTGGAAGTTTGCAGTTCACACTGTGCTGAAGGACTGCACAAGGCAGAGATGGGATGCCTGTGGTTCAAACAGCTCCATCCTGGTTACAAAGAATATATTTTAAAAGGGGCTTTTTTGAAAAACGTCTTCATTCTGGTGACCGAGTTCTGCAGAACAGCACAGGAAGGTGTATTAGAGGGAAGAGTTCCAATTAGCACTGCTGAGCAGCTTTCTGATGTTTCACACCATATTCTTCAGCAAGTGGGAAGGTTTGCTTTATCATCTAGAGCAACAGAATATGTACATTCATTTTGTAATATACCGAGTAATTGAGGAATAAAAGGTTTTGTTTCCAGGGAGAGCCATACTTAAAATAAGGGCTTTTAGTGGAAAGTAGTACTTTGAAATTTAGCCGTGGCTCATTTTTATATCTTGAAGCTTCATAGCTAGCATTTGGTTTTACTATGTGATTTACTTAGTGGCCGGGGAGGAGTGGTGTTAGCAATCACATTCCAGTTACACGGTGATTTGGCGGTGTTCAGTTCTCACTGCCTGGATGGCTGGAAAGCCAGAGGGGTTATTGTCCATCTTGTGTAGGGATGGCTCGCAGTGCTCCCAGAGGCATGGCAGGCTTTCTGCTGCTGTAGTTGCTAGTAAGAATCCTCTTGCACGATTTGGCCAACTCAGAACTGACACTTGAAAATCTCATCCAAGAAACAGAATAGCACAATCTGTTGATCTGTGGGATGGTGGGTGGATTTACAATGCAGTTGAGCAAACTAAAATCCTGCATAGGCTTCTGTAGTGATTCTGGTCCTTTGAGAACTCAGTAATTATTTTGTCTTTATAAACTATTGCAAACACTACAGACTTAAACCTTGAATAGAAGTGATCCAGTCTGAGCTTCTGGGCCACGTGGGGTTGTTCAGATCTCTTCCAAGCAGTTAAATCTGGGTGCTGAGCTGCTGTCCTGCAGGTGCAGCAATGCATTCAGACCAGAGGCTCTGACTCTGCTGTTTAAGTGCAGAAACAGACCGTGGGGTGAGGGATCTCAGATGACACAGAACAGAATGGATAACTCTCAAATTAACACTTATTTAGCTAGCTGCATATTTAAATAAAGAGATTTAAGCTTTGAAAGCAACTCTGAGGGAATTTTTAGAACATTTTCCAATGACATTTATCAGGATGGCTGGGCAAGATGCTAAGTAATATTCTTTGTGCATTTGGGTGAAACTGACCAATTAAAAAGTTGTGTTTTGTATTCCCTGCACAATGGACTTCAGCTCCAGAAAAGGGCTAAATGAATGCTGCAAACCATTAATCTTGGGCACTCTGAGACCGCATCCCAAACTCCATGCTTCAGTCTTTGGAAGACTCAAGTATTCACCTGTTTCTCCAGATCTATCTCTCTGCTCTTCGTTCCTAAATAACTCTAAATCTGTTTCTGAAAGCCACACAATGCCTGATGGGCTTTCTTTGGCACTAAATATCAATCATATGCATAATTGAATATTCTGCTTCGGGAGTTTGTACCTGAACCAATATAGAACAGAGTGCCTTATTTTAGCATTCAAGTATTGAAAACTTGGCCTACATCTTGAACCTGCAGGTCTTATCTCCCTGCTCATGAAATAACACAGTGGTCTTGGTTTTTAAGGAGCGCCCAGTTTCAGCTTCAGTGATCAGGTGCAGTCTGCCTAGCTACTTCTTATCCCAGCTGTTTCCTTTACAGGGCAGCACGGTGGGGCTGTGTTGGACCCAATTCCTCATTTCTCTTCCTGAGAAGTTTGCCTGCAAAGTGTAAACCTTTTAGCCTTAGTTGTTGTGGTTCATATCTCTCCATAAGATGTCCAGATGTAAAGGTCAAAGCCATATTATCAGAGTTGGTGGTGTTGGTAACTGGAGTTTCTATGCAGCTCACAGGTAGGTTGTTCTTGGACCCTGCAGTTTAGCTGCAGTATCCTCCGATATTTCATGATGCTGGCAAGAAGGGAATTTTGCCACCTCTAGGGCTTTGGCAATTCAGAGAGTCTCTGGAAACCAAGTTCCTGTAAGCTTGATTGCAGGTTAAAGGCAGCTCAGAGGCTGTCTCAGAGAACAGTAAGATCTTTGTATAATTTTAGCTGCCATAAATGGTCTTTGAGGGTGATAGAACTGGAGGGGATCAGGCTGAGAGGAAGGGATGCTGGTTTTGAACAAGGTGTAGATGGTTAAGACTATGGGAAAGATGCTTAGGCTGCGAGGAAAGACAGTGTTGTAGTGGCTTGGGTACTTCAAACCATGGGGGAAGGAAGAAGCTCTGCAAGTCTTTTGTAATTGTTTAATTAGCAAGTGCCTGTAATTTTTAGTACCCCTCAGTTGTACTTTGCTTCCCAAAGACTTAAAACTTACATATGTTGGAGCACAGATCCTTCTGGGAGTTAGGAGTGTGAGAGATCCATCGGAAGAGAGCTTTGCAAACCTGCTCAGGAGAAGCTCGGATCTGCCAGTTGCTCTCTGCATGCTGTATATAGATGTAATGCAGATGCAGTTGCTGTCTCTGCTGCCCTTTTCAGATGAGCGGCCCAGGGTTGTGTACATTGTGCTTCTCCATTTGTAATTAGGAGAGCAGTGCTTTTTTAAAGCTGGAGGTAGGGATGAGTGAGTGCTGCTCCAGATGGGATCTGACAAGTTTGAAAATATGTCAGCGTGTGTATATTTTTAATTTCAAAGGCGTCACGCTAGCATTAGAGATTTGCTTTAATTCTAGATGCAGCTCTGTAAAACCAGGCAATCCCTGAGCATCTCTACAGTCACACAAGCACATTGTCAAAAATATGTGCCCCTTCTGGCTACTTAGCTTGTAATCAAGGTGAAACATTCATGTTTGTACAACTTGATGAGAACATTACTCATTGAGCTAATTCTGATGTTCTGTATGCTGGCTGCTGAACTCTACGAAGACCTGGTATGGGTGGCTGTGTGATACTGGCTTTTGGTGTTCAGTCTGTGGTGTTTGGTGAGGACGAAACCAAGGATTATGGGTTCTATTAATGTTGCTGCTAGGAGACTGAGCGTGAATTCTCTGCACACCAGGTGATGTGTGCTCTGAAATACAACTGATGTTGATATTTGGGAAGTCAATTTGATTGGAGGCTGGAAAGATTATTAATGACAAAATTTGATCACAGGTTGATTATTTCGTTTCCTGCTTAGCTCTATGAAATGGCGTTGTGGTCCAAGGCTTGCCAGCAGGGATTCTCAGAAAGACTGAAGATGTGCCTCCAGTTTTGCAGTGGGGAGCTAAGTACAAAGCTATTTGTGGATGCTTCTCCCTTCCATTATGCAAAACTGATATGACAAACAGCGGGTCTGGAGGTCACATCTGGTATTCATTGTCCACCCTCTTGGCAGGAAGGCAGTGGAAGGCAAGACTGAGTGCTCATTGTCAGTGGGTATTTGAAGCCCCTGCAAATTCCTTAAGGATGCCAAAATGTAGGTTACCATGAGCTACATAAACAAGTCAATGTCTAGCTTCAAACTATACTAAATGCTTCTAAGCTTCATCAGTGACTCCCATTGCTTCCATCTCAGTGAAAAGAGTACAAACACCGTCTGCTGAAGTGATGAACGGGCTCAAGAGCCATCGGTGTGTGAGCTCCTTGTGGTTGCCTTCAAGAGGGCCATTTCCAGACAGCACTGCGCTGTTTCAGGTGTTGGGAGCAGCAGTGCTTGGTCAGTGGCCTCTGGCAGCCGGCGCTGGAGGGCTTAGCCTTGTCTGCTGTGGTCTTTGCATTGCCTTCCTGCCTGCAAACAGTGAGCTTTTATTCTGATGCATGGTGAGATCAGACCTTACTGAAAGTGCAATGGAATAATCAAGTTGCCTAATTAGTAGCATACAAAGCAGATGATATAATTGCATCCAAAGGTGAAAACTACAGGTGTGAATACTTGGGCATGCTGTGTGGTACTAATTTTAGCCCAGTGTGGGGTTGTATTTTTACCGCATGAATAATGTGAATAAATCCAAGAAACCCGTAAAATGTTTCTTGAGCAACTTGTAATCATGTGGCTCTGTAGAAGAGATTAAACCAAAGTTCATCTTTCAAAGAAGAACAAAACAGATATGACATGAGTCTGGCCTTGGGGTAGGTTCAGGCAGGCAGGGTCAGGTTGGCTGCCACCTGGTGACTGGAAGCAGCCTGCCAGCAGAAGTTACGGATGCAGACTGGGTGCTGCTTGAGTGACTCAGATATTAATGGTTCCCAGCTTCTCAGATATGTACAAATGTTGCACTTCTACTTGCTGCTTTTAAAATCTTATATGTTGGGCAGCTTTTTATCTGTCTTTATTGCTTTTGGTATTCAAACAAAAGATGCCCAGATTGGATCTGAATACTGTGTATGACTATTTGCCCTTTTAGACTGCTTCCCAAGAAAATGCCAGGCTTCTGTGACTGCTCTGTCAGCTGAACAACTTCTGAGTTCATTGGTCAGCTTTAACCACATTTGAAGAGAGAGCTAGAAACCTGAAAAAGCATTGCTCTGTCTGAAATAGGAGGGTGACATAAATTAATGTCTCAGCTCAAAAGAAGGCAGTGAACAGGCAGACTCCAGCTGTTCCACATCACTCGGCAGCAGCTGACCAGCGAGCTGGGCAGTGTGGACTGGGGTCACCTCCATCCTCAGGGCTCAGGGCTGCATGTAGCACGCACTGTGCTCTGCCTGCTGCCAGCACGTAGGGGAGAGCGCGGCCGTTGGAAGTGAGGGGTGAACTCATGAGAGGATAACGGATGCGAAATAGGAAATTCTTCCCTTCTGTGCCTGTGAAGTCATTTTTGGTTTTGTTTTTTTCATTTTCCCTATTACTAGAGTAAATAACTCAGTTCTGTTCTGTGCAGTCTGCTGAAGCGTGATTACAAAATGAGATTGCTAGCAGAACTCACTTATTTTCCCTTATCCTGCATGTGGAAGTGATTTTCTTGTGTGTGTGTGTGTGTGTGTGTGTGTGTGTCATTTTTTGAGTCAGAAGTTATATCACACTTCTTTCAACACTAGCTTTTAGTCAGCTCCCTTCTGTCCACCCATGAATAGATGAATCTCTATAGCTATTATTGATTATTGATTCATCAGCAGTATCTTTTTCTAGTTCATACAACCTCAGCTTGCTAGGGGACTGCAATATCATTTTCCTGCAACTCTTGTCATATTTTCCTCTTTATACATGAAATGTACACACACACACATATATTTCTAAAACAACATGTACTAGGAGATATTAGAAATAACTGAGGATGTCAAGTGGAACTAAGTGATGAAGTCAAGAGGCTACCTCAAATGTGAAGCAAATTTTCTCTGAAATATAGCTCTGACCCTTGGATTGTTTTTCTTTGGGGCTTGTCTGACTGCTTGAACTTGAGAGAGCTTGAAGATGAGGCGCTCTGTGATTTGATATTATTGCACTGAGGAACTTCACGGGTCATCAAATCCAGCCTTATGAAAAAAGCGCATTCGACCAAAAGCACAGCTGATAGATGTACCTGCCCTTCTCCTTATGTCTTGCTTTGAATTTCTTACAGACTTCCTGTGAATGAGAATGGAAAATTTTATCGTTGGTGCTAAATTATGATCTTGATAGGTGCCTGCCCTGAGCCTTACCATCAGTGACGCAAAGTGACAGAATAGATAAAATGTGATGAATGAGTAGTCCTTACTTTTCCGTAAGCATCTGCTGTTGGCCACTGTTAGAGACAGCAGACTGAGCCTGCTGGGCTTATGCTCTGCTTTACAACAAATGTTATTTTCTAAGGAATTCTGATATTCCTCTCCCTTTGGAGCAGAGGGGAGTGAGAAAGGGGAACCCCACACGGCTGGGCTGCTGTAACACATCCTGCGTGAGCCAAGGAGAAGGACTGTGACTTGCAAGCAGAGCATTTGTATTGCTTCTCTTTACTAAAGGTTTGATGGTTGTCTGCGCATTGTTTTTGTCTGCCATGTACCACTTCTTCTCAAGGCAGGCAGCCTTGGCAAATGTATTCATCCTCTATCATGCTTATGTGTCAAAGAATATCCGTGAAAATGAGAGGCAAATCAATCAAGTTGTCTTTTGAATAAGAACCAGAAACTGAAAAGAAAAAAAAAAGGTCAGGTTCAGCACACTCTTTCTGAAGCAAAATGCTTGTTCTTAACTTCAACTTTGGAAAACAGTTGCATTAGTCAGAGGCAGTACTGAGCCAGGTACATGTAACCATGACTGGTTGTGTGAGAAGTTTGGATCAAGACTTAGGCATATCATGTTTAGGACTGTAAGCAGCTAATCTACAGTCTAAGTTTCTATAGGGTCTTCAGATTTCACTTGAGTAAAATTGTGACCAGTTTGAATACCTGAAATTGTTCTTACAGTTAAGCTTGTTTCTGTGAACAGTAATGTCATGTTCGTGTTCAGTTTGCCATTAGAAAACTGCTTTGTGCATATCTTCCCCTATGATTGTCTTTGCCAGTGTGTTATTTGTTTCTGTTTTACTGATTCAGTGCTTCTTTCTCCTTGATTAATTTGGATTTCTCAAGTTTCCCAATGTTTACCTCTATGAATTTAGCTAGCTTGATCTTACTTGCACATGTAAGATCACTTCAGCTTTGGGTGTTAATAATCTTAGCAGATCTGTTTTTAACTGAATGTTACGTCCACTTTTGATTCATTAAGGAAATGGAAGGAAGGACTGTTTTCCATCGAACATCCAGGGCAAGATGTGATTGGGATTACCTTTCAATTAAACTCGATTTATCTTCTTCGTAAATGTTGGCTTGAGCTTTAGCCTTTTCCATTACCCCTCAATGGATCCTGTGAATGGACTTTGCACAGAGAGGATGTGATGATCTCCGATATTCACAGGCCTTGAAAACTCCTGAATAGGACAAATGTCTTTTTACCCTTTTTTAGTGCTTGGGTCTCATCCAAGAAAAGGCTGGGAATTAGCTCATCCTCAGGCGAAACCTGACTGCTTTCGTTGGCTCTTGAATTATGAACTGAAACTTCATAATGGGGATGTAAGGTAAAATAGGCTAGCCATAAAAGTTGCCTTGCTGTGTTTTTTTGGATGAATGCAGCTAATAACACTGAAGAAGACCCAGAATATTCCAGGGTTTTTCTCTTAGCAAATTCGTAGCACTGAATTGTAATTTCAGAAGAATCTGTTGTATTGAGAGAAAATCTGCGTGGGTCCTCACCAGTCTTGCCTATCTTCAGCTGAACTGAAAGAGGCCTTTCTGAAGTCTCAACTGTATAAACTCACGTCAGCCTGCTGAAGCCAGCTAGCGTGTGCCCAGTGCCCTTTGCAAGCTTCTGATGAGGCTTCAGAGAACTGGAATTATTTGTCACTGATGTCTTTGTCAAAGCAGCCATGCTCAGGGTGAGGGAAAGCCATCTGCTCCCGCAGGGTTCAGCCGAGCGCTGCCCACGAGCTGCTGTGCTTCACTGCTGGGGCCTCCGTGGGCATTTCTGCATTTCCTTCACCAGAAACAAAATTAAACACTTGTTCAGGGTATTTTTGCCTACGGATAAAAAAGGGGGATGGAACTAAGATCCATAGTATCTCAAAATTGAACCATAGATTAAATATCATTTTGCTTAAGGAATGTAATAAGTATTTATTTGGTGAATTGGAAATGTCAGCAGAAAAGATAAATAAAAAAAATAGTTCAAGGTTTCCTTTTTTTTTCCCCCCCCCCCCTTTTGTTTCCTTTGACTTTTCCTTTAGGACTTTATTATTAACAATGAAATAACAAACTTGCTTAGGGGCAGAATTGCACGCTGAGGATCATAACGGTGGTTATAAAAACAATGTTTTCCTCCATGTATGCCAGACAGCTTACATTTTAACCCTGTAAAGCGGAATCCACAAAGTGGGCCATATGAATTTTTGCTGATAAGGTTTTGAATTAATCCCATTTTGTAGAGACCTGTGCTTGCAGAAGCTTATGGAAATCCATCGCGGTTGCAGATTGTTTTCCAAGTAATATCCTCACAGACCACGAAGCCTATCTTTTTATGATAAATGCATAAAGGTTTTTGCTGAACTTCAGTTTTAAGCCACTCCATCTCTAATCTTTGTCGCTTGGTTTTTAAGCAGGCTTTGGGTGTCTGGCTGAGCCGCAGCAGCGCTGACACAGAGATGGCGCAGCTCAGGGTGGAGGGAGTGGAGCTGGGGGAGGTTCAGCCTCTACACAGCTTGCATTTCCCTCCTCTTTGGTACAGCTGAAGCTCTTATTTCCTGCACAGACAAGCAGGCAGCGTGATTCTGAATATCTGGGTGGAGGATAATATACTGCAAAATAATTCAACCGTAATCTCTAAGGATGGGATAACAAATAGCATCCCTTCTGTACTGGCAGCTGGAATTACTTTAGAAGGTGTAAAGCAGCTCAGTGCTCTGAGGAGCTGCCTTTATAGCACGCTTTTAAGTAGACACGTCTGTAACTTTGCAGATGACGCTGCTCGCAGGCACAGCGGTGGCTGCAGGCTTGTTGGCTGCGCTGGGGGCTGACGAAGTGCTGCAGCCGCTGGCTCTGTGCCCGGAGCTGCAGGCGCATTGCAAGGCAGCTCAGGAGGGCAGATGCTTGCTTGCAGGCACCCATGCATCGTAGTTGCCTGTCTTTCCTGGCTGCCCTTGAGAAGATTACAGCATTAAGTAAATGTTTTTCTTGATACTGGTATGACTTCTAATCTGACTGGTTAAGAGTCAGTTAAGTAGTCGCTCAAGGAAGAGCTGGCTCTGCATCCAGAGGGAAAGCTTTAAGTAAAAATAACTTTAAAACTGCTCTTAAAAAACCCACGTAGCTGCGCCCAGGCCGATGTTTGCTAAGAGTGCTTCAGTGATAAGGTGGGGCCTTGGCCTGTTATTGTTTCTCAGTTCTCCAGCCTGGGCCCTGGTGGTAATGCATGCAGAAGGGGAGGTGGGAGGGAGCGCACAGCACCATGGCAGGAATGGCTGCAGGTGTCTGCTGGGCTCCAGCTGTTCAGAATCAGCTGGCCCAAATCCAATCCGAGTTAATGGGATCACAGAATGGAGGTTTATATGCCAGATAATGAAGTCCTATGGAAGCAAGTGCTTTTAATTTTGGTTTATACTCGCTGTAAGTCTTTGGAGAAATTAAGTTTCTTTTCCTCCCTAAGAAAGTATAAATCAGAAGTGCACCTTTTACGCAGATGAATATGTGAATGATGAGGAGCTAATCTGATCTATTAGTACAATTGGAACTTTGTCTACTTACTGCTTTAAGCCAAACTGCAGTAGGTTTAGAAATAATCTTCAGTTTAAAAAGCTGCACTTGAAAATAGGTCTATTTCTGAGCAGAGTATTTAATGCTGAGTGACCAAAGAGCAGTGTGTGGCTTTATGAGGCTCTTACTGAGAACTGCTCTCCAACTGTGCAGTGCAGGTCTGGAAGCTGGGCATGCTCTGCATCTGCCCTCATTGCCAACCTTCTGCAGGCCAAACAGTTCCCAACACTATACTGAAATAAACAAATGTGCATAAGAACTTCTTTACAGTGAGGTGATGGAGCACTGGAACAGGCTGCCCAGGGAGGTGGTGGAGTCTCCTCTGGAGATGTTAAAGACCTGCCTGGACGCCTACCTGTGCGACCTGCTGTAGGGAACCTGCTTTGACAGGGGGGGTTGGACTCGATGATCTCTGGAGGTCCCTTCCAACCCCTACAGTTCTGTGATTCTGTGATTCTGTGTTGATTGATACTTCTTTTTGTAGTGCTTTTCTTAAACTGTTACTTCGGCTGTACTGGGTCCATCTAGCCCTACATCCTGTTTCTGCCTGTAGCCAGCACAGTTGCCTGGAGAGCAGCATTGCAATAAGCAATGGATGAGAGGATGCTGGGCCAAAATATTTTCCCTGCTTTCTGTGACTTCAGTTGAGAGTGCTTCAAAATCAATGGTATATTGCCCAAGGATGGCAGACACACAGGGCTGGCGCCGGGCTGAGTCTGCAGCATTGGGCTGGAAGGAGGTGTGGCCACACACTGCGTGGAGAGTAGTGCAGGTTCCAGGTGGGATCCTTGCTCTGCTCCTTCGTCATCAGCGTAGTTTGGGTGCTGGGCAGATGTCCCGCTCCAAAGCCAGATGTTCAGAGCATGGCTGGGAAGAGAATTTGCTTCTCTGAGCTCAAGCAATAGTATGTTTTAGGGTTAATTGATAAGGGGATGACTCTAATGTAAAATAATGGTTGTAGTGAGGCTAAATAAGTTATCACCTTTTGTAACCAGAAAACTATCCAGCTGCAATGGAAAGCCAAAATCTGCAGAGAAGAACCATCCTCCAGAAAGCATGGGGGCACCAGGTGGTGTCAGGAACTGTTTTGCTCTCGGAGAAGTGCTGGTCCCACTCTTCATTGCGTTTTCAGACTGCCACTTTTCTTCCTGAAGGTCCTTGTTCCAGGGGAGGGTGAGGAGGTCATAGGAGTGAACACCCGTGCTGCTGTGAACTTAAAAAGCTTTTCAGTTTGCTAGACTCTGGCAAAAGCCTCTGATCTGCACTGCACAATCGAGCCTCAGTTCACGCTGGCGGTGGAGGCCTGTAGCTGGTAACGTGGGCAGCTTCAGGCTGTCCTGAAAGGTTTTGTTCAGCGTGTGCCTCTGCTCCACTGGCTGGCCCTTGCCTTTCTCAAAATGTTAAGTATTCAGCCCTGCTCCACTGCATTATCTCACAAATCTCCTTTTGTTTGGCGCTTTTCTGAAGCGTGCATTGTGTGCGGTGGCAGAATGGTGGCTGAGCTGCATTTGCAGTGTGCTCAGAGGGGCTCTGCGGCACGGCCTGCTGCGGGCTGCTTCGTGCTCATGCACAGCCTCCTTGCCTGAAACCTGTGAATGGAAGCACAGAAATACCACAGCTTTTATTTGGTGGTGGCTGTGTCATGCTCCTATTCCTGGAGCTGTCAGACGGAAGGGAGCTAATCTGATAACCCGTAATACTTTGTCTTCTGTGATCTTGCTCGATAGCTGTGCTTTAACGCCCAATTTCTTATAGAGTGGGGTGGAAAGGGAAAAAAAAAATCCTGTTCAGGCTCAAATCCTGTGCAGCCAGGCTGCTGAGTTTTCATCAAAAGCAGGAAACAGATGGACAGGCGCAGCTGCAGGAGGTGCTGCAATTCTGAAATACTCTCCAGGCGCGTGCATGCAGGGACATCAGCACAGCAGTGCTGCTCTGCACCGTGTGGACGGGCGGCCCCACAGCCCGCAGCGCTGCTTCCGAGAGGCACTGCTGGCACCACATACAGCGCCGGGGCTCTGGGCCAGCTTGCTGGAACGGTGTTAAAATATGGGGAAGACAGATGCATCAAAGACTAAGTCTTGTGTTTGTGCAGCATGCTGAGGGCCCTGTCCTGGGGAGCTTCCCTCTGTATCCTCTCCGGACGCACCTTCTTACTCTCTGTTGAGTTCTCCTTTGCAATCTGTACAGCTACATAATGAAGGGGTCTTGTGAGCTGACAGAGTCTCAGAGGCAGCTAGAGAGAGCTCTGGGACGACCGTTCTTATGTGCTGGGTACAGAAGAGCAAAGAGGGTCTGCAGCTAAGCAGTGCCCCAAATCTGTGTCCAGCCACTCACACAGTCTGATATGCAGTCATTGCTCAAGGGACGCGCTGTAAAAATTAGCCTGTATATTGTTTATTGGACTTTTCCTGTTTGCTTGAAAGGTGCAAATATTTAGATCTCTTCCAGAACAGATCTGAGTTATTTTCCTCATTTGGGAGGTTTATTTTCTTAAGCAGTTCTGTATTTTTTCTTTCTTTGTATAGTCTTTTACAGAAAGTAAAGATATTTTCTGAGCAAGAAGTCTACATAAACACAACTGTGTAGAGGGGAGAATGTGTTTCGCTGCCTGCTTTCCCTTTTCTAAAGACAAAAGAGCCTTATTGAAACGTGTTTCCTTTCTGTCTGCTAATGGGTTTGCCTTCCTTCCTCCTCACAACGAGCTCAGCATTCTCCCATCCTGTTGGGTATGAATTTCAGCCTGGACTGTTTTCCCTGTTGAGGTGTTGAGTCATTGACCTTGAATGGGAGCTGCAGCGGGACTGGGGAAATCTGTGGGTAAGAGGTTGTCCAGCCATGTGGTGGTAAAGGGGATGAATTTTAACAAACAAGTGTAAGGTGCTATTCACTTTTGTCTGGGGCTCCTCATACTCTTTTCCTAGCTTTATGTCTGGATACTTTCTTACATTATGGAGCTGGATACATTCCAAAACATTATGCATAAAATGCCCCAAGGAAGGGGTGGTTTCCGTCAGTCAGTAGCAGTGTTTCATTTTAAGCTGTATCAAGTTGAAGGGGAAAAAATCCTGTACTGTGTCACTGGAACTCTTTTGTGTCTTGGAGGAAAGATGCTGAAAGTCTTTCTCCAAAGGCTGCGTGGGAATTACATCCTGAAGTCTGGATATTCTCCAGAGCTTAATTGTGCTAATTCATAGAAATGCTAAACTCACTAAACTGGACAGCAGAGCTGCAAATTTGGCTGTAAGTGCAGATAGTGTATTGCTTTGTGTGCACTGTGATCACCAACACTGGGCTGAGGTGCACCCTTTGCAAGAGTTAGTGAAATGGACAATAATTAAAGCAGGCTTTGCTATGTGCAAAACAGGAAGGAGCTAAATAAGTCAGAAGAAAGCTTCCCATGCTTTTCCCATGCTTCCCAAGTGTCACACACTTTTAGTTACACTTTTAGAGAGATTCAGGAGTAGATTTTGGAATGGCATTTACGCTGATTGTTTGGTTTTCATGAAAGTGTGTTCAAGAGCACTCAAACACCCGCTAATGAGGAAGGAGGTGCTCAGAGGTAGACTACAGAATTCTGCAGTATTCCCCTCCTATGCCCTTTTCAGCACAGTTCTTCAGACAGAAGTAATGAGAATTACTTGTGGCAAATCTAGGGGATTTGGGAACTTGTCCCTTCCCTACCCCTCAGCTTAAAGCTGTAGTTCCTCTGGAAATATTCGCAGAAAGAAAATCACAAGCTTCTGTGATGGATCACTAATCCATCTGTAAGGAAATAGCCATGAGAGGGACAAATGCGTTGCTTGAGCACGCAGTGGGGCAGGCCCACGAGGTCTCATTGACTGCTTGGTTAATGGCAGCATACTGAACTGTCAGGCAGGCTCATTAGGGACACGCTGCTAATTCAGTCAGGCAACGGCTGCCAGGCTGCATTGTGCAGAGCTGAGCAGCGTGAACAGAGCCCACAAGCAAAGCTGCTGGAATCCGCTTTTGTGCTCCCTTTGGACAGCTGTCCTCCCTTGTTGGCTTCTTTCCCCAGTTCTAACTGGCCACGTGGAGTTTTGGCACTGTTCGTGTTGCCTGAAGATTAATTGTAGATTGCAGAAGTAATCCAACTGGTGCTAACCTGAGTAACCCTGCTTCTCTTCCCAGCTGATTTTGCATACATACCTTTAGTCACAGTGTCAGAGCCAGCGTTAATTCACTGCGTCTGGTGACTTAATTGGAAATTGGTTTAAGCTTTCTCTTTAAACCCTAATTTGGAATGCTGTAGGTGTTTTCCTTATCTTCACTGCTCACATCTGCTTGGCAGCATATGCTGAAGTTTGCATTTCTTTTCTGCTGTCAAAAGACAACCTTGGTCTCCTGGCTTGATTTTTCAGTTACGTCTCTCTGGAGCGATGCCCAAATGACAAGACAGATCTTTAGCTCAGTGACCTGGAGGCACACGAGGGCCTCATGCCTTCTCAGACATCACACGAAAATCTTTCCCAAGAATTGAAATTCACCGAAGAACTGCAGGTGGTTTCAGAGTTGCCGCAGTATTTGCTTTGTAAATCCACCATAATCCCTTGAAGGACTTGGTGCTGAGCTGTAATGCTATGGGCTGACTTTTGGAGCAGAGAAGCGGTGGGGAAAACCCGTCTCATGCAGCCCACAGGGGCTGGCATCCTGCTTTTTGTGTGATGGACCCCTTGGGTGATTATCATGGAAGGTTGAAGAAGGGTAAGAGATCGTTTCTGGTTCATATAGGGAGCAACTAGATTGTGTCGGTGCTGTCTCTTTCTAGTGTGCATCAGAATATAAAGTTAATTGAGGAGTTGGAACCCAGCAGAGGGTTTTCTGATTCTCTGCCATCTGCTTGACTTTATGACTCCAGCTCCTCTCCCATTCTTGGGGATGATTTTCCCTGACATCTTCAGTCTTATTAAAACTTGTTTTTGTTTCTGCCCAGTCTTCTGCCAGAGAAAGGCTGAAATGGATAAGTTTCTGGTAACCGTTTTCTGTGTTTTCACCTGATTTGTCTCATTGTTTTAAGGTTAGGTCACATACTTAAGGATTTCAGATGCGATCAGAAATGAAGCAGAACAAGGTTTCCCAGGAGATGACTGTGTGTGCTTGTGCAGAACGTGCTTCCCAGGGAAATGGTCTGCAGAATTACTTTGCGGAATGCTGCACAGCTCCAGCACGTGTGTCGCTAACTGTCCATTCACAATGGATGATTCCTCCAGGTAATGCTCTCCTCCAGCTGTGTCAGGCTCTGTCACCACACCAGGAGGCTGCCCTCCTTCCCAGAAACAACAGCTCCTGCCTCTGCCTGTTCACATGGAGGGGTATCTGTGTAAAGCGGTGCTCCATTCAGGGAAAGGAAGCAGTATTTTTCTAAGAATGGAAAAACACTTGCTGTGTGGGAGGGAAAACTTCTTGTGATCAAGCACTGAGTTTCCTCAATTCACTTTGTGGGGGGGTTTCTATTGGAGTAAGGCTGGAGGAGGGAGATTTGGGATGATTCTGGGAAGCTTTGACTCAGAAAGGGGAGAGCGATTCATAGATTTTTAGTGCTGTTATTTATTAAAGCCAGAACAGACCATTGGACCTAGTCTTATCTTTCCTTTTGAAAATGCAAAGCACTTACGCGATGACCCAAAAGAGTTTGTGGGTTTAAACTTAGGTCTTTTGGCATTAAAATATAAATCCCAGCACTGGGAGTCAGCCTACCACTGCTTTAAACTAGATTTGTGGTCAGTTACTTCTGGAGTCGTGATGGAAGAGTTCATTCATTCAAGAGCTGTTCTTTAGTTTTCATAGGGAAATGCTGATTACCAAGGAAATCAGCTTTTTTAGGAGGAGCCTTTTTCTTCTCCCTGATTTGGAAATGCATATTTACTTCTCCATAACTTCATTGTTAGTACTCAAAATAAAGGATGAGTTGCAGGATGTACCTTAGAAAAAAAGATTTAAGCTCATCTTTTCCTTTAAGCTCGCCTTACACCAAAGGCTCACACAGCCCCAGTGCATTTGGATATGCTGTGTCAGTGGCTGGGAGTCAGGAAAGCTTCCGAGCTTCCAGCAGTCTGTGGTGGATCCTGGAGCAAACAGCTTCATTACCCTCCTGAAAACACTGCTGGCAGGGCGATCTCATCATGTCTAAACCGCTGCCTTGAATTTTGTTTGAACCGAGGTCAGTTATGCTAGGTAATGCCTTAATCTTGGCAGAGGTAGGGAATGCATGCAGATGCTCTTCAAGAGAAATGATGGAGAAAGGACAAACATCCATTGTCACAGCAAATAGAGGAACTTGGACTTGGAGCTGCATTTAACTGCATTGGGGTAAACGAATCTTCCAGAACTATGCATCAGACACTTCAGACAAACACAGCATCTGTCCTAGAAGGATTTAATTATGTGAAATAAGCTCAAGATAAACTGATTTGTGTCAATAGCTGTAATAAACACATTCTGCATAGTTAAGAAATCTCCAAGGCTTTGGATAATCAACTGAAATCTCAATTCAGTTTAACTCTGATAAGCATTTATCAGTAATTTTAGACATTTAGTTGACTTGTAAGCAATCCCGTAAGATTACCAAAACCAATTTCTTGATTCACAGTTATTACTGCAGTTGAAACTTTTTTTGCTGAAGTATCCAGAGTGGTTACAAAAAAGGATTTCCCTGGGAGTGATTTTGCTGCCTGGGAAAAATCTCACACAGGTGCAACTGGTTGGAAAAGCCAGACTACTTTTTTTTTTGTAATGAGAAAAGCAAAAAAGAATCCAACGAAGAGGCAGTGGTGTGTTGCCTTGCCAGCAAGGGAAGTCAAGAAGACTGCAAACTTTAATGGAAGTAGAATTTTGGAGGGAGAAAGCTATAGACTGCTGTGAAATGTACACAAAATTTTCTGGTTTACAGAACCAATAGTTTAAGAAGCCAACAGAAATATGCCAAGAAAAGCTTTCAGTCAGATAATCTAACCTGGCTACTGGGGAATGTTGCACTCTTTTGTGGAGGAGCTGACAGGGGATACAAGTCATCTGCCATGCAAGAAGATTTGCTCTGCTGTAACCAATTTCAACTGCAGCAGCCACCACCAGTTCCTGATTGAATGACACCAGTGCCACAGGGATGGTGACCTTCTTCAGCTGAGAGGAACAGAGTTGGGTGAGTGGCCATTTCGGCAAATTCTCCTAGCTGCACCCCGCCCTCAGTCTGACAGTACAACACTGATGTATTCCTATTCTCTTCTAGGAATGAGAACTTGGCATCCAGCAAGAAGGTAAGCAGCTTATTTAGTTATAACAAATTCCACATCCGTTCCAAAAAGTTTTTCCTAGGGATCGTTTCAATCTGAAATTGAAGTCAGTCTCAACTAATTTCTCATGCAAAGGATTCTGCTCAAGTGTTTCTTTTTTTGTTTTGTTTCAATTTAATACCTTATGTACATGCAGAATATAATGACTTACTCTTTGGTCTCCTTGGCTAAGGAGAATTCATTGTGTATTTTTGCTTTGCCCCACTGTTTTGAGGAGTTCATTTCACCTACCAAAATGATTACATGTCCAAAGTCCAACTCCTTACAACTGTTACACATACTGGATAAATTGAAGCCATACTATCTCAAATATATGTTTCTGTGACACCAAAGTGTTTGGTAGGATTGTAACTGTAGATGGAACTGAGAAATATTTCATGGTTGAGCAAATAAAACAACCAATCTTCCCCTGCTGCTTCCTTCCCTCACCATTCTTAAACCCACTGCAAACTGTGTATAACCATTATTTGATCTTTTCCTACAGCATCCATAGGAGCCTGTTGAAGCAGCCACCTGAAGCATGGTTCTCTGAGCACTTTCAACCTGTAGCCTTGTGCGCCTCATCTCTGGATCACCGCTGCCTTTGGGCTTTCTCCTGGCCCTGAGTCAACCTGCTCACTGTTAAACGTTCTCCCATCTGTTTTTGGCTCCACACTGGATTTCTGCTGGACCCTGAAAGCAGTGAATAGTTGTGAAGGAAAGTGATGCAACTGAAGCAGAATACAATTTGAAGAGCCCTCCACGTGGAGTTGCTGAATACTGGAAGCCTCCCTTCAGCATTCGTGGTTCCTTAGTTACTTCAGTGCCCTGGTATGCAGAGCTGGCCTCCTTGGCTCAGGTTTTGTCTCAGGTTTTTTTCACTCCTCTTTGCTCAGACCTGTCGTTCCTCCTCAGCTACTCTTCTTCCTCCCTGCCTCAGGTGCCATCTCCCTTCTGTGCAAAAAACCTGACTTTTAAATCACAGTTGCATTTTTTGCATTTCAGTGTTAAATTTCATTTTATTTTTAATGCAACCACATTGCATATCTTTTTTGGGGTCACAGAAGCATGTTTGGTGTGTTTCAGTGGTCGCTGCCAGGTTCTTCTCCAAACAGAACTGAAACCAATATGTTGCTCTCTGTACTAGACTCTTCCTAGCAGCCATGTTTATGCAGCTCCCCATAAAATGGATCCCTGGTTAGGATTTTTGAACAGCTCAATCACTGAAAAAATGGCATTTTGAACAAGCTAGAGCTATTTAAAAAAAAATTGGGATAATGTATGATGAAAAGTTTGGGTCTGAAGAAATATCAGTGACAACACCCTTCCAAAATTTAGGTCCAAAACATTGTCAACATGAGTATCACAATTACGAATTTACTGGCATTTAATTGAACAAGAAGTTTTTTGGGTTTTTTTAATACTAGAAAAATTTTTGACAAAGTTTGAAAATCATGTTCAGAACAGTCATCCAAAATGGTACAATTTTGGTTAATTTGCATGAAACAGAGGGCAGGTTCTTTGTTTTGGAATTGTCAAGCAGCAAGTTTGGGGCAATTTGATCCTGAATAAGAAACTGAACGTCAGAGCACAGCTGTCCAGACAACATGAGTAAAAACCATCCTCTGCTCTCACTGTCACTGGTACAAACTGCAGTCCTGGTACGTCAGTGTCAGTAGCCATCCTCTTCCTGCCACGCTCCCTTGGTGGGGGTGCAGAAGCACTAGTTGATGTGCCACCTGCAGTGCCTTCTGCTGTGCTGGGAGCTCTAGAGACTTTAGTAGTGTTAAAGTGAAAAGGAAAACGTGCTTCATCTGGGCTATTCTGCATTACAGTGTTAGCAGCTGCATTTTCAGTATTTTGCAGATTTGGCTACATGCTTTGTAGCTGCAGCTGCTGGCACCAGACAAAAAAGATAAGCATATATTAAGGCAGGGAAACAATTGTTGCTTCTGCTCCGTTACACTGGAACACATGATTAAAGTACCAATAGCTACTTTGTCTGAGAAACTCCCTGCTTGAATGTTTTCCAAATCATAAAACGAGACCAAAGATCTATAATCTTGTGTCACAACTCATAAATCCAGATCTCCTCTTGTCCTTCTACTCTGGATGGATGGCTTGTAGAGGAAACTGTGGTGGTTTGGTTAAGTCTGCATTTCAGCAGTCAGTCCTCTTAGGTCAGACATGCAAGAAATATCTGTAATTGAGCAATTTGGCAGTACTTAAATCACATTTTCCCCTTTGAGAGTTGGAAATGTCCATGTATCAGTGAGACTCACAATCCACATAGCTCTGCCCTTGTTGAATTAGACAAGGTATCGCTTGCTGTTACATCACAACTCCTGCTGCAAGATAAGAACAAGTTGTTACCTTGATGTAGTAAACAGCTTGATGTTCTTATAAAAGCATATACCTTTTTAGTATACTTTTCTAGAGTAAAACAAGGCTCCTGACTGCTCATTATAAGAAATAAAGCTGAACACATTTTGAAATGAGTCTTCTGAAAGCAGAATTTGGCAAATGGGCAGCAGTGGGAGATTTTAAACTGATGTCTGATGACCTTTGTCAAGCAAAGCAAATGATTGCTGTTTGCTGAAAATATGTTAGCGTTGGATGCTTCTGGTACAGATGAGCAAATGAAATTTAAATGGCTGTCTGACAATCAGCAAAGTTTACCTTCTGATTGAGCCTACAAATGCTATAGCATAGGCCTCCAGGCAGAAGTTTGAGGCGCTGCTTTTTTGGATGACCACATGATTTAAGACTTTCAGAAAGTAATTTTGCTTGCAGTAGACAAGCATGACGAGAAGAGGTAAAACCCTGAGTAAGGAGTTAAGATCAGTTCCCGCACGTTCCATTCCAGCATGGTGCATCCTTTGGTTGCCACAGTACTTGTTTGAGCATCCTGGGGAAGTGGCTGTCTGTCACAAAGCAGGGGTTGCACCTCCGTAGGAAGGACCAAACGTAGCTGTAGCTGTCACCTTTTGCATGGCCCTTAGCAGGCAGAGGCAGAAGCAGGAAAGTGGGCCTCAAGTGAAGCTGCTCCTGGATCAAAAATGCCCCCACTGTCTTTACTACGGTACTACTGTAGCACCATGAAAAACAGAAACACTGTTTTCTGGCAGTTCTTTCTGCAGCCTCTTTTACTCTTGCGTTCCTCTGTTCTTCTTTCTGTCCTGTATACTGCTTCTTTGCTGCTCTCTTCTACGTCACTCCTGATTTTACTTATTATTCTTTTATACACTTAATCCAAGGTTGTCTGTTTTAACGACTCTTTTTCCTTTACTCCCTGGGAAACGCCTGCATTCTTCTTGTTCCCTTCCCAGGGCTTTTTTATATGGCATCACCAGCTCATTTTAGTGGGCTGTGAGCCTCCCCATGCTGCCAGCCAAGCAAGGCCCTGTGAGCAGCAGGCTGGTCAGCCTCACCTGCGTGTTTCCCCTCTGGGATGTTCGTGGTGGCTGCTGCCAGGCTCAGTGCAGCATGTCCCAGTTTCTGTGCACGTGCTGGGGTTACAAGAAGGGCTGGCATAGAAAGCAATCTGGCGTCTTCCGCAGCTCTACTTGTTATTGTTTTCCCTCATGAAGGAATATAAGAATCCATTTCAGGAAAATTAACCCATGTGGAACGATTTTTTTAACATCTTTGGAGGAATACAGGATAGCATTTTTCTTGCAAGTCTATCTGGACCACTTCAGGAAGCTGCACGGACTAAGCTGGGGCTGATTGGCAGCTGTCAGCCACTGGTTATACATGTTCAGTGTTTTCTTAGGCAGGATGAACTGTCGGCTGCAGCTCTGTGGGATGTAGCAGGAGGCAGGGCAGCATTTTCATTTAATTGCTTGTGGAGATAGCTGCAGGATTGTGGTGTCAAAATATTGCTAGGTCTCCAGGGATTTCTTGTCATTTTGTTGCCACAATAAGGTCATAGTTGTCACAGTGGCTTAGTGCAGCCACGGAGTATGTGTACAATTATTTATGCAACCTGAGAATGTAGTGCAGTAATAAAATGCAGTGTTGATGTGTCTGTGATTCTCATTCATTTGCGTCTTCTAATGCATCTTTTGTCCTCTGCAGTATTATTTAAATGCTTATTTCTCATGTTGGAGATTTATGAAAATGTTATATTCTATCAGAGCGGCTGATTTTTGCAGTATCTGAAACATGATTCTGCTTGTGGGTTTGTGTCTCTCAGCCATCTTTATTACCTAGACATTTCAGTTTGATGAATCCATATTTATAAGGAATTTGTTCCACAGTAGATCTGCCATTGCGCTGTTAATACCAACATGACAAGCAGCCTGCAAACAAGGTGTCAAGCACATCTAGGCAGTTTCCACTTGAGTTTTCTCCGCTGTCCTATAAGATCAGTCCGTGTTGTGGAGCATTTGCAAAGTGATGTGAACACAGTGCAGAGGTACTGATGAATTACAGGAGAGCAAACATTGGAGATAAAAATGGGGTTGCTCGGTCTCCACCCCTCGCCAGAGCAGAACCAAAGCTGGCTTTGCTTGAGAACTGAAGGGTTTGTGCCTTTCTGTGTCACAGGAGATCCTGTTCAGGTTTGTGTTTTCTACATGCGTAATGTTAGCCTTTAGCAGGAGTGGATTTTTTTTCAGCAGAAATGAGCTTAGTTGCTTAACGTGCAAAAAATCCTTTCTCTCTATTGTAGTTTTGAAGGCCCTTTACCCACACTATAATCTTTGTGTCTTTCCTCTTGTCTCCTGAGAGATGGTGCAGTTCAAGCATCAGGGTTGAATCAGAAGAGCTCTTATCCTGTGAACAATATGAACAATGCTCCAATTACTCTCTTGCCTGTGTGCAAAAGATTAGACCATGAACTCTTAGCTGAAAACACCCCTGGCAGGTTGCTAACATGCGCAGGCTTGCTGGCCCAAGCAGAATTGCTTACATTGGTAAAAATGTCAACGTGAACTTGCTGTACCACTTACCGAAGTCATAGCACTGCAACCATTGCAGGGCATGGCTGGAGTAGCTTTCCTGATGCTTCCTTGTGGTTTTATTGTTTGCATTTGTCATGGCTTCAGTGCATCTCACTTCTACCTTCATTTTTTTTGTTCATCTGTTATGACATATTTGAGAAATTCATGATTCTGTGATTCTGTAAGTTGCTGATTTTTCTCCCAGAACTTTAACTGCAGATCTTTTGGAGGTGTTGCAGAACAGATGAAATCTGAGCTCGTGGAACTAATCTGTAAAAACAGGAGTTAATCTAATGCCAATCTGCTGATCCATATAAACCATGCATGTGCAGTATTTTGTTGTCTATATCCACAAGAGGAAGCAAACATGCAAAAAAGATGAAGCCCAAATGTATGATGGCTTCAATCAGCCACTGCAGCTGCAAAGAATTTCCCAAGAAAGATGAACATGATAATCACAGTCCAGCACATTAACCTGTATGTTAATAAATGGATGTGCACAAAGCTAGCCTCTCTGATAAGGGAGAGATGGAGCTGAAAAACATCCCTGGAAATCTGGAGGACTTTTAAGGTGAATAAGAGAAGGAAGAGAAAAATGTGCTTTCCGGGCTGCAATGAAAGATGGCTTTGGAGGAGGTGTGCGTGCCAGGAGCCTGAGGCAGGAAGCAGAAGGTAGAGAATGCAACGTCTTTGAACACTGGCAAATCTCCTGGCTGTGCTTATGGTCTGACAGCATCTCCTCACTGACTGCATCAACACGAGGGTTATTCGTCACTTCTGTAGCTTCATCACATTAGGTAAAGCTCTATCCATGCGCATTTTTCTATCCATGCGCATTTTTGCCTGCCTGGGGAGCTGAAGAACAGCTTCGTACAATGACTTCATTGGGAAAGTGCACAAACACGTGTGTCATTCTCTGTTCAGATTATGTGATTTATGTCTCAGAACCACTTTTGTGTTTGTCTGCCGCAACCATTTTTTACCCTGAGTTGCTGATTTCAGAGGCTGCTGTTTTGCTATCTGTCATCAGAGGTTTGGTCAAAGATTTCTTCTGATCAAAATATTTGTCTTTGCAACACTCTCAGTGAGACATCCCCAGATGTGCATCCTTTGATGCAGTTTAGGAATGGCTGGAAGTAATAACACACATACAGTTGGAGAGGTTTTCATATAGTATGCTTTGGGAAGCTGTGGTATGTTTAGCAGCTTTGCCATCACGCTTGTTAGGAGGCAGCCAAATACAACACAGAGCTGTTTCTTTCTAAAAGCTATTTTATAAGAAGCATAGTTCACACTGATCCACTGCTCCCACATTTGACGAGTAGACCATCAGCAACCAAACCAAAATAAGGGATCAGAGCATTAGAATCTTTGGATTTGCATTTCTTCACTAAATGTCGTTGCGTGCAGATCTCATTGGTGGTTTTGCTGGTGATGGTTGTGACGTTGGTCATTCACATGATCTGCCACAGGTGGTAGCATTTGGAAGCAGGGAGGACCAGTCAGCACTTATGCTATGAAGGTTCTATGAATATACTTTGTATCTAAAGTGATGATATTTTGTGGTTGAACTGAAGAATGTGGCGGGATCCATTTGCAGATAACATAAAAAGCAGATCCTCCTGCTTAAGGTACAGAGTTTCTGCCATTTCCTTTAACAAGCTATGCACGCAATGATAAAAGATCGTTTAGAAATGCGTTCTGATTTGACCATGCTTGTGAGTGTCTTGTTTTAGCTGAGTAGATTTCTGTATCTGAATTTCCCTAAGAGAAACAGGGATTCTAAGCAGAGTTTAAATGAAACTTTAACATTCAACATTTATAAAAATGGACATTGTGTAGTTGATCACAAAAACTAGACTTTATGCTAGAGTGCAGGTACCAGAGACTAACCAGATAACTAACGCAGTCTCCTATGCAAATATTCATAGTGGAAAAGCAATTAATCCCTTTCCAAAGGGCCAGTGCAAATCTTTCAATGGCACAAAGCCTGCTTTTGTGGGAGCAGGTGCTTAGCAACCTCTGAAGATTGATACATGCAAATACCTTGAAATCAAATTTTCTAACTCTTCTAAATTTGCTGTAAATTCTATGTGCTGTGAAAGTAGCAGTATATTACATGGCACGTGAACACTGTGTGAGCAGAAATGCTGGACAGTCATCTCAGTATGGAGCAGGACTGCATCAGCTTTAAGCTGGGGTATAACGAAGCTGTAACCGATGGTTTCCAGGTCTTCTTGCCAAGCTGCCCATTTTGATCAGTCGTAGCAAGAGACCCTCATTGTATAAAAATTCTTTTGTTGAAGACAGCAGACAGGTTCTGTTCTGTCCTCAGAGACAGTGGCGTGGTGCCAGCAGCAGCAGCCAGCGATCCAAAGTGTTGTGTTTAATCACAAGATTAATTTTTCTTTTTATTGTCTTTTCCTTTCAATATCACCAAGCATGACATGTTGTAAAACAGTAACACCAGTTGAACAAGGGCTGGCTAGCATCTCTGAGCCCCCTGGCTATGTTGATAGCAAAAAGGAACGTTTGGCTTGATGCACTGCCAATAGAGACTCCCAAGAAACCGGAGTAGGAAAACACACTTGTCAATGGATGGGCCATGCGCCTGCTGAAAGGGAAGCAAGAGGCACCTGGGTGTAAGATCTGCAGTTAGGGATCACTTTCTTTATTTCTTACATGTTTCCAATGCTGACTGTTTCAACAGTGTGTCGGATACCTGAGTTTTCAAGTGCTGGATCCAATCTGTTAATGGTCTGTGGTTCTCTTAGATGTCATTTATTTTAGTCCAGGCTGGCTGTATGCAAGTTAGTTTATAAAAGGAGATGGCAGCTGATCCAGATCAAGTTAAAGACATGTACTCATCTTTCTGAACACAGTGACTGCAAGAGGATGTGCTTTGCACTGAATCATGTAAGAAAAGTTACAGTTGTTTTTTTTTTCCCCAAAGGATGACGATCGATTCAGACCGTCTACAGCTGTGACTGGGTGAGCATCCCAGTATTCTCTGCCATGATGCAGAAATGTGATCGTAGGTAGGAGGATTTGTAGGGAAGAAAAATATCAGCAAACAACTGTTTTTATTCATCTTTGTTGAAGGGAGTGCTGGCAGTGTTTGTATGGCAGTTTGGTCTGGATGTAAGAACTGATCATTCTGCTTGGCAGGGTCGGGTATGTGAACTTCCAGAACCTGCTGTTTGAGGGATTATTAATTATATTGAAACTTCAGATATGATCTCCTCTATCTACAGTCTATCCTGTAAGCTATGAATCTTATATACTTTAAGGTCACGGCTGCTAAAGACAAATGATGGAACTTTACAGTATATGGGGGAAGATAAGTGTACCCTCAAGGCAGTATTTCTTTAGATTAAGATTTGTTTGTGAGTTGGAATAGTTTTACTGGTATCTTCATCTCAGAGGTACAGATCTGTGTGTGCTCTTTTTAGCCGAAGTTGCATTTTATCAGCTTTTCACAGTCAGTAGAAGGGGCAAGCAATTATCGGTCAATCTACACTCTGAATAATGTGTCTGCTAAAACATCGAGAACCATTGCATGGCACAGCTTGATGCTGGTGCTGGTTTGTCAAGGCTGAATTCCCTTGAAAACAGTTTCAGGTTGCTGTCTTGGCTTGCAGTTGGCTTTAATATCCATTTTACAGGGGTTGCTTCTGTCATTATTATCTTCTGCTAAAGATACTTCTGCAGTGAAACTGTTCTATGGTTGATACTCTTGAGAAAAGATTGCAGGAACTCAAGAGTAAAATGCACAAGTGCTTCTGGTGCACTGTGCTGCCATGGTTGTATGTCACTTTTCAAACACACAGTGTGGCAGCTCCCAGGGAAGCAGCCTTGTATGTCTCAAGGATTGCAATGTAAACGTGACACTTCTTCCCTCCTCCCTGTGCTTGCAGACCTGGAAGGGGTGGGACTGGACATGGTTATGCACTTATGTAAATATAACGTATTGAATAGAGATTGCAGGAAGAAACTGTAAGCAAACAGCTGTCTTTGCAAATTTAGTATCTGTAGCAAAGTTCAAATGCCTTGTTGTTTAGAGTATTATTTGCCTTGGGCACTGGCATAGACAGTCACATTGGCTTAGGCAGTCGTGTTGGCTGAAAAGAATTCCCTCACTGCCTTTTCCACACAAGAGATGATTAAGTAGATAACAGCAACAGTTGACTTTTGTGATCTGGCCTTGACATGTGTCCCAAACACCTTCTTCAGTGTCCAGCTCAATTCTTTTCCACGGCTGCAGTGCTCCACCCCTGATTTACCATCACTGCCACTTATGCCCCACAGGGGCTTCACCCTCAGCTCGCTTTAAAAGATTCCTGTTGGGTAGCATGTGCATTCTTTATACATGGGGAATGTTTCTTGTCCATCAATAGCGTGCAGAGTCTTCTGGAGCTACTAGACAGCTCCACTGAAGGAGAAAAGTTCAAAGCAAAAGTTATGTGAATTATGTGAGGATGTCTTTTTGATATCCACGAGCTCAAAACCTTGCTTGACACACTTACTGGTTTCTGAACAGAATTTATCAGCTGTCCCAGAGCTGCTCTGCAGAAGTGGCTGCAGGGCAGGTGATGCTGGTGACCCACCTGGAGTGAGGGGAGGTGGTGAGGAATCTTCCACAGAGCAGAAGGTGTGCAGCAGTTTAGTAGAAGGGCTGCTTCAGTGACTGAAATGAAAATAATTCCGTGTATTTAGCTAAATAAGTGACAGGATCTGCACTGCGGATACAGGAAGGTTCTTTCAGCACAATGTAGCAGTGATAACTGATTGACTAAAGCATGACAGTACAGAAACTGAAAATGGAGGGAAGGTACAGTGCTGCTTCTTTGCCTTTCACTGAATACACTGAGAATACTATCATTACTGAAAGAAAAAAAGAAAAAAGAATAGTAAAATATGCCTTTTCTATTCAATGGGGGAAAAAAATGGTCATTGGAAAACTCAGAAATTTCCCAAACTCAAAATTTGCCAGAGAAATCATGAGCAAATGAATGTCATTTCTGCTAAAGCCAGTAGATCCAGATGCAGCTCTTATCTTGCCTGTTTGCCTGTGTCAGTTCCTGTGCAGTCACGCTGCGGTTGCAGTGGATGTGAGGGCAGATGCAGCTCTGTGTGATAATGCCTGCATGTGCCACAAGGTGCAGCCTTACAGGTAGCGTCCAGCACAGAAACAAATGGCAGGCAAGAATTAAAAAATGCTCTGTTTTTTTGTTCAGCCAACAAATTTGCTACGTTCTGATACTCGAACAGCAAATGTCCTTGTCAAACAGAGGTCGTAGAACAAATCCTGCTTTTCTCTGCCTGCAAACCAGCGTAGCTCAGTCACTGATTCCTGAATGCTTGGGGCTGTACTTGGGGGCTCAGGCTGGTTCAGGACCACTGGCATGGCCACAGCGGGATGGCATCGCCACGCAGTGTGCCTTTGTGGGACAGCTGCAAATCATTTATTCTGCTGCCTGAGTCACAGTTTAGGAACCCTTAATCCAAAACGAATGCTGTAAATCGTCCCCTGTGGACCCAGCGAAGTCAACCGAGCTGAAGACAGATGGGAAATTACAGCAATTTGCAAGAGAGATGTTTCAGAATGGTTCTGCCTTTTGTGATCTGTGCTCAGGGCGGGAGGCTGAGATTTTGCAGTGTTGCAGGCTGCTCAGTGCTGTGTGCTGTGTGTGCACGGTGGGCTGGAGGAAACACCAGTCACGAGTCCTCAAACCCCTCTCTGCGGGCTTTCTTCTGTTTGAATGGAGCTGAGCACTTTAAGTTGTTTGTCTCTGGCTGTGCTGTTGTGTATGAGCAACACAACATGATACCTTATCTGAACAACTCCATGCCTGCGTGTTTGTGAAGGCGTGCTTAGAATCGAGTCGAACTCGTAGGAAACAAAATCCTGGTGGAAGTGGATCTGTTCTTCCCAGCCCTCTGCTCGGCCCTCCCCGTGGGGCAGCACTGCTGGCAGCACAGCCACAGCCTGCAGAGATGGGGGCTGCCCTGCGCCCGGCCTGAGTGCTGCAGGGCTGCATGGCTGCGGGCAGGGCGCTGCCTGGGCAGACTCAGGGCCGTTCCTGGAGCCCTTGCAATGCTCTGGGTTCACATTGACCCCGTGTTGTGCTGCCACAGTGGTGAAGTTCGTGGCAGGGTTCTGCTTTCTTGACATCTGTTGCTGTTCAACGTGAGAATGCTTCTTCTTCTCTTCAGCTGTGTGCGCTGTGTCTTTAGGATAACCATCTCATTATCTCAGGCCTTTTTTTTCCATGACATTCACAGAATGTCCTTGAGAAACGAAAGCCATGGTTATGTGAATTGGAGAGAAGCAGGAAACACTGAAGGAGGTGCTGCATATCAATTACCAGAGACCACGGGCAGATTTATTTCTTCATCTGGTACAACCTAGCACTTCTTTTCTTTTTAGTAACCTTTTGAAGGAGGGCTATTTTCTGTATAGCCTTTGCAAATGGTGAGTTTTGCAATGGAGAAATACTAACAAGTCTTAAGTGTCTTCTAACTCAGTGAAGAGGGAAGCTTCCGTTCTTGGCTGGAAGGGGCACAATCAGACCTCAGCCTCCTGGTGGCCCTGGTGGGACTGGGGGCTGCCTGCAGCCCTGGGGAGGGGGACAAGGGAGCAGCACCCACTTCGTGCTTTAAAGAGGCAATAGAGGGCTAAAGTGCCTGCGTGGGCAGCGCTTTGTTTTGGGAGAAAAAGAGAGAATCCAAACAATTTCAAAAATTGAAGTAAGTAATGCGAAAAGTAAGCAGTGGCTGCTCCCCTGTGATCTGCAGCTCCACGCTTCCCCTGGCCTGTCTGCTATTGAAGAAGAATGTCAAAGTATCCCAGATCTGTCTGCATTCTCTGGTGTAAGCCAGACCCACTTTGCTTGTGGCATGGGATTTTCAGGAAATACTGGAAGGAGAGAATAAGAGGAGGAGGAATAAGGGGTTAACACAGAACAGCTCAAGCAGTTCATTATTTCCATTCTGCTGTGTTAGCTGTTCAGCAAGAAGTAAATGTTCATATTTTCCTGAAGAGTAAAATGATGTATCCTACTCTTTAAATTAAATCAAGGGGCAAAACAAACAAACAAAAAAACCAAGTGGATGAACTTGAACAAAGTTCTGGAATAAGAGTGTTTTTTTTAAAGTACACGTAGAAATGCCATTGCCATTGGAAGTGGTGGAAGAACTCCACAGACACAACATCATCCCACAGTTCAGATCTGTATCCAAACCTCTGGCTTGTCAGTTTGGCCTGGAAATTTCTCAACAGTTAAATCATAAGATGCTTGATGCTTCTCATTCTGGTCCCAGCTGGGAATCTGGAAAGTATAATGCTTAAGCTGAGTATTCACTTTGATTCTTGGAAATAGGAAGAACTTTTTTGTTTTTTTTTAAATCTCTTTTTTTTTTTCCTGAATTGATCTGCCTGTAGCATATTGTTAGCAGATGGTGACACATATGCCATTTGCATACTCTTCTATTTTGGTACAGGAGCTGCTAATTGTCCTGTTTTGGCTCAGGAGTATATTAAGTGTATTAAGTGTCTCTAATGCATCTCAGGTAATTATAATCCTGACTTGTGTTGCTGAATTATGGCAACATAGTTGGAAGATTTTTGATGCATTCAGGTCCAGTGCACAATTACACCTCTTCTGATAACTTTGTGGTTCTTTCAAACAAACATCCCCCCATATCACAAACCCATAGACTTTTAGTGAAATCTGAGCTATTAACAAGCAAAATGACAAAACAGCTACCCAGTGTCTGCTGCAGTATATGAACAAGGTGCTCTCTGTCTTTGGGAGGTAGTGGGGTGTAGGGTAGAGCAAATAATGCACAAATTATTTTCACATCCATGGCTGCCACTGAGGTTCCCCACCTCAGTGCACTTCAGAATGCATTGACGAGAAATAAATCTGTACTCCAGGTTGAATCCCATTTTCCTGTCTCTGTAATCAAGATTATATCTCTCAGGATGTTTTCCAAGCCAAGTAATTTTGTTTTCTGTCAACCTGAATTGAATACCTGTGCACCAAACCAAATATTGGAAGACTCCCTTTATGCCTTTCCCATGCTGCCAGGAACATTTAGATCTAAGATGCTGCTGCCGTGTTTCATCACTTAGATAAAAAGCCAGTTAATACGATAGTCATTATGTGTTTTAGTTTTTCATTGCTCCTCCAAAGCATTTTTATCTTTGCCAGGTGCTATAATAAGGTTTTACCTGCAGGAGAAGCTGCTTCCAGAAGCCTGCCCTAATGCTGTTAGGTGAGCAGGGGCATTGCTGTGTGTGTAGACAGGAGAAGCTCAGGACTCAGGCTTGGCTTGTGCTGCTAAAGCTGGAAACATGTAATCTAAGCTGAGGGACGCTGTTGTTTAATTGTGAAGAGTCTGATTCTGCTTCTGTCTTAGTGGCACTCTGGTTGCTGATTCAGAAGTCCTGAGGGACGTCCTGCATGCAGCAGCAGTAGCACCATGGGCTTTTGCTACATGAAGACTCGTATCTTGCTGCTGAGCCTCTCAATCTGCTGCAGGATAACGGGAGGGAGACAAGAAGAAGCAGAGCCTGAAAGTTACTTAGTGATTTTTTGGGAGACTCAAGGAAGGAGAACAGCTCTATATAAAGAGAAGATAGGCTTCTAATAGAGAGGTGCAGAAAAAGGCTGTTCAGACGCTGCTGCTCCCTGCCCAAAACTAGAAAGTAGAGTAGAGATGATGGAAAGGGTAAAGATGATGAGAACAGCTGATGTTTCATGTTTCTTCATCTTGATGAATGCAGTTGGAAGAATGCATTTTATTTTGTAACAGCTCCACTGCAGTGAGCAATGTCGCTTTGTTTCGTACTGATATTGAATCCTTGGTTTTGGTTTTAACCTTTGCTTTTTTGGTTTTAACACACATCTCTTTCTTTCGATATAATCCTGTATGTTTGCTTACTGGCTTGTGTGTCCCACCACCCTCTGCTGGAAGGAACAAGGATTTTTCAGCTGTGGCTTTGTGCCCCAGGCAGCTCGAGTCCTGCAGCAGAAGCGGGCTGTGCACTGGTGTGGGAGAGGCCCAGTTCTGCCCTGCTGTTACTGGCATCCATCCAGCAGAGAGAAGAGCGGTGTGTTGGGGTTTGGTGTATAAAATGCTGTTTAGTTTCAGGACAAGGCACGGCCGGGTGAGATGGTGAGCATAGGGTCTGTGATAGCAGGGTGCTGAACTAGATGACTTGTCCTATTCTGTTTTGTTACCTTGACCACCGTTGTTAGGTCTGTAGATTTGAGGATGAATAGTGTTGCCAAAATAGACTGACTCACTGATGGTTCTCCTCTCATGTCCTGCCTGGAAAGGTGGCTGGTACCAGCTGCTGGCTTGGGAAGGGGTAAACGCCCCAAAGCAGGTAGCCAGAGGGAGCTTTCTTCCTCAGAATGGTTTCTTTTCTGGATGAAAGCATAGAGCTTGTCTGTCATTTTTATTTTCTTACATCTCTGCCCAAGTTATTTTTTTCTTAAATTCTTCCTATCTTGAGGCTGCTTTATACCAACCATGTAAATACTCTTTTTCAGTGTAAAATGTCTTGCTCCCAGCTCACATTTCCATAAAACTGCTTTGGGAGGGTATCCCAGAGAGAAGTTACAGATGAGATTCTAAGATAGGCTTTTGTTTTATTATTATGTGTCTGTTCGTGTATCTGATATATGAGAATGTTTATGCTCTTCATCTTCTTTATCTCTTTGCTGTAGAGATACCTCTATGTCTTTGTTTTGTTCATCTCTTCTGTAGAATATGAAGTCTCTAAACTTTCTAGTTCATACAGGGAAACCTTTCAATACATGCTGTAATTCTGTCACAGTGTCCAGAACTTTTCAGATGAGATCTCAGACAAGGACTGTCTTCCTTCCCCGCACAGCCAAGCAGTTGTGCAGATGAAAGAACTTGCAGCACAGCTCTGAAACATGTTATTCAGCCATGGACAGGTACTGTTTCCAGATTTCAAAGGCAGTATATGATCCAGACAAGACTGCAAGAGCCTCTGGTCTTAATTAGCTGTACATTTCCTGAACAGCTCTCTCAAGTCATGGCAGAAACGTAACGGCCTCGCAGGATTTTTGTTCTCCTCCTTTGTACAAGGCTCTCTAATGGCCCCAGCATTGGAAAGAGCAGCTTTGTGCTGTAAAGTCACTTTGGATTTGTACCTTGTAAGAACGTGTCCAGACTGCTGGGTCCATCTGTCTCTGCTGAGATCATTGTATGGCTTCTGGACTTGAAGATGATGGTGTTATGGTTGTCCCTATGGTCATGTCACTCAGTGTTGGCTATTGGTATTGTTCCTATTCTGTATTTCTTCCTCATCAGTTCACATGACAGTAATGTCTTTTCTTAGATATTCAGAGACACTTAAAAAGGGAGAAAAGGAACATGCTCCAGAGCTTTCAAGTAGCTTTGTGGAAAAGGTAGAGTATATTTTATTTTGGGAGTATAGCCCAGATAAGACTTCTTACCAAGAACCATTATATCTCAAGTTGAATTTTTAATTGATTTAGCTCCTCTGATCTGTACTTTGCCAGACATGAACCACTCACCTTTGGACTGAGTCCAGGGTGTAATGGAAAGTTAGCTGAAACCTCATCAGCTTTTGTTAAACCTGAGTGAATTTCAGCCCAGCACATTTCTTGTGAATAATTAAACAGTTAAGCAGCTGATGGATTTGAACCTGTGGCTTCACTCAGCCATATTTCACAAGGAATGGGCTCATAGTGTTTTTTATGGGTCTTCTTATGGCTTCCTGCGATGGATAACTGCATCATCTGGCAACCCAGAGTGGATGTTTTTCCATCTCCCACTCATTACCAGCATGAGCTGCTCCATGTGGCACTCCTCTCATCAGTTTCTGCTTCTCAGTGGTAAAGTCTCCAGTATTTATTTCTCTTTTTCCCCTTTTTATGTAACATTCCGAGTTGTTATCCTTTAATATCACTTTCTATCAGTACAACTGCTGTAGTCGCAGCGAGGGTGTAGTGCTATGGCAACAGTGTATTAGCTGCAGTCTTGCCAATGAGTAAGACACAGCACAGCAATCAGATGATTTATCAAAATCTGCTGTGGCAGAACTGAGCAGTGAGCTGGTGGCCTGAGCTATCCCACAACCTGCCCATCTCTTTCCTGTTGGTTATGATACTCAGATACGTTCTCTGCTGACAGTTTCCAGCGATGCCATTTTAGCCCTGACTGACTTAGCACCTTGCAAAATATTTTTAGATGTGCAATAATCTCCCAGCTATCTTTGGCAGTGAGCAACAATGGAAAGCAAGCATTTTTTTTCTGTGACTTTTCCACAAAGGTACTTTCTGTGATTTCAGGGAAGGAGAGAACATATAAATGGAAGAAAATAAAAAGAACACTCCTGGAACGGAGCGCATGAGAGATGTGTCAGATTTCCACTGCTGAAGGCTGCGAGCGCTGCCCTCCACCACGGGGTGCCCTGAGCTCCAGCTGTGGTCGCAGGGTGCAGCCGTGCACCTCTGTCCCACGTACACAGCTGCAATGGGCACTGCAGCACCGTATGTTTGTTAAGCCTTTGCCCAGATGTGGCAGTGATAAGAAATCCCTTACACAGATTTTACATGTGCAAATGTGTAGATGCTCCTTGCCGTCAGGGTTTGGCCAGAAGCTCCTAGAGAGGTATTGAGCAGCGGCAGGCTGCTGCAGATGTAAGGACTCAGAAAGTTTTCAGTGAGACTGGTACTAGTGCTTAGACAAATTATGTTTGCCTGTTGCCCCCTCATACCTAATTAGTCTCCAGTTCTACTTGCATGCAGTCAATCAGTGAGTTTGTATTACTGTTGTCACTACCCTAATAGTACAGGAAGGTGATTTGAGTTAGAAGGTGCTTTATTTTTCACGCTATGAGCCCGTGCCTTGTGATTCGAGTGGACATTGTTTTGTTGCATACCAGCATACTGAAGTCATTTATCAGGTGCTGCTGAACAGTTAAATGAGCAGTCCTTAGAGACTTCTTATTAGGTGTGAGTATCCCAAGTTTGGATGTCTGTATGCTTGAGGTTCCCACATCTTCCTCATCCCCTACCAAGGCAGATCATACCATCGCTCTGCTATGAAGAGGAGACCTTAGACTCCTGCTGCACATTCTGCTCCATGCCTTTGGCTGCTCAGGAGCACCCAGTAAAAGAGCAGAAAGGATTATTGTTTAATTTAGCAAGGAAGGCAGTTGATGATGCATGAATTGGTCTGACACCTATCAAGTTCTGTGATCTTATTTGTTAATCTTTTTAACTTTCTGTTTTATTAGGGTAGGGTTTCAAGAGCAAATAGGATAAATGAGATTAAGTCTGCCACCCCAAATTACTCTCCTCTGAGTTACGAGCAGATTCACTCTGTTGAAGAAGTATAATTATGAGGAAAATGCTGCCTGTGTAATTGTGTGCTTCGTTCAGAAGAACTTGAGATCTGTAATTATCCGCAATGTGCCAGGGCAGCACATGCTGGCACTTCGTTTCAGCCGTAAACAAAACCATGGAAGGTTTCTGTCCTGCATGCTTATGGAAGTAGTGCAAAGCAGCATGGCTGGAATCGCACTGTTATCCATCAGGGCTCCTGGTTCCATTGTGGGATCTAAATTAACTTAGAGCATCGGCAGTGCAGTGCCTTTGAGAAGTGCTGGTGTGGTTACCTGGAAGGTGGTTGTTGGTGGCGGGGTGAGGAGCACCGCCTGTGTGGAGCAGCGTGTCTTTGGAGCCGTAGATGCACCTGGTGAGGCAGGTGTAGCTGCTGGGACACAGGCAAGTCCCTGCACACCCCGTGCTGCTCCCTTCACTTAACTTTTTCATGGGCTTTTCCTTTGAGTTCTGCAATGACTGCAGTTCTGCAGCTGATCATAAAGTGCAAGGGCTGTTTCTTTGGCTGTGTGATTCCATGGTGAGATGAGTTGGTGACACAAAGACCACAGCCTGTTGAAACCTTGGATTCGCCAGCAAACTGAAGAAAGCTTTGAATCCGTGTGGCGTTTATCTGAATTCATAACAGCTTCCATTAAGTAAAGCCTATGAAAAGTTCATCTAGGTGTGTCCCAGAGATGAGCGTTATTGCTGCTGGAAGCAGCTCTCCCAAAGGAGGAAATGCACAACGTAGGCTCACTGCAGGGCCTGTCTGGACATTTCTGCAGAGTGCAGAAGGGCAGATGCCAGTTTTGCCTGATGGGTTAGCAATTAAACCAGCCTGCCAGACGTGGATTACAATTTTTGTTACTTCGGCTAAAACTGTGTGTGCATTAGATGAGAAGGATAGAGAGGATGCATCATGTTTTGTGAGTCCTGTTAGCAGTTTGATTTTCTCTTTCAGACCATTTTGCAGTTATGAGTCAGGACTTGATCTCACATCTGTTTTTATCGATCAGCCCAGTTTACAAATGAGGCCTCTTCTGACCCATCTAAAATTTTATGTAATATCTAATACTGCATAAACATTCTGGGAAGAAAAAAGGGAAGGATGGTGCGCAGACCTTCTGGCTAGTATGTACAGTGACTCACTCTATCCTTCATTTCAGCTTCCATGAAGTATTTTCACACACAGTGTTTACCCATTAAATGAGCTGTTTAGTTTAGCTTATGGCTCAGGTTTTTCATAGTATTTTGATGTATTTGTTGGGAACATGACAAAGGGAATAACAAATGGGAACATTAACTCATCCTTACATTAATCATCTGAGGGAGTCTCTCATGTAATCTTTCTGTGAATTAGCAGCTATGTGGAAGAAAAAGTCTCTTGCCTGCTCACAAAGAAATGGGAGAAAATGTGCTGTCCTTCTAATGCTGGCCACAAGAGCACACGTGTTTAAAAATGTCTCTTCAAAGTCAGTAACACCATTCTCAGCTGTTCAAAACAGCACATCAGTAGCACAAGCAGTGCGAATTAGATTTGGGAGAATGTTGGGTGTGCATTGGTGTTTTTTTTTCTCTCTGCAGGCTTCAGGCTGGCAGACAGCCCGATTCAGCTGTAGATATAACTCAGGCAAAATGTGATCCGGAATGCGTGTGTTAATGCTCGGTTTATGTAAATGGTGGCAAGGTGCTGCTGCTGACTGGCTTGAGCAGTTTGCCAGGCTCCCTGCTGGCAGGGCAGGCAGGAACTGAAAGAGAAATAAGATTGCTGTAATGCTTAGCAGTGAGCTTTAGAGAGGCTGTAAATGGCTGAGTGAGTAAACGCTGCGTTTTATTGGACCCGGTTGCCTGTCTTGGTCCAGCCCTCCTCTGCAATGGGAAATGATCTTTGCGGTTAGAGCAACTGTCCTGTAAGTAACAGGCATTTCTCCAAGCTCTTTCCAAAGTCCCCTTGTTTCTCTCCTTGTCTTTTTTGTCCTCCCCTGTTACATGTGCTGAGTGTGCTGTGTCTGTCAGTGTTTTGGAGCAGTACTCTCATGGCAGTTGCCATTCCCTTTCTTTTCAGCATTCCCAAGTTCTGCAGCCACTGGCAGAGCTCATGCTCTGTCCAAATTCCCACCAGGGAGAGGTTTTGCAGTGTTGGTTTTGCTTGTTATTTAGAGTTGGAAACCACTCAGGAAGATTCTGTGGGATGTGAATGGCTTTTGCATTGTACCTGCTGTGGTGATCAAGGGTGTAAGAATCCTGTTCTGCTTTCTGCCAAATGAGAACTGGGCACTGTCTGTAACCAGGCAGTGTACACGATAAACAGAAATGCAACAATTGAACGCAGCTTTTACACAGAGAAGCAAAATGCCAGGTTGCAAATAAAGCAATAGGGTTGCAAAGCCCCACAAGCCACGTGAGCAGCTGGAGCTTTCTGTGCTCTGGAACAAAGCGTCTTTACAAAGGGTGGCTGCAGTGTACTGAAAATTGCTGAAACTGGCAATTGAAATTTCTGTTGTTAAATTGTGAATCTGGCTGAATGGCTGGTGGAGAGTGGATGAGACTACCTTTGTGATGGTGGCAAATGGGAAGAAACTGCTCGATACAGCCAAAAGAGCCCTCACCTGTAACTGTTCTCCTCCACAGGTGCCCCTGGCTGACAAAAGCCATCTCCCCAGCCATCCCGGTGTACAATGGGCTCGTGTTCTTGTTTGTGCTGGCAAACTTCAGCATGGCTACTTTCATGGACCCTGGAGTTTTTCCACGAGGTAACAGAAAACTGATGGACTGATGGATGCCCCTTCCCTCCCTCCCCCCCCTCCCTTTTTCTTTTCTCTGATAATCTTTCTTGTAGATTTTTAATTTGTTTATGTATTATCTTTTACCCTCAGCTGGCAGTAGAGGTGATATAGTAGGAAGAGCTTCTGAGACTTCCCAGCTTCTGAGCTGGGAGGTGTCAGTTGTCCTTGCACTCGCTGGGGCTGGCAGTTGAGGGTACAGCGCTGCGCAGCATCCTTCTCCTTGGAGCAGCTCTCCTGACTGATGTGATTCCAGTTGCCATCCCTGTGTCATGCTGGCATGTTGGATTTAAGTTGCTGTCTTCACAATAAGAAGTTGAATGTAGTGGAGGGGAGAGGCTGAACTTTCTGAAACATCTTCATCAAAGCTGACTTTCCTTCCAAAAAGCCTTAAAACAAATGCGTAAGCATTGAATGCTAGAAAAGGCAATGATTAAGTGTTGCTTTAGAGTGTCTAAAAATGTATGCCTTTAAAAGATATCCCTGCTTGAATTAGTATGGATGCACAGCTGATTAAATAGGATAAAGATTGCTCTGCTCATGTAATGGGAAACACAGTGGAGCTCTCTCTTTTAACACAACTTAATGAGAGAATTATCACCTAATTTTATCTGTCTTCCAATAATTATTCTCATGCAGTTTGCATCGGAGACTGCTCTGGGCAGTCTTGCCAAACCGGTGGATCTGTGCTCTTTGCAAGGTGTTCTTGCCCAGCTCTGTTCTGTGAATATAAAAGCTATTTTGAATTGCCATTGCACCTGTCAAGAACAAGGTACCTGTCCTGCCAGCTTCCATGAATAGTGAGTGCCAGGTTTCTCCAGGTAGTGGGTCATAATGATGAGCATCTGCTGCCCTTCCCTCCAGCTGAGCCCTGTGAACCTCTGAGCAATTACTGCAGCACTCCTGCAAAGGAAATAATTGTGTGCAGAGGCAACATTTAGTCATTTGTGCAGGATGATGTACATAAAGGTACAAGTGGGTTGTAGTGAGATTTTAAAAAATGTAAGCACATAGAGCTTTTATCTGGTTTCCTGCATTTTTCAGTGCCTCCCTCTCATCAGACATAACCACACTTGAATATGCTGTGAGTGTGAGGTTATTGATGGCATCCCCGCTCTTGGCCTTTGGTAGGAGGAGCACTGAAACAATGTTGTTCAGTTCTGAACATCTCCGTTTGGGAATCTAATATCTTTGTACAGTGTGCTTTCCTCAAAATGGAGTTTGCTGACTTTCTGTGCCCTACTGTGATCAGGACTGAGCATATTGTAAATTCATGCCTTCCTTTAGATTTCTCTAACTTCCTCTTGCCAACAAGCTCTTTAGTTTGGTCTTTGTATTTAAAGGAGAAAAGAATATGGAGATCAAATGGAAACTTTGAAATATTCATAGCATCATTAAGGTTGGGAAAGACTGCTAAGATCATCTAATCCAACCATCAATTAATTCTCATCAGCTTCTTTTAATTCCCAGTTCCTCAGCAAAGGAGTCAGGAGCAAAGCAGAGTGCCCTACAGCTCACCTTTCTTCCATCCCTTTCTGTTTACTTGTGGCCGCAGGCTTATCTCCCTGTGCTCTGCATGTACTTGGTCTGAAAGAGGCTGGGAGTAGGGAAAGTGCAAGAGAGATGGGAGTCATACTTAAAGAAAATGAGGGGGTAAAAGTGTAGATGTGTGAAGGAAGCAATCTGATAAGGAAAAGATGGGAAAGACTATAAATACCATTGCTGGGAGGAAAGGGGAGCAGATGTTATTTCAGATCACAAGTGTGCATGCTAAAAAAGCTATTGCTACCCCACACCGCCCACAGAGCTGCAACCCAAGGAGTTCAGAAACTGTGGGAGTGATTTAAAATGATGTACGATGGATCTGTTTGCTTTCTACTGTCGAAATTACAGATTTATCTTGGTTTCCAAGCTTTTTAGCACATTCCCGATAGTTACAAATTTACTTTAAAAACAAAATAATAGAAAAGCAATGCAAAAACAGAGTCTTAAGAAATGGCAGAATTCCTTTAAGGAAGCTGCCAAAAATCGTGAGATGTGTTATAAAACCAGGAGATTTGGTTGCGTTTTGTCAGCAGATAACTGAAAGAATCTGAGTGGTAAGGTACTGACCTCTACCAATGGCTTCTTGTGCTCAGATCACCTAGAGCTGGTAATAAGGACATCTCCAGCTGTATCTATGAGCTTACAGGTTCTCTGGCATGGGGGAAGTTAGCCCCCTTTTTCTTGTATTACTGAACAGGACCTAAATTAACCTCCTGGATCCGTTACCTACTTATGGATTCTTTTTTTTATGTTGCTGGCTCTCTGAATGATCCTGATATGAGCCAGGTCTTGCTCTGTGCAATTGAGCTGCCAGTAATACACTAAAATGATTGAGAAGAAAGGGAAGTCACTGAAACTGAGACTGCCCTGACAAATCTGATTTACAGTCTGAATTGAGTTTGCTGATGTTTGTTGCTGGCTAATTATAAATACCAACTGCAAACTGACTTCCAGTATTTTTAATGTGAATATTCTATAAATACTCTTAGTTGTGTCAGTTCTGCCAGACTGATGTGTTTATACAAGCACATAGCACTGCACGTAGGTATGTACAACTTACTGACTTTTTGACTGCATAGTCAGTATTTCTACAAGTGTTTAAATGGTGTGACCACTCTCGTGTCTTGTTTTCCTATGCCCACACATGCATTGCACAGCATGGACTGATTTGAAGCATTGAAGAACCCAAAGATTGTATCAATAGAAGGGCCCCAAGGGATTTGGAGTCTGGCTCCCACTGACTGCCACTGATCGTTTATGAAGGAAAACTGTAGGGAGCAGTGCCAGTACAGCAGTCTGCTTCCATGCACAAACATTAATCCAGAAAATATTCTTGCAAGGTAAATATTGTAGCTGAGCCAGATCCCAGACTCATCTAAGCGAAGGGAAAAGCTCCTTGTGAAGTTGGTGGAAATTGGATCATTTTAGTAGGGCTAACACATTTAGAGAAGATTTAATACAGAACAGCATGACAGTTATTGATGCTCCACCGGGATAATATCATGAATTTCCACCTAATTTGGAGTCTGTCAATGCCAGCTGCACTGCAGTGTTTTACCAGGTGTTAAGTAGAGTTTAACTACTTACGTAGTCTCTGTCGAAAGGAAACAAATAAAGATTACAGGAATCTAGAATAAAAGATGAGCTGTTGTGAACATCCTTCCTTCCTTTTCTTCCCAAGATGCATTCTAGACTGGCTGTTATTTTTTGCATTTATTTTTAAATGGCCTCTTTTTTTAAACAGCAGCACTTGGTTGAGACGATAAGCCATTCACCCACTGGGTTGTCATTAATAAAATGACTGCCATATTGTCCTCCCCATCTTACTAATGGCAAAGAGAGGCTAAATAACTTATCCCAAGGTCACAGAGTGAAAAATTCAGAATACAGGACTTGATGACTTCCAGTTCTGTGCTCAAATCACTGGATTGTACTGCCTTTGAGAGAAGTGAGATCATCCCAGTTATGTACTGCTACTAAAGTAAGAATATTTGGGGTATGCTATGAAGAAGTGAGCAGGAAAGATGCTATAAGGAAGCAGACACTGGTGCCAGGGCTCATTGCAGGCACACAGATTGCTTCTCACTGTGGCATCAAGCTCCCAGGAGCAAAAGGACTTTGGGATGGTGGTGGACTGGCACTGGAGTGCTGGACAAATTATCGCATGGAGTCATCTGGGTTGGTTTGGAGGTTTGAGCTAACAAAACCTTATTTTAATATCTCTTAATGGAATTTCTTGTGATTTATGTGCTGGTAAGCTAACATTGAATTAATCTTAAATAGCCTTCTCAACAGGGGCTTGAATGATTTCTTGATTTCTGTCTCCTCTTTGACTCTAGTTTGCATCTCATTCCATCCATTCTGCCTGTAACTGTTGGCTAAGATAAGACTCAAACACTTCTCTTTGTCCAGGCTCTGGACTGGCTGCCTGGTGCTCCCATGGGAGCTGCCTCGGGTGCAGAAACAAGCCCAGATCACTGATATGTTCAGCAACCAGGACAACCTGTTCTGACAGTCCATCACTTCCACCACTCTGTTTCTCTGACAAGCCCAAGAGCGCATGCAGTGCCCCTGTATCCAAGGCACTGTCTAGATTAGATATTTTATCATTACTCTGTTATTTCCAGTAACTTTTAGTTTTGCATTGAGCAGCAGATGAAGATGAAGATAAAGACGATGACTTCCGAGCTCCACTCTACAAGAATGTGGAGATTAAAGGAATCCAAGTACGGATGAAATGGTGTGCCACCTGCCACTTCTACCGTCCTCCACGCTGCTCTCACTGCAGCGTCTGTGACAACTGTGTTGAGGTAACAGTGCTGCTGATTGTGTTGACTTTGGCCCTGTGATTGGGGTTGCACGTACATGCTACTGGAAATGTGCAGTTGGGTCCTTCCCCCAGTATTTCAATTCTTGGAAGTTCCCAGCTCTAACCTTGGTGATGGTCTTCTACTGATCGGTACCATTTGAAGCACAGCCTTCTGTTATGATATATGTTACATATGCAATATTGTTTGATGTCAGCTTTGTTGCTGATGATAATTAGGTTTAAAGGTTTATAATCCTGGCTGTGTCTTCCTCAAGGTAGCTTAGGGATCGTGATTGTAAAAATGAGGTGAATGGGAGCATTTATGGAGAGGCAGAGTTCAGGAGAGCGGAAAGTTCAGGGTGAACTATTCTCACTTGTGTGTTTGTCCCCCAGTGTGGGCACCAGTTTGTTTGAAATGAAGTGATGAACCATAAGATCACTGGGGATGTGTGGAAATCAAAGTCAGAATTCTATGTGCAGTTCTACACTCAGTGGAAGGGCTCTATGTTTACATCAACACCTCAGCTTGGAGCATGAACTCAGTCATGCTTCTAATGTTGTCCCTCTGAATTATAGGGCTTTCATGTTTCTTAATAGCCCTGAGGTCTTGGTAATGCACACAGGATATTTAAAAATAACCCCTAAATAGTAAAGAGTGCTTCTGGGCTATAGACATCTCCTAAAATTCTAAGTACAGAGTACTGTATCCACAGTACTTGTGTTGCCTTCGGGCAGTTTCTATAGCTAAGCTAAAAATTCTATTTGTTAAGGATCATTTCTGATGCAAGGTCTTTTTCTTTTTCTTTTTCTTTTTTTTTTTTTTTCCAAATAGAAATGTGATTCTTTTAATGTGTCTACGATATATTCAGCTGTGCCATTAAAATGAAACGGGCTGCTAATCAGACAGCAAAAAATACTGGTATCAGCTAGAATGCTATGTACACCATCTTTGTCCTAATCCTCGTTGCCAAAAGCAAGGGAACAGTCCCAAGGAAAGCAGTACAGTTGCTTGTGTGAGAAAGGCTGACAGGGTTTATCTTGTGTCCGTGATTTTCTCCTTCAGGAGAAAATCCTTAAGGAGGATGCTGGATCTGAGAAGATGGAGAGAAAGGAGCTACTGAAGTCCCTGGGTGGAGGAGAATAGCCACAGCTATTTGTTCCTCGTCGCACAATTGTGTTAGACTGCTGTGTATTGTTAAACAGAGGTGGATTTTTTGGAGAAAACCTGGCTCGTATCTTCCTGGTTTTAAAACAAATGTTTTCACTATTTCTAGATTCTAAGGACTGTTTAGATGATGAAGTTCTCAATTATCCCATAGAATTTCTTTCTTCTCCTCTCCCCAGTGGCTTAGCATGAAAATCCATTTTCAAGAAATGATGTTTTCTCAGAAAAAGATTGCCCAAAACCCAGTGGTACAAACAGTTGCGATTTCGTGCTGCCATAGGGCCTCCAGGGGAGGCAGTTCTGCTGCAGAAATGAAAATGAGAGAGAATCCAAAAGTAACCCAAATAAACCAGTGGAACGCAAGGTGACTGCCTACTTCTCAGGAGGATTTATTGATAGTCAGACTGGTTCAGTGTTCTTATTCTTCTGGTGGGCAAGAATGAGTGAAACTCTGCTTGTTTAATTAAATTATGATTGCCGTGAAGAAATGTAGGCAGAAAGCATTGATAACTTCTGAATCAATAAATAGTGATCTTAAACAGCATACTTTATTGATTCTTGTGATGTTTATTTCTGTTCACCTGTCTATTCTACAAGAGCTTGAAGACAGTGATAAGAGTGACTGCTGGCTTTTCAGTGTGGAACTCATGCAGGGTTGGAATTCACCTCTTTTCTCATTCAGTCTAGAATGTGCTATGAAAGTTCTTAGCCTGAATATAAAACTTTTGAGCCAGTTTGATAAAAATAACCTAACAACAAAAAATGACAACCCTTGCAGAAATAAAATCAGTTGAAACCCTGCTGTGACCAGATGGACTGAAAAATAAATCCATGACAAAAGTAGTCGGATTTTTTTTCTTTGCTGAAATGTTCACAGTGGGTATTTGTATAGTTTCATAATCTGTAGATATTTTAGGAGTGTACAACCAGATTCACATCATAGGCATATGCTGGGTCAGCATTTCAAGCATAGCCTGGAATGATCCTTATTAAATCACCTCTGGCATTTGCTGATGTGCTTTGAGAAAACTGATCGATTTCTTTTATTTAGTAAAGTTTTGGTAAATATATTGGGCAAAACTTACAGTATGAAAATTTGTAGGAACCTGCTTTGTGGAAAAGTATTTTTCTTGAGCTTGCTAATTAAAAAGTTCAGCTACATATAAATACAGAAATGTCGGGGAGAGAATTCTGCAGCCAGTATTGCATCTTCAGACTACTATAGGGTATGATAGCTTCATTATAATTGACTCCTCATGTGATGGATGATTAAAAAGAAATCAGTGCATCTGCTGCCAGATGAATAGCCTGTTTTATGTTGCAATGTGTTCTCTTAACTCTATGAACTCTCGAGTGCCTCTCCATTCATATATAAAGAAGCCATTTTGTGCTGAGAAGAGCCTTATAAAGAGGCTGTACCTGGTTTGTAAAGCTTCAGAACTAGCTTGATGTGATTTTACATAACGACAGTTCAGATTTACCTCTAAGAAAAGCTATTTCCTTTCACTGTTTGGATGTTGTTCCCTGTCTCTCCCTTTCTTTGCAAGGATTTTGACCATCACTGCCCATGGGTCAACAATTGCATAGGACGGAGGAACTATCGCTATTTTTTTCTCTTCTTGCTGTCCTTAAGTACGCACATGGTTGGAGTATTCACCTTTGGCCTGATTTTCATACTGAACCACATGGAAAAGCTGGGAGCAGCTCATACCACCATTACGTATCCTTCTTCTTGGTCTTCAGAGACACAAGGTGGCCTAGAGGAAAATATGAAGGAGTGGATATGAAGGTTTGTCTTCTTGGAACTGGTGCAGGTTTTACTCCTCTCCTGATTCCTGTTGCTCCTCCCCTGTAAATGCTTAGGACAATTCTTTCTCTTTACTCATCTGACGTGTGGTTACCCCCATGCTGTGCCTGATCTTTTGTCTATCTCAGTCATTGCTAAGGCACACAGCAGAAAGATACAGCATCTCCTGAATTTTACTTCCAATTGCGTGTGACTCTACACTGTTGAGTACTCTTTACTGTATTTAAACGTATGATACAGTAGTGTTTGCCCTGGAGGTATGTCATCTCCACGGCAGTGTAACACTCTAACCCCTGGCTCTGAGGGTTGCTACTCCCTTTGGTAGGTTAGTGCAGAGCAGTCTTTACAAGATGATTGAAGCCAGGATCAGTGAGTTCACTTTATTTTTGAACAATCTCAATGATAAGGACTGTTGCTAGGAATAGATGGACTTAAGGTGAAATTTGATTAATCTAATCGAAGATGACAAACATGCTCCCTATTTCCCAGATTTTTTCTCCTTTTGCTTTTCTTGTTCTTCATAGTTTCATTTTCCCTTCACTCACTCCAGTTTCTTTAACTCCTGGGTACAGAATGGCTGTCATGTGTGTGGCTGGGTTATTCTTTATTCCAGTCATTGGTCTCACTGGTTTCCATATTGTTTTAGTGGCACGAGGACGCACGACCAACGAGCAGGTAAGCAGCAGTTTTTTCTCTGTTTGTAGCTAAGATGTTGATTTGGAAAGAAAAGCCAGCAAGTCAGCTTGGACAAATAAAACAAAAACCAACACTCTTCTTGAGGGTTTTGTGAGGATCTCGGAAGCTTGCCTCATTTTTCATTTTCACTTTTTTTCTTGAACGCACTACAAGCTCAGATGTTCCCCTTATCCTAACCACAAAGCCTTATTTAACATTTGAAATCTACTCACGTCCTTGAAATAGGCTTTATGTGGTGTGTACTGTCAACTCCAGAAGTTCAGACTTTATGAGTCAGACTGAACAAATCATGAGACTGAACAAAAGAAAGGAAAAGATTAAATCAAGTCTTTGCCCTATCTCCTGATATTTTGAACTCCTCCAGCCAGCCCACATGCTCTTAATAAGGCCTGAGCTAGCTCTTTGTCTCTCTCTCTTTGTCTCCCTTGTTCTCGTGTATGTGCATGCACACACACACAGGCTATTGGATCTAACTTGTTTTGCTTCTCCAAACCAAGTGCTGACAGCATCTTGTGCCAAAAAAACTGTAAACTTTAGTTCCCTTGCAGTTACTCACATGTATCATGTTCAGACCCTGTCTGGGGTCTGCATATATACATGTGCACACACTGATAGCATGCAACAGGTGATAGAGATCTAGTCATGGGACCCATAGCATGCCTCTGTTTGTAAGGGGTACTCAGCTGGGGCATGCAGCGTGCCAGTAAGCTGTCTGAGGTCTTTGTACACTGGGATGAGATTGTTTGCTATCCTACAAGAGACAATAAAACCATGCATAAAATCCATGAATAGTGTGAGAAGTTAACATAGGCAAAGAATCTGAAGTCATCCTGAATTGCTGCCTAACACGGACTTTGAACAAAGCAGACTTACTGTAGCTGAAAATCCTTAAATGCCTTGCTGTGTCTATCTTAGTCTTGCTTGGAGTCAGCTGGTCTTATTTTTAAAATTGATTTTGGCCAAGTATTAAGTTTGATAGTGCTAACAATAGTAACATGAAATCCAAAGCATTTTAGTCTCTTATCCCATGTCATGTTCTATCTGAGGCTTGTTTCTCCGCAGGGGTTAAAATTGTCCACAAAAATTTGAGGGTGAGGAAGAAGGAAAAAAAAAATTAAAAATTAGAAAACAAAGAAAGAACTTATTCTGTGTTTAGTTACATTTGGACAGGTTGAGAATTTTGCATTTAATTTGATTGAAATAACTATTGGAAAAGGCACTCTAGGTTGGTTTGGTTTCTTGAGCTACCAAAGCACTGAAACACTTCATTTCTGTGCAGTCCTATGTACTGCAGAGCTGTAACCAGAGCATGGATGTTCCCAGCCTTCAGGTACCTCTCTAGGTAATTAGGACCACAGGCTAGCAGTCATAGATAAGAGATCTGCTTCTGGCTTTGCCACTGTTTTAACACATTCCCATTTCTCCTGTAGTCTCAGTATTGATTTTCTTTTCTGACATTATTAGTTATCTGCAGTCAAGGCTCCAGTTACAGTACGCTCAGCACACATCCCCTTTTCCCATGACATTTTTGTAGGCCAGCAGTGCAGACTGCTGTGTTTTACTGTGCATTCTTGCTGTCCATTCATTCCAGAGCTCATAGGTTTTGAGCATTCATAGAAAACAGATTGTGATTTCGGAGTGCCTGGTGGCTGAACACAGTTCTTGTGAATACCTCTGGAAGTATTTTATGGAACCAAAATAACCAACATCTGCTCATAGCCTGGTATTTTTAGTTTCTGGATAGAGTAAATAAATACCTCTCCTTCTGAGGCTGCTTTCTATCTGTATCTCAAACTGTGTTGGCCGTTCTGAAAGTAATGCCTCCTATTTATTTCCACGGAAACTGCAACAAATACAAAGATCACAATGACATCACTTGCTCTACCAAATTCTCAGCCACAAAAATACTCTTTCAGTACAGTCATGAAGATTAGCTGTGTGCTTAGCCTGCAGTGATCAAGAATCTATATGCTGCACTTATAAAAGTCTGCACCAGTGGAGATGACCCATTATCACCCCTGCTGAAATTCACCACCCAGCCCTCACTGAGCTCACAGCCACTGCTTGGCCTCCATCACCATTCAGCAAGCATCGATGAATGCCGATAGGTGCAGTTCTTTCCACATGGAGCACCCAGTGACACACCTGTGCTCCATACACACTCCCATGTCAGATGCCATTCTGTCAGAGTGCCGCCCTGCTGCCATCTGTCACACAGCAACAAAACATAGCAGGATGTTGGTGGGAAGCTTCAACCTCTGCTGCCATGCCACCAGCAGCCGCCTCTGATGTCATGGGCCAACATCATAAAATAGGAGTCATTACTTTCAGAGCAGCCCTTCTACTTTGGAAACCAAATTGCTATAATTACTAATGTGATTTGTGAGGTAGAGAAATTTTATTTTCATGTTGTGTCTGAGAAGCTGAACAGAGATATGAAGTGCTTTGGCAGCATCTGGCAGCTAGTTAGCTTAAGCCCAAGAATGAATGCGGATGTGCCAGATGTGCAGGTCCATGCTTTAGTCATCAGGTTACTCTTCCAACATTCAGAACTTCCAGCCTTTAAAGAGTTTTATGTAATATCAAATAGGCCAGCATAATATATTGCAAAATCATTTAATCATTGTTATTTTATGTGCAAGTAATTAAAGTATTTCTGGTACTCTTTAAACTCGGTGTTAGATCAGAACTGTGAGTTGATTAAAATGCATTACTTGCAAAAAGCAACGTAATGCTTTTATTGGCAACCACTATTAATCTCTCTGGCTTTATTGGTATTTATCCCCATATGGTTACTTTCAAGTATCTGCCTGCTAAGTACAAACCCTTTATAATGTTTCTGAAGCTTTGACTACATCCTGCCAGACTAATAAGACTTGACTTTTATTAAAGTAGCTAATTTCCAAGTAAGCACGGTAATCACTGGGGAGTTCCTGGCACCCTCCCCCATGAGACAGTGGTTCATGCTGCCAGGAGGAAGAGGATGATTTGGAAGAACCACTGATCTCATCCGGCATTAAGAACTGTCATTCCTTTTTGTTTGGAGGGGACTTAGCAGGGTAGGGAAGTGGAGGGAAGGAAAGAGACCAATACAGGATGTTTGCAGGCACAACTCATGCAAGAACAGCATGGAGAGGTGAACGTGGCAGCTTTAAAATGCACTCCTATTGAGCTCATGGTGCTCGTGGGAAAGACCCTTGACTGGTGTGTGTGGAAGCTGGTGGAGGGGTGTGTTAGAGCAGGGGGGAAATGTGCAGCATTCAAAGAACAGCGGTCTCCTGTTTAGGCAAGACAGTATTGTTAGCACAAGGCACACTTGTCCTGGCCTTTCTAAGGGTTGGGCAATGATTTACGAAACCAGAATTTGAGCACTGACCCGAATATGTTTCCAGGTGACAGGTAAATTTCGAGGGGGAGTGAATCCTTTTACCCGAGGATGCTGTGGAAATGTGGAACACGTGCTCTGCAGTCCTTTGGCTCCCAGGTAAGAAGAAGGGAGTAAGGGAGGTGGAGAAGTTGCTGGGAAAGAGGTAGCTGTGGTAGCAGCTTCGCTGTTGCATAGCTGTAACCTGCCCAAGCAATTGCTTTCTTCATATAATTCGTAATCCTCATGCCAGAAATAGGTATCTGGAATAACTGAGTCAGCTTAAATCAAGAGCTGATAGCCTTGTCTCACCAACTTGTTCATCTAGTGACTTTCAGTATTAACTTTCAATATGTTACCACACTTCCAGCATGACTTTTTGTACTGCACAGTCAATGTCCAAGTATTGGTGAGGGATCCTAGCCTACTGGATGCAAAGAAGTTCTCTAAAATCAACATTTCCTCTTGAGACTTGAATCTGATTTAGGGCATCTGGTTTTCAATCCCACTGTCACTTTAATTATCATAAAACAGATTTTCAACCGGGTCTACATTGTAGAACCAAGGATTTTGTTTATGGCTTTCTATTTTTGCAGAAATTGATTTATCCCTTCACATTCTGAAATGGGGATTTTAATGCAGTAGATCAGATGGAGTATAAATATCCTAGATTCTGAGCTGTCTAGTCTGTGTACACGCTAATAATATCACAACCAGAAGATTTATTTGGGCCTTTTTCATGATGCTGAGCAATCCCAGACCTCAGTACTGCTCTTTTTTTCTGCTATTTTTTTTCTTTTTTTAATTTGCTGTAGAACAAATAACTTCTACAAATCTGTTACTTTTATTAAAATGGAGACAGTGGAATAGCCAAAACTTAAAAATCAGGTCAAGATGTTTTAAGCTGGACTTTAGAAGCTGGGAGATACTCTGGTTAAGAGAGGTGTGTGAGCAACATCACCACTGCTATTCTCACTTTTAGCAAGCCATGTTTTGTGTTTTGCGAAGACCTGTTCAAATTGTCCTGTATACTGAAAGACACTGAGCCATTTAGTGCTAGAATGTCCTTTTTAGTGGATGAAACAGAGAAAGCTTGTGCACTGTGCTGCTTATGTGTAGTACAGCCATTGCCAAATTGCACTTACAGAGTCACAGTCTACTGGAAAGTAATTAAGTATCTAAAATCATCCATTTCCCTTTAGATTTGTTGCTTGCTACAGGCCTGTTTCTTTTACTTCCATTCATGTTAACACTCTAAACACACTACAGAAGCAAGTCACCATGTGATATGCTATAATTGACAGCACATCTTCTCCACATTAATTCCCCACTCGCTGGGTCTTATTCCCCCAGTCTCCTCCACCTTCCACTGCAGGGAAGCTGTTTCATGATAACTAGGTAAGATCTAGTAACTTGCTTCCTTTGGTGGTAGGCCTCTCCTTCTCTCTTCTCATGATTTGTGCTCTTGTGTATCAGTGCTTCCAAAATTACTTTTTTTTTTTTTTTAATACATCCTCTCCTTTTGCTCACTAAAAACCTCAATGATCTTTTTATTGCTTTTTAATTATTACTTGGGCTGACTTCCACTGAAATAAATGGAGCTTACTTATGTAGATTCTATCACATCCTTTAATCATGCCTCAAGTAGGAAGATTGTCTTGTCTCTATGTCTAATTTTTAGGCTATAGTTTATTTTAATGATAACTATTGAACAATTAACCAGGTACATAGTTGAGCCCAAGAAGAAGCTGGCTGTGAGCGTGAAGCCTCCTTTCCTCAGACCTGATTTATCTGAACGACAGATCACAGTGAAGATCAGCGACAATGGGATCCAAGCCAACCTCAACCGGAGCAAGGTGAGATGTCTTTAGGCACTTCTGAGGAGCACATCCTGGGCTTTATGGAACCAAAGCCTGGAAATAACTTTGTCGTAGAAAATCTCCTTGAGAGGACACGTCTCTCAGATGTGTCTCACCAGTGGTGATTGAGTCCTTGTCTCGTACTTCATCTTCTAAAAGTAACCCAGGTTCAGTAACAGCAGTTCTTAATCTATTATCAGACCTCCCGGCATCTTTTGAAAGAGGTCGTTCTTTGCAGTAGTTCATTATATTTTGTCCCAAGAATTTCCACCTCTCTGTGTGAATTAATTTTAACTAACTCATACTGTGAGAACCCTTGAACCACCAGATTGGCTGTTGTACTTTGAGGAAAGTTAAGAGCTTCCAGATGACGGGAAGGTTTCTGGTCCAGTGAAAGGACCACAGAAGTTGTGTTTCAGAACTTGTTGAGTTCTGAATTTGAATTCTTCACTCTTCTCTTTCCTTTTTTTCTTTCTTTCTTCTTGTGGGGCTTTTTTTGTGTTTCTGTTGTGGGCAGTAATTGATTCGTTGGTCATTTGCAGTCCAAAATCAGCCTGGAAGGTCTGGAGGAGAAAGGTATGGATGTGCAACCACCGCTCCCACCCAAAGGAGATCAAAGCAAATACTCTGAGTTAAAAGGGCAGCTGGGGACCAGTGAAGGTACAGTTGCGTGATCAGTGTTTTATTTTTAATAATATGAAAATATTTTACCCTCTTTAAAATATTATACTATTCTTTCAGAACACTGAGGGGATCTGGGTGAAGGGTTTTGTTTTTACAAGAGCTGTGAGTTAGAGGAATAAACAGCAGAAAGGGGAAAGAAAACTTGAAGTATTTCATTCTAAGTCTAAGCTGGGTATTTCAGTTTTGCAGTTTTTAAACTCTTTTAAACCCCCTCTTAAGTTTTTATCAGTTTAACAATGAAAAATGTCATTTTGAAGTAGGGAATCAAAAATATTAGCATAAAATGCTTAGTCATAAGAAACAAATATTTCATTTTTGAAAAGATTAAAGCTTTGAGACTGTTTAAGAAATCTCCCTTCTTCAGACAAAACTATTTGCTGAATTGATCCCAAATAACCAGTAATTTGAAATACAGCAAAAATGCTACTCACCAAAATATGTCACACCACTTTGTATAGCATACCTTTTCTTCTTCTCTTTAGATTATTGCTCTGGACATGGGCACTGTTATTTCCACATGGGGCCCTGATGATTTTGGTGGAATTCATCACAAAAATAGCAGAAGTTCCATTCTGTGTGGAATGGAGCTGAGTTTGCAGAGAAGCAAAGATAGCAAGAGCTTAGGAATGCTGTCCACACGTTCCAATATAATGTCTGTGTTTTATTTCTTATCCAGAAAGTGGCCTTTCACCCAAGTTGATCAGCCCTCCCACACCTGCCATGTACAAGTACCGGCCAGCTTTCAGCAACAATCCCAAAGTCCACTACCATGCTGCTGCTGAGCAGGTGAGTGAGCTGCAGTAGCCTGTCACAATCTGTTCCCAGTTAATTCTGGACAACTTAAGGCTGAGGAAAAATTCGTTGCAGGGGTCTTGTGAATGTCACAGTGTGAAAACAAACAGCAACATTTGGCATCATTGTGCAACAGTGTAGATTTTCACAGTGCTTCTTATGAAAACATGTCCACTTTTGCAGCATTGCTTTGTTGAGCTTGTTGCATCTGTCCTGCTGTTTTCAATGCAGATAAATAAATACTGGCCTGTGCTTCCTTCTCTGAGGTAAATTATCTTGTTGTCTAAATGGTGGGAGGGAGCCTCTCTACTCTGATTAATTTTAGATGCTTGATTTTGAAGACCTGTGACCTGATCTTCAGAATTGTTGAATATTTATATCTTGAGTAAAGTGAATAAGAGTGTGCTGGTCCCCAGTGTGCTGAAATGAAGCCCAAAGGATGTCTGACTCAGCACTCAGAACCAGACATCACTCAACTCAAGAGCTATTTGTGGAAAGATTGAAGCAGAGTGCTTTTCCAAGGGCATTATTACCAGATTACAATCTCATTTACCTTAACAGAGTTTCAGTTTAGAAGTTATCTCATTGTGCTCATGCATTGATGTACTAATTAGTCCATATTACTTAGCAGTTACTGTGACTGACTCCTTGATTCTGAGGGGCTGTCCACGTGCTGAGGAGTCAGATTCCTCATAATGAACCTTATGAACTTTTGTCGTAGGCTGTGAGTCTGAGAGAAGATGTCCAACTTTTTTTCTTCCTGTGCAGTCCCACGGAGAGCAGATCTGCACGTGTCTATTATAGGCTTTTGTTTCTCATATTCACCTCTGTTTTAGATCACCCTGCAGGAGGGACACAGCCAGGGGGCTCTGATAGAAGAGGATGGCAGGAGCCTTGATTACCAGTCCGAACCCAGCCTGGACATCCCAAGCTACCGCAAGAGCTCCCTTCACAAGACCTATCAGTCTTCCCCACTCCAGATAGATTCCTTTGCTATCAATTCACGATCTCTGAGCCTGAAATCTGCTGGCAGGAGAGGGACAGACAAAGTGCCCCTTCATCCAATGAAGTCTGAAGGGGCGGCTTCCACTCCTTACAAAAGCATCTTTTCTCCCAATTCCCTGTCGAACAGAAATGGGAGTCTTTCATATGACAGTTTGCTAAACCCCATGTCACCCTCGGGGAGGAAGTGCGTTGCCCATTCTGCAGTCAGCTCTGTCGGGTACCACTCACCATATTTATCAGCCAAAATGTGCCATCTACGGGGGAGCGAGCTGCAACGCCAACCACCTCAGAGCTTCAGCCCAGTGCTGGGGGGCCCAGCTCCACATCAGCGAGACCCCTCTCCAGTCCGCTATGACAACCTCTCCAAAACCATTATGGCATCCATTCAGGAAAGGAAAGAGATGGAAGAGAGAGAGAAGCTCCTCCACTCGCACCCTGATTCCGTGTTTGCAGACTCAGGTGTCTATGACACCCCTAGCTCTTACAGCCTTCAGCAAGTCAGCACGCTCTCTGAAGACCCACGCAGCATGGCGATGAGATATGGATCTAGAGACAATCTGATGGCTGCTGCCAGTTTTAGCACAAGGAACCCTATACTGCAGTCCTCAGTGTCTTCGCTCTCAAGTGCAATGACAAGAGCTCCAAGGACTTCCACAACCTCTCTGCAAGCTGATTTAGCCAATAACAATGTCCAGACGCACCAAGCACTACAAGGCAGGGTGAGCAATGGCTCCTACAAATCACCAGGCCACCAGGTCCCATCGTCCCCCACAGGAATGCCTAGGTCACCCTCTTATGGAGGCCCAAAGTCTGTCTCCTTTGTAAACACTGTGGAAATTACAGAGGTGCAATCAGTGGGAGCACAAAGGTATGTACTGCTTATGGTGCTGCTTAGAAATGAGAGGCTGTTTGTGAGATGCCTCCCTGGAGGCACGGCCCTGGTTACGTGTTCATTGTAGGCCAACAAAGGTGGCATATTTTTAGGTGCTCTTCTGTTCTGTGACAGCGCAGAGCAGAAATGACAAAATATTTGCATGTTTGCTATAACGTGAACTGCAGGTGGTCAATGAAGCTGTGAAATTCATTGTGATTTAATATCTAAGGCGGACTTGATAATTATTTGCAAGACGCAGGCCAAATTATCCTTCCTGTTACACATGAAAGGGTGAAGCTGTTGTAGTGCATGGCCTAAAGAGAGGCTGGACCCCACCTTTGTCTGGGCACAGAGGCACTAACAGGATCACGGCACGTACAGATCCTGGAAGCTGTGCTTGGCATAGAGAGCTGTGTGTTCAGCTGTGCTGCATGTCCTGTAGTACAGAAGCAGTGATGAAAGCAGAGGCCATCTCATCGTGTTCTTCCTTATCGTTAGAAGTGGCATCTTAGCAATATCTTCAGCTGCAGCTTCTGCATGCACTTACCTTTCTCTTCCTTCTGGAGACTTGACTTTGCAATGGAAAGTCTGAAAAGAGCCACATGACCCTGCTGAGGCTGCAGTGTGGGGCCTGGAAGGCTAATTGGAAATATTTAGGCTTTCTTTGCACCTGGCAGTTACTGCACTATGCTGTCTTCTAGTTAATGTCCCAGGTTTCTCATTGTTGGGACTTCCAGAACATACATGAAGTCTTTTATCCCATCACTTGGTGAGTCCTGGCGATGAGACATGCTATGTTTTGATGCAGACCTTTAAAAGGTCTTCTGAGAAAAGCCTGTTGTTGCTTCACCCTGGCAGTAGGTCATAAGAAAGGAAATCATTTCCAAGAGTTGATCAGGACTATGGTTTTTAATTACGGGCATCATAATGTGCTTCCTGACTTGATTCAGTTTGTGTCTTCTATGATTAAGAAGTTCTATGCTCCAGTTTTTGTATGTCTTTCAGAGATGAGCAAGATAATTTTGTTTAACTTTGAATATTTATCTAGAAAGTGTTTTTTCAGAGCATTGTGTTTCTAATTGTAAGTAAGCATGGTTTGGGTTAAAGTCAGCAGTGGAAAGATTTAAACTTTCCTGCAGATACTTTGCAATTAGTTCAGTTCAACAAAGCATCTAAGTGAGTGATTAAATGAGCATTTTAACAAATATTACTGCAGTCTGATCCACTCATCTAATGGCCAAGTGAATTCTCTCATTTCAGTGGCTTCTCATCTTGTGCATTGGCTTCAACCAACTTTCATGTTCAAATATTTTGCATCAGTGGGACTCAGTCTAACAGCAGTTGTTGTTCATCCTGAATAAAGCCATTCCGTTATCACACTTTGCTCACTAACATTATGTCCTGGTATTTCTTTTGGTGCAGGGATGATATACAGATGAAGACACCGCACAGTAAAATAAATGGACAGCCAAAAGGAATATCTAGGCTAGGCTCAACGTCAAGTTCCCAAGGAACACCTGTCAGCCCTGCTAGACACTCAAATGTTAAGAAGGTGTCTGGAGTTGGTGGAACAACCTATGAAATTTCAGTGTAAAATAAAATTAAATGAAAACAAAGAGCCATCCACTCAGCCAGCCATGAAGCTAGGAGCACTGTGAAGACTCAATTAACAACAAAGAAGGAGCAGCAGCAGCTGGCCACTCTCCTTTTATTGTTTTGGATTCATTCTGTTTTCATCTCTATCTTTTGGCCAAATAAACAGCTGCAGCCTTATTCTTGACGGAGTAAAATTGTACAGTCCATCAGATTCGTCTTAATCAACAGACAGGAGCTGGCTGCCACCTACCACCCCAACCACAGAGCGGATTTTTTTATGCAAGAGAGTGCTAAAGCCATTGTGCGTCTGTCTGTCCAACATTGCATACCAGTAGTGCAGTGAAAAAATGGTCAGTCCAGGATCGTTTTGCTTTCCTGTGCCCCTTCCCAGTTCTTCTGGCCAGCCGTGGGTCCAGCAGGAGTCAGAGGTCCAGCTGCTGCTTTTCTGCTGGCGAGGAAAGGGTGCTCCCTGTGCCAGGCAGTCTGCAGGTGTGAGAGCTGCCCTGCATCTCCCAGGCATTGCAGGTCAGGTTCTGCTAGGCAGGAGCGTGGCAGGGCACCCTGCACTACAAACGCTGTGTCATCTTCCAAAGGCTCCCTGCTCCTCAGTCCCAGCTGGGTGCAGGAGAAAAGGCAACAGCAGCTTCTCCAGTCTGCTGTTCGCCTTCCTACGTATGAAAAAAACGTGTGTGCACCCATGTGTCTGTCTGATGGGAAAGGACTGCACCACCAGTGAGGATCTTCCACTCTCACCTCTCATCCCTGTTTTTTAAAGGCTTCTCTGACTCAGAAATAAAATCCATGTGGACACGAAAGGAAGTGTTCAGATGGGAACAAGTTCTTAACAGTCATCAGCTGCTTTCCCTGCACCCTCCCTCTTGCCTGTTGGATCCAGGCAGTAAGGTGCTTACTGCCCTGCCTGGTGCCCTGTGCAGTCCTGCAGCAGGGTTAGCATGAGCTGTTGAATTTACAGTGTGTGTAACTGAGCCAAGCGTAAGTCTATAGGATATAAATTTGGTGTCTGCCTGATGACTAGCACATTCCCTCTGGTCTTCAGTACTGTAAGACAAAGGATTTTTCTGTTTGGTTTTTGAATTTTCTTTCCCTTGGGGAACAACTTTTTAAAATAATATCAATCAAAATATTTAACATTCTGAGGTTTCCTTTCCCTGTCTCCAGAAAACTACATTTGCTTTGTTGCATTCAAAGACAACTTTGCTGTTTAAAAACAAACAGAAAACCCAAGAAAGGGTTACGCCATTTTTTGTCTCAGAAATCAGAACTCTGGTAACTCTAATTTTGGGACAAATATTTATTTCCTTTTTTTTTTCTTTCCGTTCCTGATCTCCTTCTCATTTGTACGGAGGTCCAGACCAATGCTAAGCAGCCAGAGTGTGCGTTCTGTTAAAAATATCCTGAGTGACTGTTGCCAAAGTCAGTAAAAATCATTATTTATCACTGAGCCAGTCAGCATATGAAACCTCGACTTTTCACCTCATTCTCCTGGTAAATAGTTTTGACTAGAGAGCTAAATTCCTTGTTTTTCAAGATATTGGTTTCAAGGGGGTTAAATCATTTCCAATCCTTGACTATAATGGAGAACTCTCCAGCTAATTGGTAGCAATTCAGGATGTGTCGATAACATTTTACTTGTGTTCATCTATGTCGAGATTAATTATTCCAGAAGGCAAATATTGACCTCAGTTTTGCCTGGTTAAAATTGATCTTTTGATGTGATAAATGTTGACATCTACTGCAATACAGAGTTACTACATGTTCCTTTTGTATCGCATGATTTTGGAGAGGAAAACATAATTATGTGTAAAGCTCTATATTGTCTGAAGGGAGAAATTGAGAAAGCAGAGCAGCTGAAATAGGCCAAAGTTATGAGGTACTCATATGAGATACTCATGTAGGTAAAACCAAAGGCAAACCAGAGTTGTTCCCAGTAGCCAGTGGCCAGTCTACATTTAGAAGGAGGAGTCAAGACGATAGGGAAAGAGAAAGGGAGTAGTCTTCCAAGGCAGAATACTGGAGACTACAGACTGAAGACAGCCAGACCTTATTCGGACACATGATGAGAGAAGGTTCTGTTCGAGGTGGAGCTGCAGGACCGAGGGGCTATGCTCTGCCATCTTTAACTGTTACTGACCTGCAATTCTACCCTGATGTTAGCTCCTCTGGAAGGTGCAGGACTTCCTCAAGGGCTGGAATTCACTCTGGTGCACAGAATAACATGAGACTTACCTGTTTGTTAAATGTCATGTCTGCCACATGTAAGGGATGGTGACACAGAATTTGGGCTCACCATCTAGATGAGGGCACATATTATCATGTATCTATGAATATGTGCATGAAATACATGCAAGCTAAGCTGAGAATCTGCACCAGTGTTGTATTTGAGATTTGCATCCCAGTGATGCTCCACTCTGATCATTTCTCCTGCATTTGTAAAAGAAAACGCTACTGAGGATCTTGAAGGGCCAAAGAGCCTCTGAAATTAACTGCAGGTCAAGAGAGAAGAATCTCTCAGTAGGACTGAACAGTAGGACTGAAGTGATGTACGTATAAAGCACTAATATCCAGGGTTCTTTCTGAAGGAAAGGGCAAGAGAGGAAAGGATGGCTGCACTGTGTCATTACAGGCTCAGATGTAAGGATTATGTATTTTGTGAGTAGTTTTAGCCACAATTAAGACACATTGGATATGGTAACAGGTTTACAATGGTACCAAAGTCTTTTTTTCTTCTTCTGGTTCTTTTTTTTTTTTTTTCCTTTTGAGGTTTGCATATAATTCAGTGCTTATAGCATCATTCAGATCTTCTGGCAGAATAAGCTGAGCAGAACTGTTAACAGGAGATTGCATGCAGCAAGTCCAGCCTCCTCCCCAGCCAAGGCACTGAACCTACAGCCGTTCTCATAAATGTAAGCACCAGTGTCCATAGCTCCATTGCAGGGGACCTACTTACTGCATCTGATTTAGGAGCAGAATCTCTTCCCTTGTTAAAATATTGTTCTTCAAACAGTTCACAGGTTAGCAGCCAAATTCTTCTATCGCTCAAATCCTCAGTTTTTACAGACTCTACAGCCAAACTTTCAGGTGGTGTAAACTGATGTGGCTCCACTGAAGCTAAGTAAGTGATGCTCATTTTCAGTAGGTGGGATCAGCTACGAAAATCCAGCACAAGTTAATACATATTATAAAGTAGCTTCTTGATTTTGTCATGTTTATTTCATGTTCAGAAGTCTTAAAGCTTTTCAATGTGTTTTTATTTTTAGCTGTGGATTGTATTACTTTAAAAAAAAAAAAAAACCAACAAAAAAACAGCAATAGATTTTGTTTAGCTTATGCATCAATGTTCATTGCATATTGCATTTCATTAGCTGTTCATACACTCCCATTTAGCCTCCAGGTTTCCATTGTAGTGCAATCTGCGTTGAAAAGTTGGATCTCTGTATTGTTAATTGTATAATATATTGAGCATTATGAAATTAAATGTACCTTACTATGTGGGTGGGAGAGAGAGGAAATATTTTTACTTGAAGCCTTAATATTTTCTTTTTTTACTGCTTTGTTTGTTGACCTCATAGGAAAGTCTAAATAGCAAAGACTTTGGGCCAAATACTGCACTGATATGCAACCAGCATTTGGCCCCCACGTCAAAACTGGACGCAGACAAAACCTGAAGGTAACAGGGGAGAAAGCCTCAGGGCAGCATCTTTTCCTGGAGGCCATTAGAACAGCCTGAGCGCTGTGTCTGTAAGTAAGCACATTAAAGAAGTCCTCAAGTCTTGAATTTTAAAGAAAGGTGATAGCAGGACCTGCCCAAATATCTTACGTTTGCATTTTCTTTTTTAAATGAAAACAGATGTAATTGCAGTTTGGTCAAAGCTCTAAGGGTTGCACTAAGGGCTGTGTTAGTAGCCATGTGCAGCAAATGAACTGTGCTGAGTTGCCATTCTGAAATTGCTAACGAGGCATAAGGACATATCAGCTTGGCCTGAGATGATCACCCTGTGGGTGTTACCGTGGTGCTCCTCGGGGAATGCCTACTCTACAAGCCTAATGTGGAAATGTGGTTTTCTTTGGACTATATCTATGTCCAGACTAGATATATATATATATAGTCTTATATATATATATACACAATTTTTATTTTTATGTGGGGAAAATGAGGTTAAGATTGCTGTCCCTGACAGTCTGGAAAGCTAATGCTGAACCGTTTCTATGGTCTGTATTTCACCTGTTCTGCCACCTTGAATTGTTGGAATGTATCCGTGCAGGCTTTGTGGAGCTCTGTCTGTAACCTTTTTTGTGGCTCTCGTAATACATATATATATTTTTAAACCTTTGAGTCACTTCAGTACTTTAAAGTGTCCAGCGTCCCTGGTGCGTTATGCCTGACACGGCCTCGTGTGCTGAGTCGGTTCGTGGGGTGCTGCCCCTGTTCATTTCTGCTTCTGCAAAACATGGACTGAAACAGCTGAACTGGGCAGGCCAGTTCCAGTGCAGAACCCATGGGTGTCAAAATATTAAACCAAGTGATTGCAGGTGCTCATCTTCAAGGTGCTTTGAGTAGAAAATAAGAACCTTCTAAAAAGTGCCTCCTGGTTGTGACCAATGGATCGTGCTTGTGGGGCCGCAGCGGGTGGTGCAGGGCAACACGAAGTGAAGCTTCTCCCAGTGTCTGTTGTCGAAGTTGTGGGACTAAATAGGAATCCTGCGGTCCAGCACAATTGGGAATTGTTGCTACAGAGTAGTGTGGAAAAAAGTGTCCTATCCAGGATATCTGGATGTATACATCCCAAAGATGTGTGACTTCTCATCTATCTGTCGTCATCTGTTTCTGTTCTTTGGAAACACGTCCATTTGATGTGTAAGATTGGCTTATAATTCACACAACTGCCAAACTCCTAACCGCAGCTGCTTCAGGATTTCTGATGCTGTAATTTGCATATGTAGACTAATTATATTGAGCAAGAACCCATTCGAACTTGTTCATTATAAATACCAATCGTATCTGCGTGCTGTAGAGGCAGAGGTTACCTTACTGCATGTCCAAAAACTTAATCAGCAGGCTCCATTAATGTTAACTAAGTCAAACAGATTTATGTAAGGTCATGAACTGTTTTAGTACATTTTATTTAAAGACATGTTGGCTTACAGAGGTCTTGGCTTTCCTCTCTCTAAGTAATGGATAAATTATCCACGTTTATATTCAATCCTCCATCACTGTTTTTTTTTTTTTCATTCTGCAGGATGAGTTTCAGTTCACATTTTGGAACATAATAAGGAGAGACAAAGGGAACTATTTATACAGGTGAATCTATCTTCTAAGAGAGAAGCAGTTATATAATAAATGGATTAGAGTTACTGTCAAAATAGGTTTTGTTCATCTTGTCACAATAACTTGAATTTTAAACTAAGGCTTATTTCATAGCTGATATCTGTATAACCCTGAAACATTTGAAAGATTCCTTGGTTAGACATTTCAAATTATATGAAGAAATATGATCTACTTCTGCAAATTAAAGAGTCTCGGAGAAGTGATGGTACATTTTACAGTGCCTTATATATATGTGTATATATATATATGTATATATATATAATGCCTATGTGTATATAATGTATACATAACTGTACATATATATTCCAGTAAAACTAGTTCTAGGTGTCCCTATCTGGTGTATTTTAAATGGAACTGATCTGTGTTGATAGACAAAGAAATGGTTGTATCAGCAGCAAAATACAAAACCAAAAATACTTATTAAAACATTAGCAAATAAAACAGACTGAAAACAGTGTTTCTGCCAGTGGTTATGTTCCATGCTGTGGAAGACTGGTAGGTATGCCCACTAATTTAAGGCATATTTGGAGAAGAGAAAGCACCGATGGAAGCTTGGAGAAGGCGGAGAACATCGGAGAGCTTTCCTTTCCCCCCGGCACTGTGCCCCTGTTTGAATATCTGCACTCACTGTGTTACGAATTTGCCCTCTGTGTGATGAATTCTGCTTTTTCTCCTGAAGCCACATACGAGTTTGGCTGTGGGACCTGAAGGCCCTGCTGCTGTATTCACTGCCCCTGTATTCACTGCGTGCCACGTGGCTGCATCAGCAGCAGATGGTGACGCTGGGCGTTCCTGGAGCTGGGCCTGTCTGTGGGAAGTTGTGAGAGCACCCCAGCAAAAGAGAGCTGAAGTGGGGGGTGGGCTGTCTTCCACGGGGCAGCTAAGAGCTCCGATGAACTGTCAGAAATTGCCTGAAACGAGTGGCCTTGGGAAACCCAGCTCTGACTGCAAGACTCCTTCAGCCTCGCTGGCATTGATCCACCGGTTCTTTCAAATGGGCAAAATGGTTCCTTCCTGCCAAGTGTTTTTTTCTCCCAACAGGAATGCGGTCTTCCTGATACAGGCTAGATACAGAATGGGAAGTTTTGCAAGGCTTCAGACAGTGGATCTTACCTAGGGGGAGAGAGAAGTGTCTTCTGAGGCAGAGATGCATCTCATGATTGTAAGGATTCTTTATCTTGCTTTTTTTCATACAAATTATTTAATGCTGTGCTGCCATGCTGTTTGCCCTTTAGACATGCTTTTTTTTCTACTGTGGAATTTCATATAATAGTGTGACCGTTTATTTGCAGGGAATATAAAGGACTGACATGTCCTACCCTCACAGAATATTTGATCATAAAATGCTGGCCTGAGGAGGATGGCATCTGAGCAGTGTGGGCAGTGCTGAGCTTTACCAGTATTTCCTAAACACAATTCAATTTTTTGGCCAACTCTATTTTTAAAGCAGCCTCTCTCCCTGCTAACAGAACCTTGATGTCTTCATGTATGTGCTTTTGAGTGGCAGCCAGCAAGGAGGGATGTGGGTGTACTAGTGGAGCACCAAAGCAGTGCTTTCCTGCTTTCTGGCTTGTCCTTTCCCATCACGTGCAGGTAAGTGTCTCCTAGGCAATGGTTTCTTCCTGCATCCCCTGCATGAATGGATCTGAGCTGGAAGGATCCTGTGATGCCATTTCACTGTACTGTGTAAAACCAAGGAATTAAGTACTTCTAAGTAGGTGTTGGTTATGACTAGCTTTCCAGATGCACTGTGACAGCATGCAGACGGGCTGCTGTGCTGTTGGCCACAATCTTTTAGGATTGTGACTTTGTGCTGCTGTCTTGCTGGTGCTTTCTCAGCACTGAGCTGCGATCTGCAGGATGAGCCACAGCAGTTAGATGTTCATTTGGAAGCACAGTCTGCACTTCAGGTGCAGGAATGGGCACCGGGCAGTTTGGCACCATTTCCTGGCTCCACTGCAAATTGCTGCTGACCTTGCACATCTTTCTGTGCCTCTTTGCTCCGTGTTGGATGGGGATGTGACTCCCCAGCCTCACAAATGTGTTGTGTTTGTGAGAGGCACAAATCCCATTGTTCTGAAGTCTGTGCGGCTGGAGCCAAGTAGTTGCATCCCACAAGTACCTGGGAGAAATAGGGCAGATGGGGGCCAGATTTAACCTCAAAGTATCATTTCAGGAACGTTCTTGGGAAGAAGATTTTGGGTGTTTGTGTGATTGGTGTTGCTGACAGTCTTCTTACTCTTCAGTGCTGACTTTGAAGGGTAGTTTTAGTAAAAATATGGTAGAAATGTCTGCCTTGATCATTCCCTTGACTTCTTGCATATTTCCCTATAATCCAAACCTCTTCATAACCCTGACACAGCACTGTCCTCATTCTAAGGGGTCATGTACTTGATTGCCTCAAGCAACTCAGCTTTTTCCTGCCTGCTTATTGAAGCAGGTGTACATGATACAATACAATAATAATTAAAGTTACTGAGCAGAAATACAGTAAAATAGCTGTAAGGCCATTGCAGTGTTCTTTGATAGTGCAGAACACAGAGTGAGAGCTGGAAAAAGAGGTAATGGAAAAGAGACAAGATAGCTTCAGCTGACATGAAAGAGAACAGATAGTGTCAGTAGAGAGCAAAGGGCAGCTGGTTTTATTGCTGGCAAGAAAAGTTTCCTCCAGTCTCTATCAGCGTGAAGGATTGGCCGGGTCAGGCAGCACGCTGTTAAGTACATAGAAGTTCTTTTCTTCTTCTCCAGATGGATTCCCATCATTATATTTTGGAATGTCAGAAGGTTATAATGTAGGCAGGGCCTTGACCAGGGCAGGGCTGTGAGGCAGAGCAGTAACATAAATCTTCAGAGCCCTTTAAAGGATTAGACTGGGGGCAGAAAACAAGCCAGCAGGAGGAAGTTCAAATGAAGATCTGTCCTCGCAGGATAGCCATTAGTTTTTGGCAAAAAAAATTCAAATTTGGCAAATCTGCATTTGTCTCTGAGAGGGACTTTATATAAAACACGTTTTGATTTTAAACAGCAACCAGTCCTACAATGCCACGTGTCTGTCACCTGTACCATAAAAATCCCAGAGCAGTGCACTGACAAGGAATTCCCCAAGTGAAGTCATTCCAGCAAAGACAGTCAGAAACACCCTTAGTTTGAAACCAGATGGCTACTTCTGCTGACACTGGCTGTATTTGGCAAATACTGGATAGAATTTCCAAGTCACTGCACACACACACATGGACATATTTACATTTTTATGCGTGTGTGTGGATATACATAATAAAAAGCACAGCCTTTTAATTGTGTGTGCTGTGATTCATCAGCAGCAATAGCTTTTGGCAGGGACATAATTTCAAATCTCCTGCTGAGGGTGTCTGCCAGAACATTGTTGGACAGAGATAGGATGAAGAAAGTTATTTATAAATGGGGATAATTAGGTCTTGTGCTTATTAGTGCTGGGAAGGAGGCAGAAAAGCGACGTGTAGTACTACTTGTAATACAGGAAGATGCTCCCCATGATTTTCTCCTTGATTCAGTGAGAACCAAGCACCTCAGCTGAAATAGCATCAATATGTGCTGCTCCCAGGTGGCAGATCTGGGGCGGGAGTGGGGCTGTCGTGCTGTAGGACAGACAGATCTCAACTACGCTTAGTCAAGTTTGAAATAGCGCCACAGGATTCAGCTTCACTGCTGCAGGTGCTGAGCTCTTGTAACCGATGTGACTCATTACTGACTTTTGTGTTTTGCATTCAGGTAAAAATAAACCCTGAACAAATATGAACTGCACTAACTCCTCTTATTTGGAACTGCTGGCTCTCGGCCACACTGTCAGGAGATGGCCCTGGCTCCATCCGATGTCGTGCTCGTCTCAGTGAGCAGAGGAAGGGCTGTGTCTGTGTCACAGCAGCCACACGGATGTACGTTACGCCCATTTGCCTTGAGACATACTGTCATTAAGACAAATGCAACATTCCTCTGGTATTCTCCCTGGAGGTATAAGCCTAATGAACGCATAATAAGGTCACGGTTTCTCCTGCAAGTGCAGTTTTTTTAAGCATTGGCACAATGCCGAGAATACGAATTTTACTGTAATTCTGCTCAGCAACTTTAATTATTATTATTATTGTATTGTATCCTGTACACCTGCTTCAGTAAGTAGGCAGGAAAAAGCTGAGTTGCTTGGGGCAATCAGGTACACGATCCCTTATCAGGGTGATCAGCGTGCTTAATGGCAGATGGCTCTGAGCAAATGCTTTGCTTTGCCTGGGCCTCCCTGCCTGACACGGGGCTGCTGCTGGGGGGAATGGCTCCCGGCTGCAGCTGCTACTGCTGCCATGTCACCAGCAGAGAAAGGCATGGATGTGGGTTCTCCAGACCTGTGGTTAGATAGAACCACTTCATCTAAAAGTTATTTCATCTACTTTTTTCCCTACACAGCCTCAGTGGGGCCTGTATGTGAACACGCTGCATGTAAAAGCTTGCTTCCAAAAGAAGAACAGCAGGGTATAGACAGCCTGTGTCGAGCTCATCCCTAGGGTGATAGTTCTGAAGGAACACAGGGATGCTGGGAACCAGCTCTGGACAGAGGTAGGAAAGAACAAGGGGATACTGGAGTTTTGCCTCTGTAGTTTTTGTTAAATATGAATGGATTGTTAAAAGTAGAAATCCCCTGAATTGTGTAGTGCTGTGCATCTCAGCACCTAAAATGGTTTGCAAGCAGAGTGCTGCCATTATTGCTGACACTGACAGTTTGTTAGCAAAATCAAGGCTTACTGATAGCTAAGACAAAAGGGTTGGGAGGGAGCTGTTCTTGAGGCAATAGTATCAAATCTCTGTTTGTTTCCTGGATAGTGATTGCAGTAAAACACTCTGCTTATGTTTCCATTCCTTAGACCATCTGTTTCCAATGAGACCCTTCTGGCATGATGCATCATTATTTATTAGAGCATTACAGTAGATAACACGGCGTTAGTATTTTTGTAATAAACCCTCCATTTTATGAGCATGACTTCAGGGGCAGAACTGGATGCCTTTCCTTAATGAAAGAGGTAGAGATTGTATTAGTGTAATTCGTTTACCAGTTCAGAAATGTTCTTTTTAGTCTTTCACAAATAACATTTTTGGTGCAGCTTTTGATTTGTAACTCTGCATGCTCATGTTTGGTAAATGCAAACATTCTAGTTTTAAATGGCCCTACTGCTTACTGAGGGAGAAAGGAGAGACACAGCCTTGGTCAGCTGCTCACGGCTCTATTTGAGATACTTCTCTTTACCAGTGATACCCAGCACTGCTAAAAAATTTCCTTTCCATGTGCTTCAGCCCGGGAGATGGTGACTGTGAGCTCCAGGTTAAGAAGTGGGTTAGTCTTCCATGATTGACTTTCTCTGCCCTAGATAAGGTGAAGCCTCATTTTAAGTATGTTTATGGAGAGGGTGTCTGTGGAGGAGGGCAAGTCTTTCATCCTCAGTGAGCTCCTCTCTCGTTTTTGTGGCCAAAAGAAAGCTGAAGGATCCTTGAGTGCGTGACTCACAATACCGAGATTAAAGTCAAGATCTGAATCAGATCTGGCACGGATTTGTGTAGACTTCCTTTCATGCCAGAATCTCCCTAGATTTTATGTTGTATTTAACCAACACAGATCTTGTGTGGTTGTGTTAAAGTCTTCAGTGGAGCAGTCAGATACGATCAGAAAGCCAATAGCACACAGCTTCCAGATCTTTTTCTTCTTTTTTAACTTGTCAAGTCATACAAACCAATGATGCTTAAAAGCAGTATTTCTTGCTCTCTAAAACATGTATTAAATGAGCTCAAGTAGACATCATTTTATAACCCAATAGTTTAAACTAGCATATCATTTAAATTTTGCTGGGCCTGAAGCAAGCCAGGATGACATCAGTATTTCCTTCACGAAGGCCAGCAGTGAGCCCACAGTGTGTCTGAATGCATTTGGATCCAATGACCTCATGTTTCCTTTTCTCTCTCTCCTCTTCTGCTAATAAATTTACAGCTGCATTTTGTATCATGTGAGATGATATATTGTGAGCAAACATATCGGGGTCATGGAAAAGCTTTTCAAAAGCACGTTTTCTTCATGTCAGATGTCCTTTTACTACTCTAATGGTTTTGTTATAAAAAAAAAATGCCTGAAAGTGCCTAAGTTCTTCTTGCCAGCTGTAAGCTAGAGACCTACACAGCTAATGGTAAACATCCAAACACTGCCTCATCTCTGCAGTGATCTGGGTCCCGTGCAGGAAACAGGAGTTCTTCGTACTCCTTCTACAGTGAGGCTCACACCGAGCTGCCGTTGCTCCTGCTGTCGCCATCAGGTTTTGCTGCCTGCCAGGAGAAACAACATTGTTTGTCAGACAGCATCCATGCCGTCTGTTCTGACGGCTCTGTGACTTCTGGAGGTTCTGTGGTAGCAGCACAGCCCTGGCCCTCAGCACCTGAGCAGCTCTGCATCTCACACAGGTGGGATGGCCACTGCAGCTGTCAGTAGCGCCAGCGTGCTGCTGTTGGACTAACAGGATAATTCCATTAGTGCGTACCATCAGTAGTTGTTATCCTCTTAGGGGGATTTTCTGCTCGCAGATGAAACGCAACACAATGAAATGGGATTAGAATTGTAGTCATACAAGTATTAAAACAAACACAAACGAGAGCATGGAGTGAAACAGCTCCTAATGCAGTGCAGGGCGGTATGTCTGAGCTATGGGTACTGCTGCAACAAGGTGTTTTTTTCAGCCTGGTTGACTTCAGGCTTTACAGAATGGTAGACTTAAATTAAAAACAATATTTTTTGATTTATTGAGCAAAGTAATACTCTCAAAGATGATCTCAAAAGACTTTCGCATATAAATTAAGTATGATAGTCCCTAAAGCAACCAAAACTGAACTGCAGTGTGAGCATCTGCAGAGATTTCTGATGGTGTTATCACAGAAGAGTGACATCCAAGATGCAGCACTGAGGCAAGCAATCATATTATCCATTTTCTTTTCTAGCACAGTGAGATTGACCAGGTGCTCAGCAATGTGGTGGGTTTTTTTTGCTGAGAAAACAGTTCTGATTGCTGCTTATGGTCATGGAGTGGTCTGTGAGTTCCCTTGCTGGTGGCTGAGCACAGCCCTGCAGTGAGCCGGTGACAGAATTCCCTCTGTGGGAATGGGGATTTGGACCTCATCTGGGACATTTTGTGCAATCAGTGCTCCTGTAACAACACCAAGATTGAACCAAGATTTGATTTGAGATTTCAGTTCACACAGGTGGGAGATTTTTATTTTTATTTTTATTTTTATTTTTATTTTTATTTTTATTTTT